>NC_033801.1:28201374-28213967 GCF_001876935.1 Asparagus officinalis
TAGGATCTGATAGCTCTGATACCAACTTTATACGAGTTGCCGTGCGAGCACCTTTGATCGCGGAATTATCAAAGGTGGGTTGAGGAGAAATAATAAGAATACAAGAATAACTCAGATTTTGGGCGAAGGAAAATACCTCCTCTAGATTATGAGTATGTAATTTACAATCTCTCACAATCTCACTCTAGAATTGAAGAACAAGCTCTCCAAATCTCAATTACAAGTTAATCTCTCTTGATTTAACTCCCTGATTGTTTAGAAACCCTAAAACAATCCCTTATATAGGTGTACAAACGTGGATGGCAATTTGGTAAATAACCAGACCCAAAACCAACAGGAATTCGTGTGAACAGAATCCCAAACGAACCAGGAAACCCTCGATGAGTCGACTCATGACTGAGATGAGTCGACTCGACAGAAACTGGAGAAATCTCAATAACCAGCGATGAGTCGACTCATGACAGTCATGAGTCGACTCAACCTGATGAGTCGACTCATAACAGTCATGAGTCGACTCACAGGCTGAAAACTGGGTACTTCGATTCTTCTGCTCGTCGTCTTGTTCCACGCTTCCTCCTGTGTTCCCTTATACTGTTTGACACCCCCTATTCTCATGCTAGTATGAGAATCATCTATCCTCAAGCACCCATGAGGATCGCTAAGTTCCAAAGAGAATATACACTCGTATCAGGGGTGGAGATAATGGGTTCTGGCTCCTATGTAAAGAGGAGTAATCTCCTTGAGAAAAATGCAACACAGAAACAAAATCAAACCCTAACCTGTTACCGGACAATATTCTTGTAAGCAGGGTTTAATAGAGGGTGTAACTGGGTTCAAGAGTATAGTGTGAGAGAGGGTTTGACAGTCTTTGTCCGTATAAAATATTATAATTTGGAGGTGATAATGGATTGTTTTTGATCCCGTGGTTTTTTCCTGTTAGCTTGACCTGGTCTAAGATGACCAAAAATCTGTTCTTTCTTGTTTCTTGAGTTCGATCACTGGTATCAGAGCACGTCGATCTCAACGCCGCCCTATAGAGCTCTACGTCAATCAGCCACCTTGACCACTCTGCCACGACGACGATCGATCGATGATGACTGCTACGATCACTCTACCAACAACGACTCTGTGATCTATGACTTCGACGGCTACTGAAGGAGATCGCGTTGCTGATCAACACGGGAGTTTATGTGAAGGAGGTTCGGTGAATCGTCCGCGCCGTTCGTCGTTTGTTTCGTTGGTGGTTTTGTCGCTCATTTCTCTTTCCCCCTTTTCTGAAGAATTTTTTTTTGTCGCTGCTCTGTAAAACCACCCGAGTGCCCTTCCTCTTCAAGTAGAGAGTAACTCAGCCTTCATTCAGCCCACAACCAACTTGAAATTATAAAGGCCTAGTTACAAAGCCCATTCACTTATTTGTTGAATCAAAGCCAAACACTTCTTTCTTTTTTTTAATCAAAGCCAAGCACACTCTCAAGGACCACGTTCACTCATCAAACAACCAGAGAGTTACTTGTTCTATATACTAGATTTTTTCCATAAAAAGGCTGCACCAACTCAGATCAGAGAGTTACTTGTTCAATCAGCATCGCTAAGTGACAATCTCGCTCAAATTGGAGCCTCTTTCATCAACTCGGAACAGTCAGGTTCATTTTAATTTTAGTTTATTTTTATCTAACATTATTTTATTTTAGTATATTTGTCAATATATCAACTTTATATATTTTTAAAAATTGAATTTAGTTTTAGTTCTTTACCAAATGTCTAGTAAACTCGTTCTATCAGAATTAGGCAAAATTAACAAATTTAATGGCAGTAATTATGATATATGGCATAGAAAAATAGGATATGCTCTTATTCATGACAACATTGATGATATAATCGAAACCACTGCTCCAACCCTTACTGATAAATCTACACCTGAAGAAAAGAAATGGTTTGAACAGTGGAAGTCGAAAGATAAAAAGGCGAAAAGTCTTATGCTCATGTTCATGAAAGATAACTTAATCAAAGTTTTTGAAACTTATAAGACTTCCATGGACATGTGGAATGCAATAAAAGAAAAATATGACACTGCTTCTGAAGTTAACATTCAACTCCTCTTGCATAAGTATAATTCTTGTCGTATACAAGAGGGAGATAATGTCGTAGAGCATATAAATAAAATGATTGTCATGGCTAAGGACTTATCCACTGCTGGGACCAAAATCCCGAAAAGAATGCAAGTGGCGACCATTTTGAATAGTCTTCCCCCTTCACTTGTTGTGGCTGCCACCACATTAAGAATGAATCCTGTCATTAAGTCTGTCACGGATCTTCCTATACACCTAGCGATAGAACAGGACTTAATAGCCAGTAGGAAGGAACCAGAACTGAATATGGTGCAACAGGAGCTGAATTATGTCCGCCAGAGGCATAATACTGAAAGCTATAAAAACTCTGGTCCTAGTAAACCACAACCGTGAGGATCGAAATCACAGCAATTCAAGAGAAAGAAAGTACCCCGCGGAGCCTGCTACAATTATGGAAAGTACGGGCATTTCAAACCCAATTGCCTACAATGTGAAAAGCAGGAGAATAAGGGAGGATATAAGCATCCAGAACAAGGGGGTACTAGCAAAAGAGAATTCGTCGGTGTGACGGAATGTAATGCTGTGTCCAGAACAAGGGGGTACTAGCAAAAGAGAATTCGTCGGTGTGACGGAATGTAATGCTGTGATGACGAACATCAGTGGTTGGTGGATCGACTCCGGAGCGACTAGGCATATTGCAAAGGACAAGAATGGAGTCGTAGAATTCACCGAGCTGAAGAAAGGAGAACAGAGAATCTATATGGCAAATAATACCTATCTCGATGTAGAAGGTATTGGTTCGTATAGATTGGATCTTGGGGATAACATTCTTGTCCTCAAAGATGTGTTCTATGCGCCAGGAATTCGGCGCAATCTGATCTCTGTTCCCAGCTTGATGAAGAAAGGATCGGAAGTTAGGTTCTATAATAACAGTGTTTTTATAGGCAAGAATAATAAAATGTATGCCATGGGAAAATATGTACCCGAGCATGAATTATGCATTCTTCCAGTAGTTTGTAATAATTCTGATAATAAAATTTTGAATTTGAAGTACTTGTCCTGTTATATTTCTGAATCTGAATTGTGGCATTCTAGACTAGGACATGCTAGTATTTCAAAAATAAAAGAAATTATCAGAATAAACTTGCTTCCTGCACTATCTAATGTTCCATGTGAACGTTGTTTAACTGGTAAAATGACTAAAAAACCTTTTATTGGCGGACAGAGAGCCAATGAACTTTTAGGGTTGATACACTCGGATATTTGTGGTCCCCTAAGTGTCAAAACTCATAGTAATAAAGAATATTTTATTACTTTTATAGATGATTATTTTAAGTTTGCACACGTCTATCTTATATCCAGAAAATTAGAAGCTTTTGAGTACTTTAAGAGATATAAGACAGAAGTTGAAAACCAACTTGGATTGAAAATCAAAATTTTGAGAACTGATAGAGGCGGAGAATATAATTCTAAAGAATTTGAAAGTTATTGTATTCAGCATGGAATTAAAAGGCATACAACAATGCCGTATACGCCACATAGAATAGTGTTGCTGAAAGAAAAAACAGAACATTATTAAATATAGTTAGATGCATGTTGTCTCATTTTGGTTTCTCTAAAAACTTTTGGGGAGAAGCATTGTTAACTGCAAATTACATTTTAAATAGAATTCCCACCAAATCAGTTATATCTACACCTTATGAATTATGGAATGGGAGGAAACCTAATTTGAGTCATCTCAGGAAGTGGGGATCAATAGCCCATGTTCTCATTCCATGTTAACTTAGAGATAAGTTAGATTTTAAAACAATAAAGTGTAGATTCATAGGGTATTCAGAAAAGTCAAAAGGTTATAAGTTCTACAATAAAGAAAAAAGAGTCATTGAAAACAGAGATGCTAAATTTCTAGAGAATCTAGAGGAAGAGAAACAAGTTCAAGAAGAAACAGAACCTCTAACTATAATAGATGATGATTATTACAGTGTTGTTCCCACTAATGACCCTGATGTTGTGAATGAACCTAACCTTAAAAATGATGAAATACCTATGGAAAATAATGTACCTAATCAACCGGTTGTAGGCAACAAAAGGCCAAGAACACAACCTTCATGGATGACTGATTACTATTTGTATTCATATGAGTCATCCTGTTTTTCGGTAGATACAAATATAAAAGAACAAGATCCCTTAACCTTTTCTGATACGATGAAATCGCATGAATCAGCTTTATGGTTAGAATCTATGAGAGAAGAACTTGATTCCATAAAAAAGAACAAGGTATGGGAGTTATGTGATCTACCAGAAAATAGAAAAGCCATAGGATGCAAATGGGTGCTCAAAAAGAAATATCGTGTTGATGGATCTATTGATAAATTCAAAGCACGGTTAGTTGCCAAATGTTATAACCAGAAGGCAGGAATAGATTTTCAGGAGACGTATTCTCCTGTAGCTAAATTTGCATCCATTAGAATTATTTTAGCTATTGTTGCATATTTTGATTTGGAGTTATTCCAAATAGATGTTAAAACTGTATTCCTTAACGGAGAGTTGAAGGAAGCAATATATATGCAACAACCTGAAGGTTTTCAGGTGAAAGAACAGGAACATAAAGTTTACAAATTAATAAAATCTCTATATGGTTTAAAATAGTCTTCTAGACAATGGTATCTCAAATTTTATGATGCAGTTACTAAACTTGGTTTTATTCAAAATAAATTAGATAATTGTGTATATGTCTTAAAAAGTTGGAGCAAGTTTACTATATTATCCTTATATGTGGATGATATATTACTCGCTGGAAATGACATAGAAATGTTGAATAAAACCAAGACAGATCTCAGCGAAAAGTTTGAGATGAAATATATGGGAGATGCATCATACATTCTTGGAATTCAAATAATTCGAGATAGAAAGTCTAGAATGCTAACCAAGAAAAATATTTAAGATCAGTTCTTAAAAGGTTTGGAATGGAGAATTCTAATCCGGCACCAACTCCGTTGGTTATGGGAAAGAGATTATGTAAAGAGCAAAGCCCTGGAGAGGGGCAGAAGCCATTAGATGTTCCTTATGCTCAAGCAATTGGAAGCTTGATGTATGCAATGTTGTGCACCAGACCTGATATAACTTATGCTGCGAGTCTAGTCAGTAGATATCAAAGTAATCCAGGACCAACACATTGGGAAGCTGTTAAAAGGATTATGAAGTATATTAGAGGTACATTGACTCATAGATTAGTTTATCAAGCTAATTCGCTTGAACTCCTCGGTTATTCCGATGCTGATTTCGGAGGTGATAAAGATGATGGAAAGTCCACTTCGGGACACTTATTTATCTTTGGAGGAGGAGCTGTTTCTTGGAGTAGCAAGAAACAAGGGTGTATTGCTAGATATACGCAAGAAGCTGAATATATAGCTTGCAGTATGGCAACTACACATGTTGTCTGGATAAGACGGTTTTTGATTGATCTTGATCTCAATTTGTTGGAATGACCTATTGATATTTATTGTGATAATCAAGCAGCAATTAGCTTAATCAATAGTGGTGCGAATAGCTCCAAAGGAAAACATATTGAGATCCAGTATCACTATATTCGATATATTATTGAAAATGAAGAAGTCAAAGTGACTTATATCCCTACTACAGATATGATTGTTGATCCTTTGACAAAAGGAATACCAGCGGAATCTTTTATCAAACATGTAAGTTTGATGGGACTTAGGAATAAATAAGTCCAAGTAAAATTTCATGAATAATAAAATAAGAATTACTCTCTACGGATAGTGGGAGTAATGGTAAGCAGAAACATCTGATCTCACGGATAGTGGGAGGCATATCACTTGGTTGATTTGGTCAAGTTAGAGATGTTAGCTTGACCTGGTCTAAGATGACCAAATCAACGTTCGTTTGAGAAGAACGTGGAGATAAATTGGGTTTGTTGAGAGAAATTATCTCAGGAGCGGTTATGAGAGGGATGTAGATAATGGGTTCTGGCTCCTATATAAAGAGGAGTAATCTCCTTGAGAAAAATGCAACACAGAAACAAAATCAAACTCTAACCTGATCACTCTTATGCTTTGATCTGACGACAACAACAAGATCCGGATCCCCGTTGTCTCCCCTCTTGGGCCATGAGTTATGTGAGCCCGAAAATGATTAGCAGCTATTAGTTGGGACCATGATATAGCAGCCACACGCTTGATCGGGCCAGCAAAATTTTGAACGGTAATGGCTTGACGTTACTGTAGATCCAATGAACTCGAACTTTAATACTGAACCATGCTATGGAGCACAAGAGATGTGCACTGACGGACTCTTTTTGGTGGGCTATCATCAGCCTATTTTGGCACTGACCTATGTGTTTTAAGGACCACGCTGTGTAGGAATTCAAAATAAGGATGGGCTTAGGCTATCGCTTGCATTAATTTAAGTCAAAATTTTGAGCCAAAAGAGACTCTTTGGAATTTTTATTTTATTAGGAAAAGCCATTTCTCATTGCTTACTATTCTAAAACGCAACACAGTGAGATTTTTCAAAAAAAAAAAAATTTTTTGATCCGCTTCTCAAAATTTTGAGAAATTTAAAGAGTTAAAATGTTGACATGATCTCCTCCGATTTGAAGTTATTTCCCAATTGGCTAAATTGTCAAATTAACATAAAAAGTACTGCCGCTTTACCAACAAGGTCTAAAAAGTGATTGCGACAACCATACCTAAAAACTAACCCAATTTACCAAAAAGACTTTTCTAATTTGCTTTTTTAGCACGTCCTCCAATTTGAAGTTATTTTCCAATCAGTTAAATTGTCAAATTAGCATAAAAAGTGACATCATTTTACCAACAAGATCTAGAAAGTGACGACGACAACAAAACCTAAAAAGTGACTCGCTTTACCACGAAGGCCTTTCTGTTTTTTTACCTCTCTAAATAACAACATTGGGCACATGCTTACTTTTAAGAGAAGAAATCAGCAAGATACTGAAGGGGAAATAAAAAGTGCGATCACAAATCTATTTTTGCGCCCAAGATCAAAAAAACGTCGAGTGAAAATACCTTGTTGCTAAACAAGATCACTTTTTTAGATCTTGTTGTCCCTGATGTTAATTTGATCTTGTTGTCAGCTGATGTTGATTTTTAGGCCTTGTTGATAAAAGTATGTCAATTTTATGCCAATTCGATAATTTAGTATTTTTCCAATCGTTTTCCACTTGTTTTAGCAATAATGGAAATGGGAACTCCTTTCCAATATTTGTCCACATTCGATTGTTGACAAAACGCCTCCAAAGGTACGATGTGACAATAAAACTGCAGAATCCCAGACCCTCCCACATGAATGCAACACACCATAGTCGTGAATAAAAGAGAAAGGCGGTAGCATTATCAGAGTTACGGTTCAGAAACATTAAATTAATTTATAGATGTTTATTATATCTAAAAATAATTGCATAATTCACGAATAACACAAACAAATAAATAAAAAGGTACAAAACTCGCAGGAAGCAATAACATTGTTCAATGTGAACAAAATTCTAAGCTACCGCGTTCGAGTTCCGCTGCTTTCTGCCACTCTCATTGGATTGAAGTAAGGATGGGCCTGCACAGATTTTTACAAGCAAACCTTGTCAGAGAGATGATGAAGCACACAAGCAAAGAGAATCTAGTAGTAACTTCACAGTACCATCGCTTCTTTTGCAGTGAGCCTCTCCTGATGATCATACCGAAGTAGCTTGTCTATGAAATCAATGGCCTATGGAAAGTAGAGAGCGCATGTTATGGAAAATGATAGATGGTTTTTGTATATTACACCCCAAATCGTTGTTAATCATATACCAAGTATTTTGCTCATGCGGAACTTTACTAGCATCGTTAGCTGGGAAGGATATGGGTCTAATATTTTCTTCTTTTTTTATGTTGGATTTGTTTAGTCTCTACGAGTTTTTCCTTTAGTCATACACATGTACTCTAAATTGAATTAAACAGAATTTTTCTGATCTGTTGCTTCTTCTTTTCTATTTTTCTATATACTCTATTATTTTTATGGATATAATCATACAAATAGCATATACCAATAACATATAACATATGGATAATTGAAAATTAGAGAAACCGAGTTGAGAGCTTTTTCCTCAAATAATTTGAAACTTAAAAAGAAATTTAAAATAACGATTTTTATTTCAAAATTTAAAATTCAGAATCAGATAGCTTAATCACCCCTCCTCTACAATATTCCTCTTTATTTATAATATTCTAAGATAAAAAGAGAAAAAGAAAAAGTTAGATTCTAAAATGAACAAGTGGATAGTTTTTATTTCAATATTTCAAATTCAAAATTAGAGAGTTTAACCATCAAACTCTCCTTTGTCATATTCCTCCTTAGTTTACAATATTTAAAAATTAAAAATGATATTAAAAAATCTGCGCTCCTTGTGTAGTCACAATACCGGAAATATCTTTTCGATGTAGGAATTGTAATGATTTTGCCTGCCAACAAGGTCATCTTACATTGACATTTTATTATTAAAAAAAATATAGCTTTGGTATGTACTAAAGAGTATATTGGGTTAAACCCTTCAACGTGTAGCAATCAAATAAAATGTCACAATTAGATGAGATATAAGGCATTCACATATTGATTTAGTCTAAACAATCTCCACTTAAACCTCAATCTTATGATGCTTGCATTAAAAATTTAACTTATGAGGTGTCATTCAATTGGAACATTTTCACAAGAATTGGGACAACTGATGAAGTGAGACAAGTTTTTGCTAGTGGGATATTTTAGTGGGATAATTAGGAATAATTTTATGATAATCATAAAGAATATATTTTATGCATATCGGTAATATGAATACTATTTATGTATTTTAAACTAGAGTTATTACTAGAATGTTAATTACAATTAAATAATTTTTGGTTAGGCTATAAGATATTGTTAATTATTATTGTAATATATGGTGTAACGTTTTTATTTTTTAATTATTATTATAGTACAAGTCTAAAAAATTTTACATTTTCCTCCTTATTTTGCTACCCCAGATCTCTCTCTCTCATCTCTCAATTTTATTTTTTTTAATAAATTATGAATCTATACTTTCTTTACTTTTAAATTAGTTATATAATTATAATATTTGGTAAAAAAATAGCAGAGATGATTAAGAAGAGACGAGATTCGATCTGATAACATGGTCTAACAATGATGATGACCATTAGAGGAAAGAGATAAAGGAAAAAAAAGAAATATGAAAAATAAAAAAATAAGAGAACAATAGTAGAGTTCTAGTTTTTACCACCTAGTTCCACGCTAAAACTTGGGATAAATTGAGAGACTAAAACTCTCATTTTTACATAAAGAGATGAAAAAAAGTAGGATAATTTTGTATAATTATCCCAATTTTAGTTTTGTTACAATTCTAGTTAACTAACACGGTAAAATTTTATTCTCTTTCTAGTTGACTAACAATATAAAATTTTATACTATATTTTCTCACAAATTATCCTAGTTCTAATTTTAAATTCTCCACGACTAACTTCCCCCAAATTAAAAATGTATAAGTGATTTTAAAATATCCATAAAATAATCTTAAGAATCTAAATATTTATTTCTAGAATAATCTTAAGAACCAATAGGAATATCAATCTAATTATAGAAAAACAATCAAATAAAACAAAGAGAATTCGAGATAATATTTCCAGTAATTTGTGTAGGTAATTTGTGTTGGGTCCTCTTGTTTTGATAATGATTTTACAAACAATTTATAACTAATATTGTTTTCAGTACTTTGTTTTGTGTTGTTTAGTATATACAGGTATATTCAAGAAATTGAGCAAAACAAATATATATTGAAGCTATGCATATCAAGTCAATCAATCCAAGTCCAAGCTTCAGAAGATTCTTTTCTGGTATACTTAGTATAGGATTATATAATGTGTGTTAATTCTATAAGCTCAAATATACACACACATTACATTTGTGAATTTTCATGAAAACAAGTGTTTTTATGCAAAATACATTCAAATATGTTTTGGACTATACAAACCATGCTAATATCTTTTATTATATCCATAAAAACATTACACAAGTTTTCAGAACTTGATTTAAGCTAAGATGTCAAAATCAACATATTTGAAAAACATATATTTGTGCACTTTTGAATATTTCTGAGTTTTCACAAATGGAAAGAACAATTTAAAAAATTCTTTTTCCAACATGTTCATATTCATGATTATAAACTTTTCCCAAAGTTTTTCATTTTTTAGAATTTATTTGTTATTTTTTTAAAGCTCTTCAAAGTTGGTTTTTACTATTCAATACAGGCTGAAAACCTATTATCAGTCGAGTGATGACATCAATCGACTGAATAATGTGCCTGGAATCATCGAAAAATTTCTGTTTTATTTCGGTCGACTGACCAGTCGACTGATTTGCCAGTCGACTGATGAGATGGAAAATGAATACAACGATCAGCTCATCAGTCGACTGATGCATCCTGTCAGTCGACTAACCAGCTCTAACGGCTATATTTCCAGTCTTTGTTATTTTATCATTTTTGATAGTTTTGCTTAGGTTTTGTGCATTGGTTTTTCTTCCTATATAAACCCATTTTGTTCTCATCAAAAGAACGATTTAAGAGGGTTTTTAAGAAGAGTTTAAAAGTGTTTAAAAGATTGTTTAAGTGTTTAAGTTTTGAGTTTACAAAGAGGTGGCTTGCATTTTCAATTGAGGAATTCATCCTCAATCTTCATCAACCTCTATTGTGTTTATAGAGAAGTTTTTCTAACTCTTTTCTCTAGCAATTTGCTTTTGATTATCATATTATCATCATTGCTAGTTTTGCTAATTGAGTTAGATTTTGTTTATACTCATTTTATCACACACACCCTATTTGAGCTTGTAGGATTTCATACTTCATAGATTGGGTTGTAGGATTGTGATTTGTGAGATTAAGATTATATTGTGTTCTCATTCATATTAGAGAACAAACATTTGTTGTATTAAACTTTATTGTGAGTTGCACATTGTATTACACTTGTACACCGAGAGAAGTGTGTGGTGAGAGACGGGGTCGGTTCCAAAAGGAGTGAGGTCGGTAATAAAGCCTAGTGAGGTAATAATTCCGAACACTTGAGGAATGTGACACGGGCTAGGCCAACACTTAGAGGGTGTGAAGCGTATTTGCAAGTGTGTAAGTTGTAAAGTTTTCGGTGAACTAAAAAACCGTATTGTGAGGTGTAAACGTTATTCGGGTGAGCGTAGAAAACCCGATTATGAGTGGATATCTCCTCGATGTGAAGAGCAGAGATGTAGATCGTGGGGACCGAACTCCGTGATCATATCTTGTGTTTGTGTTTGTCATTTGCGCACTATCACTTGTTTATTTGCTCTTGTTCATATATCCTTGCATATATCAAATTGAATATCAATATTGCTAGGATATATTTGTTAATTAATTTTAATTGGTATTAATATCTAATAAGATTAGCAATAACCCTATCCCCCCACACACACACACACACACACCCTTCTAGGATACTTTCAATTTGTGTATTTTTTGTAGATAGCAGATAATATTTTTGTAATAGGAAAGTTTTTAACTTTATAGATCATTACATGTTATATATTTTTTATGGTGTCTTATGATCTATTAATATAATTTAAAAAGAGACATGAATGAACCATTAATTAACCCTTCTTTATAAAAAAATCACTAAAGATATGATATCAAATCAATAAATTAATAACAAAAAAAACAACTCATTAATAATATTTTAAAAGGAAAACTAATCCATCAAATTTAAATTGACACATGTATAATTTTACATATATAACATTAGGATTAATTTTAAAAACCCCCTCAACTATGGTGGATGTCTCAAAAAAAAACCCTAACTATTTTAATTTGAGAAAACCCCCTCAAGTTTAAGCATATTATAGATAACCCTACTCAATTTGAAAACTAGATAAAATCACCTCAACTATGGAGTGTCTCATAAAACCACCTCAATCATCACACTTTTCTCAATTAACCCCCCGATGTCGTTCCAAAATGTAAAATAATTGAAACACCCTTCTGAAAATCAGCCCATTCAGTTGCAAAGAAACCTCTAAACGGTAAAATAAAAAAATTGATCAATTTATAATGCTTTTCCCCCCTCTTTCTCTCTTTCTCTTATCCTAAAAATATTAGCGGTGTGTTTGGGAATTTGGATTTGGGTTTGAATTTCAAATATAGTCCATCACAAATCCAAATCTCATGTTTGGGGCTTTAATTTGGGATCGAATTTGAAATCAATGTATTTCGCATGAGTGGATTTGACAGCCTATTAAACAGGATTTCAAATCTTAACCCTGATTCAGTGATTTGTGAAATCCACTCTCCACCAAGTCTGATCGCGATTACTCTTTCGTTGACTCTCCCCAAATCATCGACTTTCCTCTCCGCTAACCCTAGCAGCGCCCGTCACCGTCTCTCTCCACCCATCACCGCCCATTGCCGGGGCCTCGCCTTAAGCATCGACCTGTCAACGTCGT
>NC_033801.1:28213996-28227917 GCF_001876935.1 Asparagus officinalis
ACCGCTTAACTTCTCTCTCTCTCTCTCTCTCTCTCTCTCTCTCTCTCTCTCTCTCAAATGTTGACCTTTCAGATTTCCTAACAAACGAAAACCCTAGATTGAGGGAGCTATCGAGATCCTAGATCTCTGTATTAGTCTCTAATTCTTCTCATTATGAAAAATATAATGTTTTCATCATTAAGGAGGGAGCAGTATACTTTTGATGTAAGCATACGTTTGATGAGTATACTCTGGTCTAATAATTGCTTCATTTACTTTATTGTAGGTGAATTTCAATGAAAGTTTGATGAGATCCGTAAGAAGCGGGTGCGAGTTCTAAGTCTCGGGCGAAAATCAAAATTAGTGAGAGAATCCTAGTCGATGAAGCTGCTTAAATTTAGTTTTTATGCTTGAAATTTTAGGTGAATTTATGACATTTCGATGTTAGACATACATTTCCTGAAGACTTTTCTTGCGGTAATATTTTCGAGCTTGTGGCTGAGTTACGAAACATTTTGTTCCTATTGTAGACTTCCAGCACAGTTATTCTGTTGTTTCAGTTTTAATTTTGCTACAGTTTATTTTCCAGAGTTTTGTGTGATTTACTTGTTAGAATTTAGAATGTTCTTGTTTGATGCATTTGCTAGCATCATATCTCTGTATCTTTTTTTTTTCTTGTTGACAAGGGAAACCCGGTCACCACTCATAGTTTTAACTCCTTTTATCTTTGGAGAAGCTAAAATGACATACTTTCAATCTCCATTCAGAAGTTTCTTTTGGCTCCAAATTTAACTTTCTCGTTTTAAGGATTGAGTTATTAACAGTTATAAAAGCATGCAATAAGACAAGCTCATAGTAATGCTTTCATTTGTCTCGAGCAAAATCAAAATTAGAGAGAGAATCCTAGCCGACGAACCTGCTTAAAAGATTATTTAGGCTTTATGCTTGAAATTTTGGGTGAATTTATGACATTTCGATGTCAGACATACATTTCCTGAAAACTTTTCTTGCAGTAATATTTTCAAGCTTGTGGCTGAGTTGCGAAACATTTTGTTCCTATTGTAGACTTCCAGCACAGTTATTCTGTTACTTTAGTTTTAATTTTGCTACAGTTTATTTTCCAGAGTTTTATGTGATTTACTTATTAGAATTTAGAATGTTCTTGTTTGATGCATTTGCTAGCATCATCTCTCTGTATCTTTGAAGAAGCTAAAATGACATATTTTCAATCTCCATTCGGAAGTTTCTTTTGGCTCCAAATTTAACATTCTCGTTTTGAGGATTGAGTTATTAACGGTTATAAAAGCATGCAATAAGACAAGCTCATAGTAAGGCTTTCATTTGAATGCGATAACATTCTCTCTTACACACTTAAGAGCTAGTTTAGGGATGCTTCTAGCTTAAATGATTTTTATTTTGTTTATGAGGCGCTTTGAATTTGTAATCAATAAATTTGAAAATCATGTGTACGCAAACAATAGATTTGAAATCAAGGGATTTGAAATCCTTTCATTTAAAAACTGTATCCAAACAAGTGATTTGTAAATCTATGGATTTCAAATCTTTATCTCAAATTCAAATCTTGTTTCCCAAACGCAGCCTAGAGTAATTTTTTACGATTGAGGGGTATTTTGACCTTTCCTCAATCACCTACTTGTCATATGACATGCTAGACCTAACGAACTTAGCTTTTAGGGTGTAAAGTGAGAAGAGTTTGTAAGGGTTTCTCGAATTTTCAAACTTGACGACGGTTATCTACTATAGGCTTAAACTTGACAGAGGTTATTCATATTAAAATAGTTTAGGGGAATTTTTTGAGGCACACCCCATATTTGAGGAAGGTTAAGTGAGAAAAGTTTAACGATGGTTATCTCAAACTTTTATAGTTGAGAGGTTATCTATAATATGCTCAAACTTGAGGGGTTTTTCTCAAATTAAAATAATTGAGGAAAGGGGTTCTCTAAAATCAACCCATGATTTTATGTAGAAGCTCTCTACTTGAGTTTTTTCTTCTTTAGTTTCTATACTCTAATATATGATTGTGAGATTTTTTTTTTAAATTATGGATATTTATAATCTAATAAGGATTACAATATATTTGATTATTAGAATTCTCTAGTTATCGATAGTTTTATTTTGATGAGGGTTCTTAGGTGAATATAGAATTAGGTGTTAACGTGTCATCTTTTGCTAGGATTGAAGGTCATGTGGATACTGAAACATGCCAGTTATGATGGCACGCGTGTCAATTTGTAATGCATTTAAAAGTTCCACCAATTTCTCTTTATACATAAAATGAGGGATTAGACCCCCAAATCTTTGTTAATCCTGTATTGGGCCCTTATATCTCATATTTCTAAATTAGACACCAAAATCTTCATATTTGTTAAAAATGGGGGCTTTATTTAAAACAAATTTATAGATTGGGAGTCTTATTTAAAACAACCTAGCAAAATTTTAGGGATCTGATTTAGAAATATAAAGATTTTGAGGATCTGATACAGAATTAACAAAGAACTAGGGGTATAATATAATAAAAAACCAAAAAATACAATAGCAATAGGTTATTAGTTAATGACAGATACTGATACCTCTGGAACTGCCAAATGCTGGTTGCCAGCATTAATAAACTTTGTCCATGGTTTTCGGCTATGTCTGCAAAGAGAATCATTGCTTTGAGGAAGAAAGAATAACTGTAAACAAAGAATTCTAAGTTTCTACAAGAGATGTATTGAACCTTCCAACCAGGGCCTCAAGACACGGGTCAAGAGCCAGCCGATATTTGCTGAGATATAAATTTAACTCCTCTGTTCCAAGCACCTAAAATAGAAGATGGGCTTCTATGTCAAAATACATGCTTATTGGATGTGAATGCAATTGTAAGCCTTAAATATTCGAACAAACACCAACATAAGAATACTCTCATATGAATGCAATTGGAAGCCTTGAATGTGCACATATTAACATAAGAGTATTCTCTGAATACATTATCATGTACAACTTTACCTGTTCTTATTTGTAACTGGAGGACAATAACCTTTCTTCTGGACACTATTTCTAAACAACAAACTAAACTAACTGATAGAAAAGACAATAATATGTAAAGGAAAGATTTCGGAATAATAATGATACACAATCCATAAGCAATGTTCCATTCGCCGCTGAATCATGGATGCAGCTCTACATTACCATGCAACTTCCCCCCATATATTTGATCATACACAAATCGACTAATGTCCAATGTCTTGTCAGCGCTCTACATTAAATTTCATGCACATGTGGGTTTTTTTCAATGCAACATTTCATAAGAGCATTAAATTAAACATGTAATTGACTCACTAGAAAACAATATGTTAAATAATCATTGAAATCTATTTACATACCTTGGCTATCTTGACCAATTGGTCGTGGTTGTCTTGTCCATAAAAAAATGGATCTTTCCGAAATATCTGTGAAAAAGGAGTTGCTTGCTGAGGGAATTCCAGCAATACAAGTGAATCAAATCTAATTCTGACAACTCACCATTCCAGCAAACATACATCCGAGGCTCCATAAGTCCAATGAATAATCATAATCTTGCAGGTCAACAAGTAGTTCCGGGCCCTTGTAGTACCTGAAATGAGATTTTGGGAATAGCACAAAGTTTTTTGGAATAGCCTAAAGACGCTCAGAGTAGAATCTAGTGTAAAAAGGCTAATTATTGCACAATCTCCAATCCCAGTTATAACTTGAATATCTTGGGAATCAATTAAAATTCCATTAAGAATAAGCAAGTTGCTACGCCTTCCTAATTGCATGTATTAACAGTAGAATTCATGAGCAAGTGATGGTTGAGCTTACATTATGTACAATCAAACAGAGAAGTTTCTTGAACTTGATTTTTGAAATCTCTAAACATTATTTTCCCCATACTCCAATGATGTACATAACTAGCTAATCAATATGGTGGAGACTTAAGCTTCCCGCATCCCTGCATGGGGTTTCCAGCATTAATTCCTAATGTAACTTAAAATCACCAACTTATAAGAATGGACTACGAGTCTTGTATCAGTGGCAGATAGAGAACTTCTAATTTAAATCATTTTAGTGCATGTGCTTTACACGTGGGCATACTTGTGAAATAATTAATTAGTAATATCTTTTTTATCAAAATCAAAATCAAAATTTTGTAGCTAATATTAATAAATGTGATATTTCGGTAGTTATTCTTTTAATAAATCTTAAATACTTTTTTGGGTGGCACTTGGTTCTTGCTAGGAAGTTCAGACAAAAACCCTAAACCTGATGCTCGCAATGCCCATTGATCCTCAAGTTCAATATTTTTAAATTAAAAATATAATGATAGCTACAGTACTTCACTTATATTATTTCACTTATATTATTTCTCCATTACAAAAGAGAAATTTTAGTGCCCTACAGTTACAAAGAGACATGCATTATTGAACGATGCACTTTATGTTATCAAAGAATAAAAAAAAGATAAATCTTTTATCTTTTGTGTCATCAACAATATTAGTTTGACTTGAAGGGTTCATGCACCTTCCGATAAATATAATATTAATATGTTTAGTTATATAAAATTAAAATTTTTGTAATTCTATTTGTAATTTGTTTAAAATTATTTTTATGAACTATTATTTTCTATGTTATAGTATTATTTATCAATGTATGTTTTTTATTTGTCGTAAAACAATCATATTATATAATTTATATGTGTATGTGTATATAACCATCAAATTTATATACACTCAATTTTATACAACTAACACACAAATTTAAAAAAATAATTGCAAAAGAAGAAAACAAATGAGGGAAGAATCTTGAATTGAGTAACTTATGCTTTGACTTTCATAATAAAAAACTTATGCATTAAAATTCCTAATAAAAGATTTATGCATTGAATTAATGCTAGGATGAGGGATAAGAGATCATTAATTAAGTGAATTGAGGAATTATCAAACATAGGAATTATAAATATTAATAGGGGCAAAATAGGAAGTCAAAAGTTTTGACACCCATATTCTCTTTTATTAGTATAGATAGATTAAAAGTGGCAACTGAACTTAAGAGCATACTACCTCTAGCATTCACTCTAACATGCGGCTGACTTTTACACTTGTCTAGGACCAGGAGACGAACAATAACTTTAGAAGGAAAAAAAGAGAAAATAAAAGAGGAAGATACCATTGTGGTTAAAGGAATGCAGAACTTAAGTATACAAGTGTATTAGATTCTTCTCAGATTCTTGAAAAGCATAGAAGATAATTAAGGAATGAACACAGCAGCATGTCTGTAGCGCGAATTGGCATTTTGGCGATGATGATGAAAGTATGGATAAATACATAGTAATAGGAATTGGTTTTGAGTTTCAATTTGACATTAATGGAGGAACTGCGGGCACACGCACACACATGTATGTATGCATGCATGTATGTATACATACATAAATACATACATATGTATGTATGTATGTTATACATACATATATATATTTATATATGTGTATATAGACCTATATATACCTACATATATACATACATACATGCATGCATCTATACACACACACATAAATATATGTATATGTATATGTATGTATACATATATACACACACACAC
Organism: Asparagus officinalis; assembly: GCF_001876935.1. Classification (NCBI taxonomy): domain Eukaryota; kingdom Viridiplantae; phylum Streptophyta; class Magnoliopsida; order Asparagales; family Asparagaceae; genus Asparagus; species Asparagus officinalis. The sequence continues at coordinate 28,219,592 of NC_033801.1, forward strand.
ATACATATACATCATGGCTTATATTGAAACATAAGAGTAAATTTGGAAAGAAGTTCAACTCAATACATGTAACATAGTTACACAGATAGTAAATATCACACTAACTGTATGTGTGCACCCGAGTGTCAATGATCTAAAACAAAAAGGATAGACTATAATATTGACTCCTTGAGGAAACGTGTCAAACTTTGTGTCGTTAGTAGAAAACATGCTAGAGAATTGTCCTACTAAAATGCAAGGACATCTGAGCAGCATCACGATTGATACGTTTTTTCCCACCAAGATGGCCTAATAATAGAAGCAACGGTACATCATAACAGCATCAGTACAGCAGCATAATGTGAAGCATAGTATAGCAACACAAGCACAAAGTTTGGTTTTGTCAAGATGTTCCTACCAGCCTAATGGAAATTGTTGTGTGAGTGCTAGAATTTATGTCAGCACAAATATGAAATAATTTTGTATGCACTGCAGGAATTAACCAAATAAAAAAGCATGATTCATGATGCATACTTCTGATATCACTAGTAAATACTGGTCTTTTCAATGTTACATTAAACGATGGGCGCTTTTAGGCGTCGGACTTGATGCCCAACGCTTAGTCGCCTAGGCGGGCGCCTAAGCGGTTTCTGGGCGCTTTTTTTTTTCATTTAAGTGGTGGTCGATGAGGTTTTGCTGAAGGTCGGAAGAGGTAGTGGAGATGTTCATATTTGGAGGTTAATGGAGTTTGGAGGACGTGTATGCTACGACACATAAAATCACAATCAAGACCTACAGTGTGCAATCCACGTAAGCAGACAATGCTCCCCTAAACGCTCGTAAAATTTACGTGGGCAGCCTAAATACCGACTAGGCGCTAGGCGCTAGTTAGGCGACCTAGGCACCGCCTAGGCCTAGGCGTACGCCTAAGCGGACTAGGCGGAGGTTTTTTAAAACAGTGGGTCTTTTTATCCAAAAGTAACTTTTTCCTGAAAAAAGATGTCAGTGATACTGGTACATAATGCTGCAAAAGTTTGTATATATTTGCTACCATTTGCACATGCATATTTTGGGACATTCATAAAAATTAGTGGAGGGTCGTATTGACACCAAAACTTCATGCATTATTTGATGTCCCCATAGTCCACAGCCTTCATAATTAGTTCTCAACCCAATGCATCATTTGAGGTCCCCATATTATCCTCTATATGAAATTCCAACAAAGATTTAAGAGATTGTTCCTCAAACTTTATAATGTAAGGTACACTCTAGTACTGTTATTCACTGGTACATACTACAGACAGCATATGCAGGAGCATATACAAAAAGAAAAAAAAACAGTAAAAAAATAAAAAATCTGGAATAAATGTAGAAATATCCAGGAGACTTAAGTATGCAGCAAATGATATAACAACTGACTAGAGGAGCACTTGTATACATTAAAGAAATATTAATTACTACTCAAGTAAAGAAAACAAAAACAATTGAACAAGGGGGTCCTGGAGTATACAAAATGTAATAGAAGAATTTTAATATGTTACTAAGCAAATTCAAATAGGATGTATTATTGCGCGTCTGCCTTCAAATCTTTCGGTATTTTGGAACTTATCTTCAAAACGCCCAATTTACACCTCAAGTCAGATATAGACCCATCAGTCCAGCCCACTGTGTTATTGTTAGAGAACTGAGAATGGAATATTCTCTAGTTTTCTATTAAAATAATTAAGAATTTGAAACTACAACTAACCATTATTTCTTCCTCCCTATTTTTCACTTCTGTTACAACGATTAAGAAGTTTAAGATATGCCTAACTACCCTCTTCTCCACTTTTCTATTAAACATGATTGGTGGTTATGGGCATTGGATGCAAATAGATATAGCATAGCAGAACAAGTGGTTTTAGCCTACTTTTTCACGAAGGACATTCAAATGCATAGAAGATATAAGGTTAAGGATCTATATCCCATGGGTGTAGGTGCAGGAACAGACATGAGTGCAGACACGGGACACAACAAATTTGTAAAAGGTACAAAATGAGAAAGGTACAAAATGAGGGACACAATATGTATACACATTGAAATAAAAAATTTACATGAGATCGGTATGGGCTGAAACGACCCCAGCGCGAGTCCATCGCGTTATAGAAATTAGAGATGAAGTGTATGATCTACGTCCAAGAAGGTATTTTACTTAGAATTGTGTTCGTACGTGTCCGTACAATTGACTTAGTTTGATGAATAACAAAGCTTCATACGAGTCTAATATGTATTTGAGATGTATACAAGTTACACGATGTTAGAATCAAGTTCGGAAGTAAAAAGAGCAAGAAACAAGTCAAGTTCAGAAGAACGATTTTACTCATCGATGAGGGATCAGACTCGTCGATGAGGAGATTAAGCTCATCGATGAGAATGAGGTAGACAAAAAGCAAAAATTATTGGGTCCTTCACTGATGAGTACTTGAGCTCATCGATGAATCTAGAGCTGAGCTCATCGATGAGTGGCGGCGTCAGATCTTTTGAATTCGTTTTGAACCGTTCGTTAGTGAGGCTATATAGGCTCTTTCCTCTCTTTTTTTATTAGACATTCCTGACCTAATTTACAGAGAAAAAGAGAGACGGAGATAGAGAGCTAGGGTTTTATCTTTGGTGAAAATTCTTGCTCAGACTTCTCAATTTCCTAACTTGACGTTGTTGTTCATCATCTCATCATCAACCTTTGAATGCTACCCTTGGACTTCATCATCATCGTTGCTCTTCCAGAACTTCGCTTATATCATCAAGAAGGACGGTTTGCAATGTTGAAAGGGCTATAAGATTATTTTTATTTGGACTTAACAATATTGTTTTTATTCTAAACTCTTTTATTACAATCTTGTGATTGGTTTGAGACAACGTACTCAAACCACGACCGATTGAGGTTTTGGTTACTAGCTACAGCTAGGGTTACTCACTTTGAGAGTTAGATTAGATTAGTTTTGGGTAAACTAATGTTTCGGTCTTGTAAGCCTATTGAATCGGGTTTGTAATTCAGAATAACTTTCATCATTGTGATGAAGCCCCTTCGCAAGAGGGAAGAATAGATGTATGATTGCTTTATCCGAACCACTACAAAATACTTGTGTGTTCAGGTTGGGTATTATTTGCTTACTTTTGATTATATCTGTTTTTATTTCCACTGCATATTATGTGTTTATCAAAAATTGGCAGGCAATCCTATTCCCCCCCTCTAGGCTTGCATTTTAGATCCTATCGATTTTAAACTAAAACATGCATATATAATTGAGTATGCGTCTGAATAGATGTATGTATATATCTGAGAAGAGTCTAAGGAGTGTCGAACACATACATGGATAAGACCATATGAACTGACCGAGTAACCTAGACAAGGAAATTTACAGAATGCAAAAATGCATGCTAAAAAAACTACTAACACCTGAAGCATGGACATAATACTCATGGCTATAATATTATAGAAGCAATATGATGAAAGCACGCAAAGTTCCATAAAACCTATTGTTTAAAAGCTGGATAGACTTTTTTTCCTCCACGTTTATACCCTTGCTTATGAATTTCTTTTCAGTTTTTGCCGCTGGTGTTGGAGGGTATTGTGAGAAGGTAGTGGGCCAAAATTCAGCATTCATTGTTCATCTACTTTTCCTTATTTTGCCTCGTGATAGCTTTTCCCCCTTAATTTCTAGGGTATTTTGGGGAAACTATGCTTGCAATTTTAGGATCACTCTATTGTGACTTTTCCATTTTTAACACCTTGATGGATGGGGAGCTGTGAGGCACTTTTCTGGATGATGATGATGATGAGCCTTCCCTATTTAATTTTCCCACTTTCGTCCTTTTGATGAGACAGATCAGTGGTTGCGTGAGGGAAGGTATGGCTCTGGGTAAGGGAGGGATTGCCAATGTTGGGAATACTCTTTATAGCTCCACAGAAATAAATAAGCAGGTTGTAGCATTTTTTGTGGCGGGTTCCAGCGTATCCCAAGATAAAGCTAGGCTGATGTGTTGTGTTTGATATAAATAGAACCTATTCTTCTCCAAAAGCTATATATACACTAATCTTCAATTCTATAAAAATGGGTTACCTTTCCCTCTTGTGGATACCAAGAAGGACAACCACCAGAAGTCTTTCAAATGACACCTCCATCGAGGTGATAACAAATTATTTCCTTTGATTTAGAGAACTACATTATATTTTCAGTAATTAGGTTGCATTTTTCACATCTGTTATTGCTCAGTAAGAGTGATTTAGGTTATTATTAGTAATTGATTATGCGGGTTGCACGATTGAAATTTTGGAGTTCTTATCCAAATTAACTTCAAATTTTAGCTACTTTTACCTTGCAAATTTATTATTAGTAATTGATTATGTGGGTTGCACGATTGAAATTTTGGAGTTTCTATCCAAATTAACTTCAAAGTTTAGCTACTTTTACCTTGCAAAGGGTTGTTTAACAAGTTGATAATACCATAGTTTAGTGGGTTTAATCATTAAGGGTTGACAAAACTGTAGTTTAGTTGATAACAACATAGCTTCCATTGGAAATTACCTGAAAACTTTATCGTGTTTAGAACTTTCTACATGGGTTTTCTGAATTCTTTTAAGCAATAAAGTTGTATATGTTGTTTTTATTTTAATCTTTCTATTAATACAACACGATATTTGCTTTCGCATGGAGTTTATTGTAAGTATTCAGTATTTTCATTGTTTTAGATGGTGTGCTTGATTTTCCAGTATTTTCATTGTTTTAGATGGTGTGCTTGATTTTACATGATATAGGTGGCATATTGGAAGAGCTTCATCAACAAAAGCTATTACTTAAACTTAAAAGCAAGAATATTTCTTTATTTCTATGATTCATCAAACTTAAATTGTTATTTCATATTGTTATTCCAGTATAGTGACCCTACACTTGGTGGCATGACCTTGGGTATTGACAAGAATTATCGGCATGCGTCTATTATGATTTATCCCCTTTTTGTGGTAAATATACTTAATTGTGATTATATAGTTATTTCCTTTATCTTTTTTTGCTTGAATTTAATTGACCAGCACGATGATGGCTCCAATAGCGAGTTCTGCAAAGCATTGAAAAGGATCACAGCTTATGCGAAACCACAAAGCAATATGACTTAAAGGTAATTAATAAACATTTCTGAACTTACTATTTTTGACAGTTCTAATTGCAATGGCTTAAGGTCCTTTCTGATATGCATAATATCAAAGGTAGAAACTTATACTAATGCAATTTTCCTGTTTAATTTGACAGGAGGTAGAACCCTAAAGCATGACAAGCCCTTTGGCCCCTTTAGTAGATGTCAAAATTGGAGATGGGAGGATAAGCGGAAAAATCAATTCATACTTTGTGGATACCTTACAATGTTAGTGACAGGCAAAAGGAAATAGTTGTTACTTCAGTTATGTCTTTATCACAGAATTAATAACCTTGTTTTAAGTGTTCATTGTAATTCATTAGAACATATCTCGACCAGGAGCTCATATGAGATATATGTAAATTATTAGTGACATCATTTGTCATTATGCAATTATTATTAGTTAGACGTTTGTCATTATGCTAATGATTCACAATTAATATTTCTTGAAAATGATTTTCTGGTTTAACTTTCCTTGTCTATTTTCCTGCCCATCCTACAAATATACATTAACATGCTCTATTGATCATCATTAGCTCTTTATGATGTCCAACCTCTTCAAAAAATTTACCAGGACTTATACTACATATCCAGACAATTGGTGTGTGCTTATGCTGAGTTCTAGATGACATATCATGTATGTGCAATCTACTCGAAAGGCATGAAGCATGATCTTAATGATCACTACAGCTTTTGTTACCCATTGTTACAAGCAATGCATATTACACATCATCAACACCTTTTAACTACCTATTTAGTAATCTTCATGCAAGAAAATACCTTTTCATTAAAGTTTTCTTTTTGCATATCATGTCAATCTTTTTAATATTTATGCTTATTGAGATGAAACCTTTCACACAAATTTGTTTTCTATTGTTTAAATAGTTTGAATTCTTCGCTTTTCCCGCATGACTCGGGGAGTATTTGCTAGTTATTACTAAATACAGAAGCTTGTTAAACTTAAGAAGATTGCCAGATTTAAGAGCAATACATTCTAAATCTCCATTAGCAATCCTTCAATGGAGTGGTTGTAGACTTTAGAAAATCTAAGGAATGTTTTTAAGAAAAATTTAAAAGTGGTGCTAGTATCCATCAGAGAAGAAATTATATTTGGATAGACTAATATTTCCTTAACCAGGACGTGTCACTAATCCTAAGGAGAGTTAGTAACCCCCAAAATAAAATAGTCACTTCTTAGATATACATTAGTATCACTTTGAGTATAGAAATGATGTGTTGCATGTTTCCAAGAATTTATATCTTCTTGTTAATTACTCTTATAAAAAGAAACCTCTGATTAGTAGACAGCAAAGATTAAACAGACATGAAAAGAAGATATAGAGAAGTATTGATTAATTTTATGATACTTCTACTATATTACAAAATTTAAGGAGAGGGAGATGAAGATGGGGTCTTGTGTCTCCAGGCTATGTTTAGAAAACATCCTTTCTTTTCTAAAACAAAAAATGTTGAGAATCTTGCCGTTTTGCACACTTCTAGATCTCTTTCTTTTCTCTATGTATTTCTTTGTGTTTTGTAGTATAGTCTCCTTTGAACGGTAAAGGGATCGCTATTTATAGGGAGGGCAAGAGGGAGTTGTTGCCAAATATTTAAAAGAGATAAGCGAAGGAGTTATGGTAACTACCTTATCAGAACTACCTCTTAAATTTGTCTACCAAAACGAATATACCTTTCTTTGTCTTTCATATCTCTCGCCCTTAACAAGCTTATCTTATATGCTTCTTATCATAAGTGTTATGAGCAAGGTTTTAAATATCGAATAACATGATAATATCAAATAGGCAAAATTCATATCGGATTGTGGATATGGGGGAAATATTAGGAATATATGGTAAATATCGGAATGTCATAACAGATGTTAGCATATATAGTATAATGCACTAAAATGTAATCTCAACATACTTAATGAAATCTAAGCATATGAAATGTGAATAATATATGTTTAGAATCACTACTCAACCTTCTAACATATACAAAAGTACAAATCAACATTGATATAACGGGAACCTTCTAAAATATACAAAAATATTCATTTCGATATACAAATCAAGCAACATTTCATCTGATTTTTTTAGGCCAAAATGTCATTTGATATAACAGAAAAATCATGATACCCCACCCAAAAATAGCCAAACATGTATTGTATTGCGACAAGCCATATGAAAGGATATATATAGGCCAATATATCGGCTGATATATAGGTCAAAATAGCTAAAAAGAGGTAAAGAATATTAAGTGACCATATCGGTTGCGACAAGCCCTGTTAAAGGATTTATCTGACAATAATTGGGCCATGTCAGAGATATTTAAAACAAGAATTATAAGGGGTCTATGTACCCTCGAGTTAAAATTTAATTTGTTAAGGTCCTCAAGTTGGACTTTATTGTCCAAGCCTATGAGAAAGTGACAATATTGAAATCAATAAGGAATATGAGGCGCATGTCTTTGTGCGGGATTAATATAGAGGGTGCATGTACCCTCAAGTTTTAATTCCCAAATTGAGGTGCTACCATCCTCAAAATGGATTTTACTGATAAGGCTTCTTGAAAAATCAAATCTGACGTGTTAGGAGGAACGCATGCCATTTTTGCATTAATTAATATAGAGGATCCATCTACCTTCAAGTTGAGTTTTTATAATTGATTCTATAAGGTGTAGGCATCCTGGAGTTGATTTCACTTTCAATGCAACCTCAATATATTGAAGGCAACAATATTATCAAATGGTATTACGCTCTTTAATTAATTTGACTGTAGTTGATAGCGACGTTTCTTTATATTTTTTGGCCTATCTACAATGTCATAACTGGATATACTAGTTACTCTTCGTAGATGGATAACTACATAGTACAAGTGAATGATTCATATTAATCCAATAGTATATGATCATAGTCTGTTATACTCATAGTCTCATAGTGCCTTTCTGTAAGTAGGCAAATTTGTAATTCATACAACAATTGCATTGTCGTGTATTTAATCTACTAGCCCAAAGGTTCCCAGCAAGAGTGTGGTTAGACTTGCACAATAATATTCATGATTACTCTAAAAAAAGGGAGTCAATGGTTTACTACGCTGTAATATCTTAAGCTAAGATTTTCCATAAGATAATGCATTGAAAATTTATTGAGCCAGTGCAACTTTATAAAAACACACCTTGA
>NC_033801.1:28227927-28302114 GCF_001876935.1 Asparagus officinalis
CAATCAAACGAAGCTTTCGCCGCTCATGATCGATCATTACATTGTGAGGCTTTACATCTCGGTGCATGATACCTTGTGAGTGGCAATAGTCTAGTGCCTACACAAGAGTCTGAAAAACTTTAAGACCATTAATTGAATATTATCTACATAAAATAACAGCTTCTGCATGTACAACCAAGAAAACAACCACATCCGAGATCTATAATTAAACTTTTTATGGTAGCAAGAAACTGAGACCCTTAGAAAAATTTTTACAAAAAAACAACGAATGGCATATTAAAAATGTGTACAAACAGAAGAGAGGAAACAACAGCTGGTCGAGAATCTCTCCTGATGCTGACTAAAGGTCTAAAAGGTAAAAAAGAATCTCCCAATTCTTCAGTTGATTCTAATGGACGAAGCATCAGTATTTTTCTAAGTTTGGGGAATTCCTAAAAAAAGAGAAATGTATAGTATAATGAAGAATGGATCCCATAAGCTGAGAGAAATAACAGAACATGACAAAGCTTCTACTCTCATACAAAAAACGAAGTACTTTTACTGAATTATGAGACATTTCGTGATGGGGGATGTGCGGGATAGCCTCGTAGGATGAGGATAGGGTAATCTGGAAATTTTGTCTTTCTTCCATGTAGGCAAGCTAAAAGTGATCATGCTATCCTCAAACAGAACAGACTTGAATCAACAAATTGATCTAGTAATGTCTTAAGAATCAATCATAAAAGATGAAAACATTACTACTCGATACTGCCAATTAGAGAGGGAGAATTAGTGAATTAGGAAATGGTATAAAATGCACTTCTTCTCAGTTCCTCAGGAAGAGTCACGATTAATTATTGACTCCATTTACTCTCAAAGACATATCAATATCATATTCATGTGATTTTTATATATAAATATTTAAAAGTGGGGGAAGATCAAACAAAATCAGACAAAATAAAGTCGAGAATTCAAAATATGGTCTTAGATTGCTATTGCAACAGCATTTGGAAAATGGGTTAAACATAACACATGAAATATGTTAAGAGTCGAAGATACATCAACTCGGGATGATTATCAAATGCTTCAATGCATGTCCACACGTGTTAACAGCATACTAGTTTTAAGTGCACGTTACAAGCAAGGTCAATTTTTATTTGTCTTCAAACTGATCAACAATATTGACAGATAATATGTACCACAACAATAAAGCCTTTATCCCAAATTTTGTTGTTAAATACGGTTCTTCTGTTTAAATCATCTGCTAGTACAAAGTCATGAACTCAATACAATTTTTATAGATGAAAACAGATTTGTAAAGAACATAGGAAAAAAACAAATAAGTATGTGGACAAACATCCAACAGTCCAAGACAGATTTTGTTGTTTGAATATCATGAGAAATGCGCCAAAAGAATGACACAAATATATGCATTGTAGCTGCAACAGAATCCAAAAAAGTTGTCAAAACTTGATGATTTCTCAAAAAAGTTGTCAAAACTTGATAATTTCTCATAACTTTATTTGCAGAGATAATTAAGTTGTTACAGGAACTGAATGACAAACTTGCCTTCAATAGTTCATAAATGTAGTATCGAACATCATAGTCCGTCAAAGTTGGATAAAGCACTTTAAACTCTGTGTTATTGACGAACTCAAATATCAGACTGAAAGTTTTCGATTGTTGATCTCTAACAATATCAAGTAAGCTCACAATGTTGGGCCCGCCACATAGATTTTGCAATATCTTTACTTCCCTTTTAACCTACACGAGAATAATAAGACATAAATGCATCAAGTCCATGTTTCATAAAGAAAACAATTGGGTAGTGGAGGAACTAACAACTAAAGTATACATAAATTCCTTCATATAAAACAGCAAGTCAGGAACTAATTTTGTTTGAACATAAAGCCTTTTGCCTCGAGAGAAGATAATGATTTCACAGGAAAATAAACTCATTTTCTTAGGTCCTACATATAACCCACAATCAGGGTTGCTGATAGCGGATCGCGACGCGTCGCGGCGAGGTAACACTAAGGCTATATCGGGCTATTGCGGCGAAATCGCGGCAAATAGCGCACAGTCAAATAGCGATCAAATTTAAATATATTTAATTATCCTAAATAATAAGAAAATTCATAAAAAAAATCTAAAAATTCAATTAGTTGTAAATTTCTTGTATTATCAATAAATAACAATTAATAAGCTTGTTGTATGAATGAAACTATGAAGAAATTCAAGAAATATAGCATCATAATATGTGTGATAGCGGGTTTAGCCGCTTTTAACAACAAAAATCCGCTTTTAACCGCGAAAATCCGCTTTAAACCGCGAAAACCCGCTTTTAACCCGCTAAAATCCGCTTTTACGCGCTATTCGAATGAATAGCGGATTTTCCCGCTTAAGCCAACCGCGAAACCCCTACGCGTAGCACTAAAAGGCCGCGACCGCTATTCGCGCCGCTATAGTCCCGCTATTGACCGCTATTTACAACACTGCCCACAATCAATTTGTGGCGAAGGTTAACAAAGACTAAAATGTCTCATTGGGTTATTACCCATAAATGATTAAAATGATTGTTTAGTATAAATAATACTTCAAGACAATCTCCAGTCTCCACATTGGTGAGGCAACTCATTCCTCATGGTGAACATCTCAATGCCATGTCTTGGGTGATTAAAATGCAGATCTTTCATTTATTATCAGATCAAGTGGCAGCAAGTCAGATGAGACAAATTACCAAGCATCCCTATTATGTACTATTAAAACAGATACATCCATTGTCGTCATTGGATAATATTAAGCACATTCCACTCAAACGTAATGGATGGCAAATATCCAAGCGTCTAAAAGAATCTGATACAAAATCTTTAACATAACGAACATGGACTATCCTAATGCGCATGAGTATATGTTTAATGATAAAATAGAAACAAAAAACGAACAGCTTGTGTGATAGACTTGCTACCATGGTTTTAAATATCGGCCGATAATCTGATATTATCGTCGAGTTACCGGATTTGGGAGCTTTCTGCTAGGATAAGTAGGATTTTTAATCGGTTATTGTTTTTATAGGTTTATCGACGAGTTATCGGCGATAAGGCCACTTATCGGCCGATAAGGGAGGCTGAAAATATCGGCTTTATCGGCGTGAGTTTTGAGTTGAATTGTTGGGTAATGGGATGTTACTTAGTGAGTTCTTAAACCCGACCCGACCTGCTTTTGACAATAAAATGAAGTTTCTAACTTCAAGTTCAGACCTAATCCTTCATGAATCTCTCTCCCTCTCTATGCGGCTGTTCTCCGAGCCTCCAAGCCTCTTCAAACTCCATCGAACTCAAGATCTTTGTTCCCTTCTAACTCCGTTGACCTCGTCGCTCGCCTCCCTGGCCTCGAATCTCACGTCCGCTAACGTCGCTCGCCTCCCCGAGCTCCAAGCTCACCTCCGTCGACGTCACTCGCCTCCCTAACCTTGAAGCTCACCATCGCTGATGTTTATATTTCATTAAGCATTGTTAGATTACATTTTTTGTTTATTATATTATATATATACATCATCTAGTATATCACTCCGATAAATACTACTTATCCCCGATATATCCCTGATATTTCTCCAATTTTCGCTATCCGATAAAGATTTTGACCGTCCGATAAATACCAGATAACCAATATTTAAAACCTTGCTTGCTACCCTTAATGATGATACCCGAATAAAAATTAAGTTTCTAAATCTATGATTGATTTGATAAGAACTTCACATCATGTATTCCCAACGCAAAAGCCAGTTATTCCCTAACATTTATCTGGAACTAACCAACTTCCTCATAATCCGAAATTGTTCTATATCAAGGAGTAGCACGAATAACCAAGAAACCCCGACCCCAACTGTCACACCCATCATTTAACTTGAAATTTTGAGTTTGTTAGCATGGACACCAGGTCTTATGAAATAGGAAAGTTAAAGCTGTGAACTTTATACTTTTACAGTATAGTTGCGCATACAATGTGACTTCCCAATAAAGGTTTTAAATTGGATATCGGGAAATAACGGACTGACAAAAACCCATACTTTATTGTGGATATCGAGGAAATATTGGAAATATGAAGCAAATATGAGACTCTCATATTAGATGACAGGCATATAGCATATATTATAATGTCTTAAACTATAATCAAACATACTTAATAAAATTTAAGCATACAAAAATTTCAATAAATATGTTTTTACGATCACCAACTAACTGTAGAAACTTACTTTGGGAGAATAACCTAGTAGAATTTTGATTGGGTTTAGACCTCAAATATTATTTCTGGTTATTTACACAAGCAAATTTTCTTTACATCTAGACATCAAGTGAACCATAAATCTAAACCAATCTTTTAAAACAAATAAAAGTCTTAATTAATATTGTAACATTTTGGCCGATTTGTTTCAGACCAAATGTCACCTGATATATCAGGAAGATCATAACATATCACCTAAAATTACCAAAAGCAATATATTGTTTTGTGACAAGCCATATAAAAGGACATATCAACCAATGTACCACGAAATATATCGACCATGTGGGGATATATCGCCCAAAGATCACCAAAAATCGTTAAAGGATATTGAGACCATATCGTTTTGTGGCAAATCTTATAAAAGCCTATATTGACCACATCGAGGATATTTAAAACAATGGTTCCAAGTCAGAGAATCGAATCCGTCTAGCATCTAAATGATACTGATTCTAGCCACTGACTAGTTCAATAGTGAAACTCATTCAAAGTTGCTTAATTATGACCATTCAAGCCAAGCAGCAAATATGAACAGAAGCAAGTGGAAAAATATGGTATCCCAAAAGCATTTATGGAACCACCAACATGCTCTCGGCCATTATTGCAACTAGTCTCTCTTGTGGTCTTTGCAAGATAAAAAAGTTCATTCACACATAAAAAACCCCTACTTTAAGTTCATTCACATGAAAAAAAAATCCAATCAAAACTTAGCATTCTTTCTCCTCTATATATACCAAAAAGAATTAAGAATTCTTCACAAGAAAGCCAATGATTGAATCAAAAATGTTATGTGCCATAGTAATTCACTAATCTACTAAAAGCAGACAACGGTACCTGAGTCAAAATTCTGCTTGTCAATTTATAAAACAATTATTGAAGTCTCTATCTTTAATATTAAGCATTCTGCAATGTTCAGGATGTTTGCCTGAAGTAGTAAGTATTTGTTTATTTTGTGAATGGGTGAGTGGCTGATAGGAGTGCACGTGCCTTTATGCAATTGTGTCTATATGTAAGCCAGTAGCAGTTATCAGCAAAAACCACTAAATTTCTACAAGGCAACCTCCTTGTTGAGAAGCTGAATTACGACCGATAATCAATCAATTTCCTGCACGAATCTCTTGAAATCATTGGTAAGCTTATAGTGAGAGTACCCAAGCATCTCCTAGGAGTCTTGTAAAACAACAACAATTCAACTTAATCAACTGTATACATCTAGATAGGATTGCTAGCACAATATGTGAAACAAAACATAGTAAGGAAGAAGAATATTCTTAGAGCTACAGGGGAAAAATACGCCAGGTTGGAAATTATTTTCTTCTGAAAACAAAGGGATTGTTTAAGTCTTAATTGAGTTAGTAATAGCAGCTGGTTCAATATCAAAGTACTCTGAAGTTTTTTATGTTGTTGAAAAAATAGCCTTATTGTCTAAACTGAAGATAAATTTTTAGTACAATAGGATCCTTTTTTTAAAGTGGAAGGTGGAACCCTAATCTCTTTCTATCTCCACTAAAATTAGTGACAGGTCCTACATTCATTAATTATAAACCCTCGTTTACAATGCTGCTGCAGTTAAAATATTGATTGTGTCTCAGACCCAAAATGTGTTTCATTGTTATTGATGTTTTCTAGCTAGCAAATACTTTTTAGTGAATTGAGATGTTCATCTCATCATTCATCTTATGTCTCTGAGAAATTAAAAACTAATTATATATTTGCATTAAGCCTCGTATGCGCATGAGAAGTAGCTGGTAACCATAAGAACATAAAACTAATTCTGCATTTGCTTACATATGAAAAATCAACCCAAACGATATCAAAGGTCGAGTTTAAAACAAACACATTATAGGCAAAAAAGATCGAGTCTTGACTCTTTAGTCACCATAATCAACAAACCTTCTTCTTTTTCACGGGCTTGAGAATCTTGATGACGCACTTCTCCTCATTCGTCGAGTGAACCCCTTCGAACACCTCGCTGTACTTCCCTCTCCCCACTTTCCTCACAACCTCGTACTCATCCTGATCCCTATAAAAATAGGGGGGGGACGCATAAAAACACATCCTAAACCCTAAAACCCAAGAAAATAAGAACAAAAGACATAACGTTGACCATTTTACCCCCACTGCAGGCCGAAAGACTCGTAATCCCAATACTCCTTGGGGCGAACGACGTTGACGTCGGAGTAAACCCTAGATTTGGAGGGAGCGCCGATACCTTGCCGATACGGGACGCGCCATATCGGTCGCGGGGAGGGACGGCGGGCGGAGGCGATGGCGATAAAGGGTGACTGGCGGCGGAGGCGACGGAGGAGGGCGGAGGGAGAGCTGGAGACAAGGCGGTGGAGATGGCCGGAGATTGAGCGGAGAGAGGCCAAGGCCATCAACTGTTGAAGGAGAAGGGGGTTTGGTTTCTATATAGTTGGGGGTGGCCGGTGGCGAGGGTTACTAGGATGGAGAAGACGTCGGTGCTTTGAGTCGGCGATTACGAAAAGGGGAAAGGGATCGGATGTCTCTCTCTCTCTCTCTCGGTTGTTTGGATTAGCACCCTAATAGCCTGTTTGGATTTGTAGGGGTGAAGAGAAGTTAAGGAAACTATGTGAGAGAATAAAAGAGAAGGGAAGAGAGTTCCTTTTTTCTTGGTTACACCCTAATTTGGAGGGTAACAAATTTTATACTATTAAGGGGTAAACCAATGAGAACTAGGGTGAATAACTTTACCTCCTAAATATTCCCAAACAATGTGAATGGAGGTGAATTGTTCCCCTAACTTCCCTTCACCCTTATTCCCCTCAATCCAAACAAGCCATAAGTATGCAGTATGTCGATATCCCGAAATCTTTGAAATTGCTCTCAGGCCCCCTTAAATCTTCAGTATCGATATTAGGATCCCCAAATCTTAAAAATTGACCTCAAGCCCCCGAAATCGTATGAGTATGTTGAAATAAGCGTCATAGTTAAAATCTAGTCGAAATGGAGAGAATATTCTATTTACTTTAACTTTTTAGGTGATCTGTCAGTTATATCCCTTTCATACAAATCCAAATCTATTAATCACTTTAACTTATACTCGTTAAGCTCCCCAAATTTGTTTGGTAGAATCATAACCCAAACCTATTTTCCGCTTCATCTTATCCAACGCCTCCCCTAATGGCTCTCTACAACCTTGATCCTAAATTTGTAACAGATTGATTCTAGTCAGGGTTACAGAAAGTGTTGGGCGGCCTAGGCTTTACATCCGACGCCTAGCGCCTAGGCGGGGCCTAAATGTTTTCCTATTTTTTTAAGTTTTTAATTACAATTACTGATAGTAAATGCTAATGTTATAGAAAGTTTACATGCTGGACTGATACCTTATAGATCTCTTAAGTGATGGTGGAGGATGTTTTGTTAAAGGTCAAGAGAGGTAAACAAGGTGTTCATAGTTGAAGTTTTGAGGAGACTCAAGGACGTGGAGGCCGCGATGGAGAAAATCATGAACAATGCCTAAATGGTATAGTTCATGCAGGCAGACAATGCTCTCTTTGGCGCTTCGAAAACTTAGGTAGGCAGCCTAGATACTTCCTAGGCACTAGGTAGCCGGCCAATGTACTATATATGTCTAGATATAAGCCTAGGCGGTCAAACATAGGCTTTTTAAAATATTGATTCTAGTTGGGGAAAACGTTAGAGACGATAAAATGGAAAATGAGTTTAGGTTAGAATTTTATGGATTTGAGGTTAGGTTAGAGTTTTATTAAATGAGGTTAGGTTAGAATTTTATTAAATGGACTTGAGGAACTTAACAGACATAAGATAAAGTGGCTAATGGAAATGAGTTTGTACGAGAGGGGTATAGCTGGCGAATCACCAAAAAGTTAAATTAAACAAAATATTTCCTCCATCATTTCCATATTTTAACTAGGGAGCTTATTTTAATATACTAATAGGATTTGGTGGACCTAAGATCAATTTCAAAAATTTGGCGGCTAACATTGAAATATTGAAGATGAAGGGAGGGGGCTGAGATCAATTTTAATGATTTGGACGCTGAGATCAATTTTAATGATTTGGAGGTGTAATATCGAAAATATTAAAGATTTAGGGGGCTAATATCAAAATAAACCTTTTGAAAATAAAATTTCACATTTGAAGAACCCAAAAACCTAATTTAGCAAATCATGAAACAAATTTAATTATCACTTGAAGAAGAAAGGCATCAAACATGTGTTAAGATCTTGGTGCTCGAGAAATCTAACAACTCGAAATTATTCGATCTGAATCTACCGTTAAATTTTATTCGAAGTGAGGTAGAGTCCTTACAATGGAGAGGGGCTGATGATGTTTAAGAAAATGAACTATTTCTCATCCATTTTAACAATAACATACTAGAAGGACTAATATCAATATACTCAGGTAATTTAGGAGACTAATATCAAAATATAAAGATTTGAGGGACTAATATCAAAATACTTATTATTTAAGGACTTATTAATGCAGAAAAGGGTTATTTAGACATTAGTCTCTCATATCTTCAATATTTCCATATTAGTCCCTTATTTGTCCCTCATATCCTATGAGGTCTTGCAATTTGGTCCTTTAACGAGTGAAATACCCCTTATTTATGATTTCTCCATTAAAGTCCAATTTATTTAAAAACTGGTCACGTGCACTTTGGTATTCTAAATTTTACACCTTTTTAATTATGACGCCCCAGGGTTCACACAAGACTGCAGTCCCAGATGAAACCCAGATTGTCAAACCTGCCAAACACCAAAACCATGCTACGACATGTTTCACCATCACAATCGTTATCTCTCTAGTGGAAACAATAATAGATGAAGGTACAGACAGGCAAAACTAGAAATAGAACAACACCGATCATACACAGAAGAAGCATAAGAGATATTAATAATGAGCCCAACTGGAATGAAATAGATATATCTCTGAGTCTGAACTAAATCTCAAATACAACGAGTCAAATAAACAAAGTCTTGCAATAGCTCTCAACTCTATGAAATAAAATATCAATCTAGAGTCTGAAAATAATCAACTACATGTGAAGTTCTGCAATGACTACAAAATATAATAAATAGCTAAACGGACAACTAAGATGTCCCATCAACCTACGACTCTCCATGCGCCGGACTTGCTGTTTGAAAAAGGGGGAAAATAACGAGTGTCAAAGCGCTAGCGAGATCATCACTACCTCTCCCCAGGGGAAGGGGCAGGAGGATATAGAAAATAGAGTCAATACATACATATATCAAATCATTCATATAACTATTCATAATTGAAAAATAAATAGTCAAGGAAACATACTCCAATCTCCAACATAAAGAATAGATATCTCATCTCGAAGTACATCCGAGTAGCCTGCTCTAATATAAGAGGATGCCAACCAAAACAAAACGAAATATAATTGTCGTCCATAACGGGTGTGCCAAAATCTCAAAGTAAATACCCTACTCACGGGTAGTCTATCATGGAAGTAAAACTTATAACTGATCAAATATCTATGTGTGCATCATCTTGTGCTATAGCGATACTTTTGTAATGCTCTTACTCAATCGCTCTGCGACAATAGGTTTTATTATCTCCCTATTTCGGATACGTGTAATAACGATACTTTTGTAATACTCTTACTCAATCATTCTACGGCAAATAGGTATCATCTCTCTATTTTCGGATACGTATAGAACAACATTATTCAATATGTGTTTATCAATTTATCTCATGTCGAAAGTGTGTCAATCTAACACAATCTAGCATATATGCACCAAATCTCGGTGTGTGTGAACACATGTGAAGTTCACCATCATTCTAGGTGTTTAACATTCATTAACATCATAGTCTATCATCATAAGATCGAGAAATCCATTCGACGACCAATTCCAACCCTTATAAACATGCACAGTCAAAAACAAACTGGCGGTCGACCGTGGCGGTCGACCGCGATGGGCTCCAGAGACTACCCAGGTCTCTGTCCTGCACGCGGTCGACCGTGGCGGTCGACCGTGAACCCTGATTCCAGATTCTTAAATTTTTTGTGTATGTCGTATTCACGTTGTGTTTTTGTGATTCAAACATGATTAAATCTTCATAAAACTTGTATGCAAACATGTCACAGCAGATATGAACATCTGGAAACAACTCAACAATTATAAACATGATTTTATGCATTAGATTTGTATTCAAAACCCTAAAAACATGCATAAAAGCTCAAAACAATGAATCAAACTTTTTTCTTTAGATTAATCATGTTTTAAAATCATCTTCATGTCTTAAATACTTCTGTAAAAATCATTCTCAACCTTTTTAGCATAGAAAGACCTAGTCTCTTTACATATAATACAAAAGAAGTTGACTTTATTCATAAACTAGTCATTTAGGCTCTACAAAATATGTTTAAAACTCTTTAAAAACGTTTTAAAAACTAGGAGAGGGATTAGCAGAGATGATACTTGTCTAGGGTTGTAGGAAAATGTGTTAGAAGCAAGGTTGAAAAAGGTCTCCACTCCAAAAGCCAAGAATCACCCGAAAATCCACTTGAAATCCTTCAATCTTCTCTAAGAAATCAAACTAGGGTTTGGTGGGTTTTGGTGACTGTTAGGGTTCTTAGGAAAACTGAGAAAAACGTGAAAACTCATATATATATTAGGGGAAAACGGATATGGTTTAGAAATCCGAAACCAATTCAAAACAGAAGAAAAACAAACTGCAGGTATCGCGGTCGACCGCGACAGTCGACCGTGACGGTCGACCGGACCGGACATTTCCAGTTTCCATATGATTGGACATTTGTGCATGTTTCAACTCTTTTCTCTCTCATGTATGAACTCGTTCATACTCAAAACACATGGTATTATACTCATATACCATTAAATGATATTTATCATACTAAATATCCACATATCATATATACCATTAAATGATATTTATCATACTAAATATCCACATATCATAATTTATCACACATTAATTATATTAGTCATAAATTATCGGGGTTTTACATTCACCCTCCCTTAAGAGGATTTCGTCCTCGAAATTCCACAGTCGCATCTCAAAGCTCAATAACTGGGAAAACACATTAAGAATGTGTAATTCATATTAAGAATTCCTTCTGCACACATCACATAATGTTAGCACAATGATATTTAAAGTTAACAACCTAGAATGCAAACATTCTTACCTAAATCCTTAACTAAACGAAATTGGTACGTCGAGCGAAATAATCCAAACAAATAAACTCTCATGTATATACCATATACTTCAATTGATTAAGGATCAGGCAAAAATATCCCCATTTTAGTGTTAAAGATAAATATAAATGTGCCTAAACAATCATAGATAATGACAACTATCAAGTTATATAAGCATATTAACATCATACCTGTCCAAACAGGTGCGGGTAGTCGCGACGAACATCCTCCTCATGCTCCCAAGAAATCTCTTTGGTTCCTTGCCGGTTCCACTGAACTTTCACTAATGGAATGACTTTATTTCTAAGCTTTTTATTCTCTCTAGCAAGTATGCATACCGGTACCTCTACGGTAGTCAAGTCATCCTGAATCTCAATCTCTGGTGAGTCAACCACTCTCTGCTGCTCATCATCCCGCAGATGCTTCTTAAGCATCGAAACATGAAAGACATCGTGTACACTCGACATTGATGCTGGAAGATCTAACCTGTAAGAAACAGCTCCAATACACTCGATGATCCTAAAAGGACCAACATATCCCGGGGCAAACTTCTCCCGTCTACCGAATCGCTGAATGCCCTTCATCGGTGATACTTTCAACATGACTGAGTCTCCGATCTGGAATTCTAAAGGTTGTCTCCGCTGATCTGCATAGCTCTTCTGCCGACTCTGCGCTGCAAAAATGCGCTCTCGAATCAATGCCACCTTCTCTGTGGTCTGTCTAACTAACTCCGGACCAATCAATAGACTATCCTCTGGTTCTGCCCAACATATAGGCAATCTGCAAGGTCTCCCGTATAAAGCTTCATACGGTTTCATTTCGATGGTAGATTGATAACTATTATTATATGTAAATTCAATCAGTGGGATGTCATCCTCCTAGCTACCCTGAAAATCTATAACGCACGCTCTCAGCATGTCCTCTAAGATCTGATTCACCCTCTCGGTCTGACCGTCTGTCTGGGGGTGAAAAATGTTACTGAATAACAACTGACTGTCAAAAGCATCCTGAAAACTCCTCTAAAAATGAGATGTGAAGACTGAGCCCCGATCTGATACAATCGTCTCCGGAACTCTATGCAATCTAACAATCTCCCGAATGAAGATCCTCGCATACATATCTGTCGTATAAGTCGTCCTCACAGGTAAGAAATGTGCAGACTTGGTCAATCTGTCCACTATAACCCAGATAGAATTATTTCTTTTCTTTGACTTGGGCAACCCCACTATGAAATCCATGAAAATATCTTCCCACTTCCACTCGGGAATGGGTAAAGACTGTAGGGTTCCTACAGGTCTCTGATGTTCTACCTTAACCTGTTGGCAGGTATAACACTTAGCCACATAATCTGAAATCTCTCTGCGCATACCACTCCGCCAAAAATGCCTCTTCAGATCCTTGTACATTTTTGTCGTGCCTGGGTGCACTGTATATCTGCTGCGATGAGCTTTGTCAAATAGTTCCCTCTTCAGCTGTAGATTGTTCGGCATAACGATCCTGTCATTCATCCTAAGGCCTCCATCTACTCCAATAGTCCAATCATTCTTGGGTTCTTTGGAAATCTCCCCCTTGCGGGTTTGAATCCAAAAATCCTCTAACTGAGCTCCGACTACTCTATCTCTCTAAGATGGTTGTACAGATAACGCTCCTAAGAACACACGACTCTCGCCAATCTCTGGCCTGAAATCAAAATGGCTAAGGGTATAAAGATCCCGATATAGTGAACACCTCAAAGCTGCTAGTCCGCGACGACGCTTCCTGCTCAACGCGTCTGCTACTACATTCGCCTTTCCCGGATGATACTATATAGCAAACTCATAATCCTTAATAAACTCTACCCATCACCGTTGTCTCTGGTTGAGTTCTTTATGTGAGAAGAGGTACTTCAGGCTCTGGTGATCTGTGAATAACTCAAACTGTACTCCATACAAATAATGTCTCCACGCCTTCAGTACAAAGACCACTGCTGCTAGCTCCAAATCGTGCGTGGAATAATTCTGCTCATGAGTCCTCCGCTGCCCTCGAAATATAGGCTACGACTCTCTGGGTCTGCATCAATACACCGCCAAGACCCGATAAGGATGCATCAGTATAGACAACAAAAGTCTTATCACTGCTAGGAATAACCAATACTGGTGCTGAAGTCAACTTAGTCTTCAATGTCTCAAATGCCTTCTGGCACTCTATGCTCCAAATGAACAGTACACCCTTCTTAGTAAGGCGTGTAAGTGGTGTGGAAATCCTCGAGAAATCCTGAATGAATTTTCTGTAATAGCCTGCTAAGCCTAAGAAACTATGAATCTCGGTAACTGTCTTCGGTGGTTCCCAATCAAGTACGGCTTCTACCTTATCCGGATCCACTGTAATGCCCTCCCGGCTAATAACATGGCCTAAAAATCTGACCTCTAATAACCAGAATTCACACTTGCTAAACTTAGCATGCAACTGGTGCTCTCTTAATATCTGCAATTCTAACCTCAAATGCTGTTCATGCTCTGCCTCCGACCTCGAGTAGATAAGAATATCGTCGATGAATACTATCACAAACTAGTCCAAATACGGACGAAAAATCCGATTCATCAAATCTATGAATACTGCGGGTGTAGTGGTCAGTCCAAATGTCATGACAAGAAACTCGAAAGACCCATATCGAGTCAAGAAAGAGGTCTTGGGAATATTCATCTCCCGAACTCGCAACTGGTGATAACCGGAATGAAGATCTATCTTCGAGAAACACTGCACTCCCTACAACTGGTCGAACAAGTCATCGATTCTCAGTAATGGGTACCTGTTACGAATAGTGACCTTGTTCAACTCGTGATAATCTATACATAATCGCATACTCCCGTCCTTCTTCTTCACAAAGAGGACCGGTGCTCCCCACGGAGAATGACTCCATCAAATGAAGCCCTGAGACAAAAACTCATCAATCTAGATTTGTAGCTCCCTCATCTCAGCAGGCGCCATACGGTAAGGAGCTCGGGAAATCGGTGCGGTGCCTGGCTGCAACTCTATGCAAAACTCGACCTCTCTCACTAGAGGTAATCCTGGTATGTCCTGGAAGATATCCTGGTAATCTGAGACTACTCGCATCTCACTCAAATCTGTGCTCCGATCCCGTAATATCGCCTCCTCTATGTACGCCAGAAATGACTCCGCAAACTGGTTACCTCTGGAGGTAGCTACCACTAACTCTGATCCATCATATGCTCTTAAACTAACTATTTTCGCAAAACAGTCGATACTCACATGGTAGGAAGATAGCCAATCTATAACAAGAATCACATCGAATTCAAACATATGCAACACAATCAAATCAATCGCGAACTCAGAATCGTCCAAGCTGACGATGCATCTCCTACAAACACTCTCTAATAGAAACATCTCTCCCAATGGAGTAGATGCAGATAATGGAAAATCTAACGATTGAGCTACAAGCCGAAGTCTAATTGAAAAATCATAGGAGATAAAAGAACGTGAAGTGCCAGAATAAAATAGAATACGTACTGGAAAGGAATTCACATGGAATGTACCTTCCACCACAGCTCCGCTAGCACCATGATCGCGAGGAACAACTGTATACACCCTACCGGTCTGTTGCTCTGCATCACCTAGAGTGAATGGTGTCATCTGCCTCTGCTGGGTCTCCTGGACTGTTCGAACCTGTCCCTTAATCCTCGGGACTGCTGGAGGTGCCTCAATCCTCAGTTAATGGCCCTGACCCCGTTCCCTGAGCACGGTTCTGCTGCTGCTGCTGAGTCCTGCCTTGTTGGCCTCCTGCTGCGGGTGTGCTGCGGCACTCGGTTGCTCGGTGCCCAATCTTGTTATAATTATAACAAGCTCCCTGGAATCGGCGTGGCTGCTACGCTCTCTGGTCTTGCTGATGACCCTTCTTATGGGGACCCTACTGATGTGGACCCTTACCCTGCTGGTGGGATCCTCCTGAGCCTCCAAATGGTCTCTTACCCTTCCCTTTGTCCTCGGACTGTCCTGACTTACCGTTGTCCTTGCCCTTGATGAATAAGGTTGTATCTGTCTCCTGAGCCATGGCAGCATCTGTCACCTCCTGTACTGAACGAAACCTCCGCGACACTATGTACCAACACAACCCCGGACGAAATCCCATCAAGAACATCTGAGCCTGACGCTCCTCTGTGTGCCACATACCAGTGAATCTAAGCAATGACATGAACTTACTCTCAAAGTCCATGACAGACATATCCCCCTGCTCTAGACGAGCCAGCTCTAACTCTTTTCCGGCTTTCGCTGCAGCCGAGACATACTGCTCATCAAAAAGATATATAAAGGTCTCCCACGAAACCGTCATCCTCTGCTCTGGGGTGAAGCAAAGTCGATACCATCCTCCCGTATCTCCCTTAAGGCTGAAAGCCGCTAGCCTCTGCTTCTGAACAGTGTTGACATTCAGCATTGTAGGCGTATAAAACTGCCTATAGGTCCCTTAACACAGCTCGACAACGCCGATTCGACGAACCGACCATCGGGCAACGTATACAGACACGATTGTTAGTCCACAACACCGAAGCCAAGTGATACGCGACAAAACGGATTAACGAGGCTAACGAATCGCACGCAAACAACGGAATAAATCCACTCGCGTGTGGAATTTAGCTAACGGGTTGAGGAATCAACGAGTTATCCAACCAAGAGCGGACTCGGACGAATCATGATCAAATCAAGATCAGTTTCGAACTCGAACTCAGAACTGGATTTACTGCCAAATCAGGTCAACGAATCGAGTCCGAACAAGTCAACCACACAACTGAATCACGGACAGAACCGAAAGACGGAAAACGACGGAAAACGGCACCTAGAGGGGCTCGGCCGAAACCGAGCCACCTCAGGGTGGCTCGGCCAAGGCCGAGCGAGCCACCAAGGTGGCCGGCCACCTTGTGCCCAAGGCACAGTAAGGGTTGCCTATAAATAGGCCCCCCTTGGTTCATTTTGAGAGGTTGGAAAATTTGGAGGCGAAGCTCTGCTGGATTCAAGGCTCAGAACTTAAAAAGATTGAAGCTTTGGGACTTTGAGGACTTGCTCTTCCAGATCCGGTGCTCGGCGATCGTCAACGCCAAATAAGGCAAGAGTTCGAGAGGAACCGGATCTCAGATCTACGTAGTCATCCTCCGGATCAAAGCTTGGCCTTTGATCCCGAGAACTAAAGGCTACTATTTCCTTAGTGAAATAGTACCCTCGGCTATTATTTCCTTGGCGAAATAATACCCGTTATACTGCATAGATCCGACCGGATCTAGATCGTACGGTGGTCCACGGATAAACCCCGGCGCAGGCGAAGAACCCACAAAGCGAGTGACCGCAAAACAGGAGCTCACGATTCGTTCGAAAGGAAAGTTGTAATCTTTTTTCTTTTTCTTTGATTTCGTTATAACCGGATCTTATAAAAAGACTGGATCTTTGTAATCGATAAATTATTACAAGAGTGTGCAATGGAATCAATAAAGAACACATTTTTTCTCGCGAACAATCTGGCGACCACAGTGGGAGCCGCCGATCTCGCTGCCGAGATCGGAGCGTCGCAGCCGCGGATCTCAATCCCGGTCGTGGAGGAGGTCGAATACGAGTTCAACCAGTAGAAGTTCGAGGAATATTTGTTGTCCTCGTCCGGATCAACCTCCCCCCGCAAGTCCAAAAAGTTCTCCTCAAGGAGAAAAACTTGTTGGTATGAAGACGTTGAAAACACCAACGAAGATCTCGCCCCGTTTGATGCCAAAGTCGCATCGGGTGAGATTCCTCCAATTCCCAACTAGGGCAGATTTGCTCTAGCCAACCCTTCTGCCGCAGAGGGCATGGTGACTCTCTCGAAGAGAGCCCGCCAAAAGCAACGTCAACGCCTTGCGAAACAATTCGCAAAGGCCATGGAGTCAGTTGACGGGATCCGCTACAACGCGGATCTGAAGAACAAGAGAGGCAAACAGCCTCAACAACAGATGAACGGCGCCTCTTCCAAGTCGCCAACAATGGAATGGGTCCGTGTCAAACGGAACCGATCAACGCTGGAGGAGCGCATTCGCAAGCGCCACGCACTATCAGCGCAGGCACGGGCTCAAGCCGAAGAAGCCTGCAGAAAGAGGTGGCCAAGAAGCCGCCATCAACCAGCAAAGTTTGGAGGCCGAAGTCTGAAGCGGCGGTTCAGACCAAAGAGCGTCAACTGCAGCCGTCGAAAGTTCAACTTCCGGCGAATCAATCCAAACCGCCGATGATTTCCACAACTGCTCCGGGAGATCCCGCAGGACCATCTCAGAAAAGGAAGTCGGTTTGGGAGCGCCTCGGTCCACTTCCCAAGGAGCGAGGCCAAGCTCCAGTTCAGGAATGTTTGGGCCCAATGAAGAAGCCCCGAACGATTCAACACGCTGGGGGTCGCCACAACCCTTAATATGACGAGGAAATCAGGGCAACTAAGCGCACTACGATGCGTATTGAAGTTCAGAAGCCTGTTGAGAATTCACGCCCACAAAGGCGTGTGTCGAGACGCGTGACTCTTGAAAGCTCGAAGAAGGTAGTTCGCTCTCGGAAGGAAACGTTATCGTCTGATGATGATTGCGTTATACCTGAGAAATCATGCCAACACAAGATAGGTTGCTCCGACTTTCAAACGGACGAGCTGTACTATCGTGCTGAGGGTACAGAATCCGAAGCAGTCTCATTTCAGTCGTCCGATTGGAAGGGATAAACCGGAGAGTTCGAAAACTCCGCGCGTCTTTGATATTATGCCTCAATTAGCCAATATTCCAGCGCGGATAACGTTGTATGAGTTGCTGCGGTTGTCTAAGGAGACTAGGGAAGCCTTACGAGAAGCCTTGGCTGATTCTGAAGCATTCCTCACTCGGGTCAAACCGGCACCTGAAGAGCTAGAACTGTCAATGCAACACTGCAACATAGCGGCTAAGAACCTTCCCTGTATCACCTTCACCAAAGAGGATATGCAGACGAAGAATTCAAACCATGATCGGCCCCTATATTTCATCGGATACATTGGCTCCAGCGAAGTCAACCGGATCCAAGTGGATCCGGGTTCCGCTGTGAGCATTATGCCGCTTCGCCTTATGCATAGCCTTGGTATTCCAGTCAGCAAATTGGCGTCTACAGGCATGGTCATTTACGGATTCAACACCAGCGGGTCAAGGCCTTTGGGAAAGATCCGGATAAAGTGCCAAATGGGTGATCTGAAGACGGAGGTCACGTGTTACGTGATTGATGCTGAGACATCATATAACTTACTACTGGGTCGGCCTTGGATCCATAGTAATGTTATAGTTCCCTCCACCCTACATCAGTGTCTGAAATATGTCAACACTGGTGGAAGGGTCAGGACGGTGGTTGCGGATAAACAACCATTTAAAGGGTTTGAGAATTATTTCACTGATTCTCTCCTTTATGGTAACGAATTCGACACGGAACCATCGGTCCAGGGCACGGACAGCGGAGAAGAAGCTGATTCCGAAGCCGGATTTGATTACAATGGTGGTTTTGTTTTAAATGACATTGTACCCTTTGTAATCAATCTTGACGATGAACAATCGTCAGATGGAGGTTGTAACTGGTAACTTGCCGATATTGAAATAAAAGATGATTTAGAGTATTCGTTGTCTCTTGATGATGTGACAAAAGGACTACACGATAATCCTAATTTACATACGCCGCTCCGATCATCTTATGTAACAAAGAAACGCCTCCAGCATTCCTTCGGAACAACTCTGATCGTGCCTGCCAAAACAGGAGTCGAAAAAGAGGTGATTTATGGTAAAGGAGAGAATTTTCCATTAACAGATCATTTCCTAAGAGAAGACGAAGAGGAAGATAAACCTGGTCGACATTTATCTAAGTATAGTCCTGAAGCGCGCAAGCTCATGGAAAAACAGGGATATGATTTCACACTCGGAGAAGGCTTGTACTTTGATCGAGGTTCCCGTATCCCAGCTAAAGCAGCATATGTGCCAAAAGGGAAACCGGATGATTATTACCGTCACAAAAGAGGCTTAGGCTATGTTTCCTCGTCTGATGATGAATGTGGTTGGCAAATTATCGATCAAATTGCTAACAAAACTAAGAACGGATACTCTTCTGATTCTTTAGCTGGGGATTCCGACGCAAGTTTGGCGGAGGTGTTCAAGAAACTGATGTCACATATGACTACGGTTGATCCTGTGACGATAGAAGACGACGATCAAATGCCAACGTGGAAAGATCCATGGGTTCATCACCTAAACATGCAGTACGGCGATAGGTTCGAACAAAGAGAACCACCCACTAAAGATAAAATAGTCCAAGTTAACATGGGTGACGAGGCCAACCCAAAGCCCATATTCATCAGTGACAGCCTTCCCCCAAATGAGAAGGAGGAGTTAATTGCTCTCATCAGGGAGTATATTGACATCTTCGCTTGGAACTATAAAGATATGCCAGGGCTCGACCCCAAGGTGGCAATGTACCGCCTCGATATCAAGCCGGATGCCAAACCTGTCAAACAACAGCAAAGACGGTTTCGTCCGCAGATCATGGAAGCTATTGAGGCAGAGGTTAAGAAGTTGATAGACTCAGGATTTATCCGAGAGGAGCAACATCCAGATTGGTTAGCCAATATCGTTCCAGTCATGAAGAAGAATGGTAAAATCAGGATTTGCATCGACTTCAGGGACCTGAATACGGCATGTCCAAAAGACGACTTTCCTCTCCCAATCACAGATGTCATTATCGATAATACGTGCGGATTTGAGAGAATGTCTTTTATGGATGGTTTTTCAGGATATAACCAAATCAAGATGCACCCAGATGACGAGAAGCATACAGCGTTCAGAACGCCCCTTGGTGTCTTTTGCTACACGGTGATGCCTTTCGGTCTAAAGAATGCAGGCGCCACGTACCAGCGAGCAATGACTAAGATTTTCCAAGAACATCTCAGGAAGACGGTCGAATGCTACGTTGATGATTTGGTTGTGAAAAGCCGTAATAAAGAAGATCACATCAATGACTTGAAGACGATGTTCGATCTCATGCGGAGTCATCAATTGAAGATGAACCCCACTAAATCCTTCCTTGGAATGTCCAGCGGAAAATTACTTGGATTCATCGTCACCACTAAAGGTATACATATCGACCCTGATAAAGTGAGGGCGATACATGAACTGCAACCCCCTAGAAATCTAAGAGAGCTCAGAGGATTACAAGGGCGGTTAGCTTACATTCGGCGGTTCATCTCAAATCTTTCTGGGAAGTGCCAACCATTCTCTAAACTAAATAAGAAAGGGGTGTCACTTATTTGGGACGACGCCTGCCAAAAAGCATTCGAAGATATCAAAACCTATCTGACGAATCCTCATGTTCTCGTTGCACCAAAATCAGGTAAACCGTTCTTGATTTACCTCAAGGCGATGAACCACTCGATAAGTGCTTTACTAGCACAAGACGATGATAATGGTCACGAATAGGCAGTCTATTACCTAAGTCGGACCTTGATAGGCGCCGAGTCTCGATATCCGATGATTGAGAAAGAATGCCTCGCATTGGTATTCGCAATGCAAAAGATGCGGAATTACTTGGTTGGACAGACGATTTATGTCATTTCCAACGTTAATCCAGTACGGGTATTTATGACGCAACCGGCCTCTATGAATTGGCGGTTAGCGAAATGGGCCCTTCTCTTGTCCCAATATGATTTGCACTTCAAACAACAGAAGTCGATCAAAGGACAAGCGATTTGCGATCTTTTGGCGGCAAACCCGACCACAGATACGGCAGAAGTATACGATGACGAAGTTAACACTACATCTCACCAACAAGTGTGGCAATTATACTTTGATGGTGCTTCAAGAGCAGTTAATAGGGCAGTCACCCCCGGATGTCCCAAAGTCTCCTCTGGAGTTGGAGTGGTCTTAATTTCCCCGGGGAAGCATGTGATGCCTCGGGCTTATTCACTAACTAGTCCTTGTTCCAATAACGTAGCCGAGTACAACGTACTTCTCATTGGACTCAGTTTCGCCAAAGAGCTGGGGGTCGAATATCTCGAAGCTTTTGGGGATTCTCAACTGATAGTCAACCAAGTGCGTGGAGAGTATGAAGTCAGGAACCAAGACCTGATCCCGTACCACCAAGAGGCCATCAAAATGGCAGATTCTTTTGAAGAATTCTATATTGAATACATCCCCCGTCTCCAGAACACTTATGCGGATGCACTGGCAGCACTAGCGGTATCACTTGCGCAGCCTCCCGAAACTGAACTATTAGTCACAGTAGGGACGCATCAACTCTGCAAACCCATATACAATATGGATATTGAAGAGGAAGATGATAGAAACATAGACGCCAAGGAGGTGAATTCAACTCAAATTGGGTCCGAGTCCCGAGATTGGCGTTTTCCTATCATTGACTACGTCCAATATGGTATTTTACCAGAGGACATAAAAGAAAGGGAATCAATCCATCGAAGAGCACCAAGATTCTTCTATAATACCGAGACCCATACGTTATACCGTAGAGGGTATGATGGTTTGTTACTCCGATGCCTTTCGAACAAAGAAGCAGAAGAAGTTCTTAAGGAAGCACACGAAGGAGAATGTGGTGCGCATCAGCCTGGTCCCAAACTGTATGATCGCATCAGAAGAATGGGATATTTCTGGCCAACGATGGTTCGTGACGCAATCGAATACGCACGAGAATGCCACGCTTGCCAGATACATGCGAATTATATGCATCAACCGCCAGAGCAGTTGCACACGTCAACCACGTCTTGGCCGTTCGAGACATGGGGTATGGACATTGTCGGTCCTATTTTTCCCCCTTCAGTCAAAGGTGATCGATTCATTCTCGCAATCACGGATTACTTTTCAAAGTGGGCTGAAGCGATTCCGCTTAGAGAAGTGAAGACGAACAACGTTATCAATTTCATCAAACATCATGTTATATACTGACACGGCGTGCCAAGACGGATCATTCATGACAACGGTCCACAGTTCATAAGCAACGCCTTCGTCAGGTTTTGTGACAAGTTCAAAATTCAAGATGTTTCGTCAACAGCTTATTATCCCGCTGCGAATGGATTAGCTGAGGCGTTTAACAAGACGATCATTAAAATCCTATCAAAGCTCGTGAAGACCAATAAACGAGACTGGGACGATAAACTCGGTGAAGCACTCTGGGCTTATCGCACCACCATACGCACACCTACAGGGGCCACTCCATATTTGTTGGTATACGGATGTGAAGCTGTGCTACCATTGGAGATTCAAATCTCATCTCTTCGGATCGCTCTCACAACTGAGATGACAACCGAAGAACAACATCAAAAACGTCTCGAAGAACTCGAGAGGTTGGATGAAAAACGCTTGGAAGCTCAATAACAAATTGAGTTTTATCAAATCCGAATATCTAGGGCCTTCAACAAAAGAGTCCGACAGAGAAGCTTCAAGGAAGGAGATCTGGTCCTCGCTGCTCGCCGACCGATAATCCTCAACTCCAAGAAGAAAGGTAAATTTGAACCCAAATGGGAAGGGTCGTTTGTGATAGACACAGTCTACTCAAATGGCGCATATCACCTGATCACTCAAGAGGGCGCCAGGCAACTAATGCCAATAAATGGGAAGTTCCTGAAAAAGTACTATCCCTAGTACATTCAGGATAACACATTTACCGAGAAGTTCCTTGAAGAATATTACACTTAATATTCTAGAGGATAACCCAAAATAATTTTCACCACCAAAATCCCTCACTGATCAATTTCAATTGACAGTGAATCCATCAAAAGTGTCTTTCTGGCCCTCTTGACTCTTTCCATGAACAAGAGGTCCACTTTCAGTTCAGAGTCCCCTTTCGATAAACGAAAGAACTCCTTTCTTTTCTCTTTGGTTAAGCCTTCTCATGGTTATAACCGAAGTTGAAATTTCTTTTCGATAAATGAAAAACTCATCTTCCAATTAGATAACCAAGCCTATAAAAGGTAAGTTTATCTAAATTTTCCAGATTCTCGGAGTGGAGATCCTACTCCTAGTTTCTTTTGCGCTGGAAATAGAATATAAAATTCTTCCTTCCCAGAATCAAGGAATAGAATATAAAATTCTTCCTTCCTTATATTCGGGTTCGCCTTCACCCTAAAAGAAGACCGGGAAACAGAATATACAATTTTTCCTTTCCCACACCGACCTTTTCCAAAACTTATCAATCTAGGATTCATCCTAGGAAGTTTATCCCGAATCCTAAGCAGGGATAAGTCTGCGCCTAACACGCGCTGCCGGTTTAGTCTTTTTCGTAGAAAAAGACACCAGAGTTCGATTCTGGGGTATTCTATCCTGAAACCTAAGCAAGGATAAGTCTGTGCTTAACCCGCGCTGCCGGTTAGTTCTTAACCGTTAAAAAGAACACCCGTCCGCATATTCAACATTGTGACAGGTAGTTATTAATAACGCCAGAATCCATGCCTTACACGCATGGGGAATTTCATCCTGAATCCTAAGAAAGGATATGCCGACGCCTAACACGCGTCGCCGGTTTAGTCTTTTACCGATTGAAAAAGACACCAGAGTTCGATTCTGGGGTATTTTATCCCGAAGCCTAAGTAGGGATAAGTCAACGTCTAATACACGTTGCCGGGTAGCCTATTCCCGTAACAATGGCGAAGTCTACGTATTCGAAGTCGTAGCAGCAAAGTCTAAGAGAATTCACTCTCTCAGCACAACGTTACATGCGGAACGGATTTAGACAATCCGCATGCTAGCCCGACTCAAACGGTAGTCAGTAAAGGCTAATCAAATCCGTTGAAGGCTGGGGGTTAGCCAAAAACCCTAAAGTCAACGCCTAACACGCGTCACCGGGTAGTCTATTCCCGTGAGAAAGACGAAGTCTACGTATTCAATATCGTAGCACTAAGAGCGTTAACTCTCTTAACACAACGTCACATGCGGAATGGATTAAAACAATCCGCATGTAAGCCCGATTCAAACGGTAGTTGGTAATAGCACGTCAAATCCGTTGAGGGCTGAGGATTTGCCAAAAATCCTAAGTCAACGTCTCATACACGTTGATGTTTAGTCTTTTCACAGGAGAAAGACGAAGTCTACGTATTCAAGATCGTAGCACTAAAAGGGTTAACTCTTTTAGCTTAACGTCACATGCGGAACGGACTTGAACAATCCGCATGCTAGCCCGACTCAAACGGTAGTCGGTAAAGGCTCATCAAACCCGTTGATGGCTGAGAATTTGCCAAAAATTCTATAAATACGAGTCATAGATGTATCAACTCCGTAGATTGGTCTCGTGACTCGAGTATCCGCCACGCTCTAATTCCTTAAGAGCTTAAACTGTGTATACTCCAGCTTGGGCGCCGGACAACGCTTTGCAATGAAGCTTAGACACTGGACAACGCGTCATAAGGAAGCTCAAACGCCGGACAACGCGTTGTAAATGAAGATTCAACGCCGACGACCGATGGTCAGTTCTATGTTGAAATAACCAACTCGAGCTAAAAGTCAGAAAATCGAGAATCGACTTCAAATTCAAAATTCCGACAGACGGTCAGACAACAAATGCAGCACCGGAACCCTTACAGACATTCGACAAAGCACCGAACAGCCTGGGGGACTGAAGGAACCAAGAATGGAAGTCACTCCAAATATCCCGTCGAAGAATGGGACAATCATATCCAAAGTATTCCAGACTCTTCTATAAAAGAACGAGTGTAGGCGTATAAAACTACCTATAGGTCCCTTAACACAGCTCGACGACGCCGATTCGACGAACCGACCATCGGGCAACGTATGCAGACACGATTGTTAGTCCACAACACCGAAGCCAGGTGATACGTGACAAAACGGATTAACGAGGCTAACGAACCGCACGCAAACAACGGAATAAATCCACTCTCGTGCGGAATTTAGATAACGGGTTGAGGAATCAACGAGTTATCCAACCAAGAGCGGACTCGGACGAATCATGATCAAATCAAGATCAGTTTCGGACTCGAACTCAGAAGTGGATTTACTGCCAAATCAGGTCAATGAATCGAGTCCGAACAAGTCAACCACACAACCGAATTACGGACAGAACCGAAAGACGGAAAACGACGGAACCCAAATACCTATAGGGGCTCGGCCAAAGCCGAGCCACCCATAGGTGGCTCGGTGGCCGGCCAGATCTGTGCCCGGGCACAGTTCAGAGTGCCTATAAATAGGGGGCTTGGTTCATTTGTTCAAGGGTTGGAATTTTTGGAGGCGAAGCCCTGCTGGATTCAAAGCTCAGATCTAAAAAAGAGATCTAAAAAAGATCCAAGCTTTGGGACTTCGAGGACTTGTTCTTCCAGATCTGGTGCTCGGCGATCGTCAACGCCAAATAAGGCAAGAGTTCGAGAGGAGCGGATCTCAGATCTACGTAGTCATCCTCCGAATCAAAGCTTGGCCTTTGATCCCGAGAACTAAAGGCTACTATTTCCTTGGCGAAATAGTACCCTCGGCTATTATTTCCTTGGCGAAATAATACCCGTCATACTGCGTAGATCCGACCGGATCTAGATCGTGCGGTGGTCCACGGATAAACCCCGGTGCATGCGAAGAACCCACAAAGCGAGTGACCACAAAACAGGAGCTCGCGATTCGTTCGAAAGGAAAGTTGTAATCTTTTTTCTTTTTCTTTGATTTCGTTGTAACCGGATCTTATAAAAAGACCGAATCTTTGTAATCGATAAATTATTACAAGAGTGTGCAATGGAATCAATGAAGAACACAATTTTTCCCGCGAACAAGCATGTCCAAGATGTTGCTCACGTCTTCTTTCCACTTATGCGCGGCAATAGAATCCGTCAAACCGTGGAACTCTGGTGCTTTCAACTTTTGATACCTCTCAACTAAACGAAGCCAAGCCTCCTGATCATCTGCTCTGTTATCAACTGGTGGTGTTGGTGGGACCACTGGTGCCCTCTCTGGTATTTCCTCCCGAATAGATGACTCCTGAACGGATGTCTCTTCATGAACGGAAGGCTCTTGACGAACCTGGGCTGCTAACTACTCCTCAATAGCCGCCATACGAGCTGCCAATAGTACTATGAGATTCACTAGGTACTGTAGAGCCTGCTGTGGCTCGGGCTCCCTATCTTCCTGCTCAACTCCCTGAGCACGAGAAAGTCAGTGTCCATGACCTCTTGAAACCCGGATTGTCAAACCTGCCAAGCATCAAAACTATGCTACAACATGTTTCACCATCATAATCGTTATCTCTCTAGCGGAAACAATAAATAGATGAAGGTACAGATATGCAAAACTAGAAATAGAACAACACCGATTATACACAGAAGAAGCATAAGAGATATTAATAATGAGCCCAACTGAAATGAAATAGATATATCTCTGAGTCTAAATTAAATCTCAAATACAATAAGTCAAAGAAAAAAAGTCTTACAATAACTCTCAACTCTATGAAATAAAATACCAATCTAGAGTCTGAAAATAATCAACTACATGTGGAGTTCTGTAATGACTACAAAATATAATAAATAGCTAAACGGACAACTAAGATGTCCCATCAACCTACGACTTTCCGTGCGTCGGACTCGCTGCCTGAAAAGAGGGGAAAATAACGAGCGTCAAAGCGCTAGCGAGATCATCACTACTTCTCCCCATGGGAAGGGGTAGGAGTATATAGAAAATATAGTCAGTACATACATATATCAAATCATTCATATAACTATTCATAATTGAAAAACAAATAGTCAAGGAAACATACTCCAATCTCTAACATAAAGAATAGATATCTCATCTCGAAGTACATCCGAGTAGCCTGCTCTAATATAAGAGGATGCCAACCAAAACAAAACGAAATATAACTGCCGTCCATAACGGGTGTGCCAAAATCTCAAAGTAAATACCCTACTCACAGGTAGTCTATCATGGAAGTAAAACTTATAACTAATCAAATATCTATGTGTGCATCATCTTGTGCTATAGCGATACTCTTGTAATGCTCTTACTCAATCACTCTGCGGCAATAGGTTTTATTATCTCCATATTCCGGATAAGTGTAATAACGATACTTTTGTAATACTCTTACTCAATCGTTCTGCGGCAAATAGGTTTCATCTTCCTATTTCCGGATACGTATAGAATAACATTATTCAATATATGTTTATCAATTTATCTCATGTCGAAAGTGTGTCAATCTAACACAATCTAGCATATATGCACCAAATCTCGGTGTGCATGAACACATGTGAAGTTCACCATCATTCTAGGTGTTTAACATTCATTAACATCATAGTCTATCATCATAAGGTCGAGAAATCCATTCGACGACCAATTCCAACCCTTATAAACATGCACAGCCAAAAACAAACTGGCGGTCGACCATGGCGATCGACCGTGACGGGCTCCAGAGACTACAGAGGTCTCTGTCCTGCACGCGGTCGACCGTGGCGGTCGACCGTGAACCCTGATTCCAGATTCTCAAATTTTTTGTGTATGTCGTGTTCACGTCGTGTTTTTGTGATTCAAACATGATTAAATCTTCATGAAACTTGTATGCAAACATGTCACGGCAGATATGAACATCTGGAAACAACTCAACAATTATAAACATGATTTTATGCATTAGATTTGTATCCAAAACCCTAAAAACATGCATAAAAGATCAAAATAATGAATCAAACTTCTTTCTTTAGATTAACCATGTTTTAAAATCATCTTCAGGTCTTAAATACTTCTGTAAAAATTGTTCTCAACCTTTTTAGCATAGAAAAACCTAGTCTCTTTACATATAATACAAAAGAAGTTGACTTTATTCATAAACTAGTCATTTAGGCTCTACAAAACATGTTTAAAACTTTTTAAAAATATTTTAAAAACTAGGAGGGGGATTAGCAGAGATGAGCCTGGGGTCGTTGGAAAACGTGTTAGAAGCAAGGTTGAAAAAGGTCTCCACTCCAAAAGCCAAGAATCACCCGAATATCCACTTGAAAGCCTTCAATCTTCTCCAAGAAATCAAACTAGGGTTTGGTGGGTTTTGGTGGCTGTTAGGGTTCTTAGGAAAACTAAGAAAAACGTGAAAAACTCATATATATATATATATATCAGGGGAAAACGGATATGGGTTTAGAAATCCGAAACCAACTCAAAACAGGAGAAAAACAAACTGCAGGTATCGCGGTCGACCGTGGCAGTTGACCGGGCTGCGGTCGACCGCGACGGTCAACCAGACCGGACATTTCCAGCTTCTATATATGTTTGGCCATTTGTGCATGTGGACCGAATATTTCCAGTTTCCATATGATTGATCATTTGTGCATGTTTCAATTCTTTTCTCTCTCATGTATGAACTCGGTCATACTCAAAACACATGGTATTATACTCATATACCATTAAATGATATTTATCATACTAAATATCCACATATCATAATTTATCACATATTAATTATATTATTCATAAATTATCGGGGTTTTACATTAATGTTAACACCTCAAAGTTTTTTTAACACTTTGATACCCTAAAGTTTACACCTTTAACTTTGGTGACTTAAACAATTTTCTTGTAATTTTGTTATGACAAAGGTTATACCTTTTTAATTTTGATACCCCATGATTTTATTTTTGACACTTTGATACTCAAACTTTAGGGCATCGAGTTAAAAAAATGTACAAATGTTGATTTATCAAAGTTAAAAAACATGGAACCTTTGTTGTATGAAAGTCAAAATTTGTGTAAATGTTAGGGGTATCAAAGTGTCTAAAAAATTTTTGAGGTCCCTAAGGTAAAAAATGTAAACTTTTAGGAATGAAAATGTCAAAAATACTTTACAGTATCAATGATTAAAATGTATAAAATTTAGAGTGTCAAATTGCAAATAATCCTTCAATGATGAAAATGAGTCAAGGACGAGATTATTGAGTGACCAAATAGTGATCACCTGAAATAAGATTGGTCGAGATTAAGACTTGAGAAACAGAGAAATGGGAGTCAAGGACGTTGTCAGACCCCATAGATTTTGATAATTTATATATGTGATTATTAGTGAAAAATAATATTTATTTATGATTAATACCTTTATAACATGGTTGTGCATGAAAACTAGTGTTTTGAGCTTATGAGAAGGTATTTATGCATCAGTTATGAGGTTGAGTTTGCAAACTTGCAAATCATGTGCAGCAGAGTCGAAGAACACAGTTTTTAGCTCATGAGTTGACCCATAACTCATCATGAGTCGACTCATCAGGTTGAGTCGACCCATGACTGTCATGAGTCGACTCATGATATCAACTCCCATTATCAAAAGTCTCTGCTGAGTCGACTCATCGAGGGTTTTCTGGTTTTTGTGGATCAGGTTTGTTTGGGTTTTGGGTCGGGTTTTAATTGTTTATATATATTCTCTTCCACCCGAAAACACCTCTTTTCATCAGTTCTCCCCAGAGAAACCCTAGCCTCCTCTCCCCCTCAAAACCCTAGTTCGTTTTTGGGCATTTTTGGGAGATTTTCGGGGAATTTCAGCAGCTCCTTGTGGTTTTCAGCGAGGGGAATCGTTCTTCAACACATCTGAGGCGAGTAATATCTCGCCCAATCCTTCTCCCATATTTTTAACAGTTTATAAATGTTTTTTCATGAGTTTTATTGAGCCTAAGACTTATTCTTAAGTATAAATCAATGTTCTTATTAGTGTAAATGCTAGGAAGCATGTGTTTCAGATTTTTAAATCCCCACCAACGAGTTTTTGATGAAAACCCAGATCTGGGAATTTATTTAAAGAAATAAAAATATGAGTTTTATTTGTTTAAATGCCTACTTTCATGTTTAGGGGTTAAATGTTAGATCTAACATGCAAGTGTTCGTTTCTCATGCTAGATATGAATTCTTTTTCACTGTCTTATAGTTTAAAATTGATAGTTATGGAGGTGTAAATCAGTGTAGTGGAAGTATGAAACGAGATAACGAGTTGCAGTTGTGAAATATCCAGTTTTCAGCTCATGGGTCGACTCATGACTCATCATGAGTCGACTCATCAGGCTGAGTCGACCCATGACTGTCATGAGTCGACTCACGAAGTCAATTCCTGTTATTCATAAGTGTCTGCTGAGTCGACTCGTCAGTTTATGGGTCGACCCATGAGTCATGAGTCTACTCATAGCTGATTTTGAGTCGACTCATCGAAGTTTTTCCTATTTCGTTTGTGTTTCTGCTTGATCACCTATTGTGCTTATACTTTCATACAGTGTTCATATATAATCGAGGGTTCTGTTTATCATTTTTGAACATGAGAAGTTGCCTTGTTTATCGGGTATTAAATTGCAGTATTTATGATTTTATCTACACATGTAAGATGACTCTTCTGGCACAAGCTTAGATCTGTAAAGCGAGGCATGTACAAGAGTAGAATATGTATACCTTTACTTTTAGTATTCTATGGTTCATATACAAAGTCCTCGTGTTGGACTATAATCCATTAAAATCCTCGTGTTGGACTATAATCCATTAAAGTCCTCGTGTTGAACAATAATCCATTACAGTCTTATGTTGGATAATTGCTAAACCTTGAGTATGTTTCTTAACCGAGTTTTGAACACGACATATTATATGAGGCTGGGACATGATAGCTACCTAGGCTGGACATGACATTTATTATAGCTTTGACATGTTTAAATTGTATCGGTAGAGATAGGTTTGTGTTCTTTTCTTTATTTCTTTCTTGTGTTAAACCTCGGGTTTAGTATTTAGGGATTTACAATTTGAGATACAAGGTATATACATGAGGATTTCCTTGTTTGGATTATTTCGCTCGACGTACCTATGCTCATGTTGTAATTTCCTAAGTACTAAAACCCACTATTGTTAGTATAAATGATTTTATATTTTTATGTATTAACTGTATTTTCATATACAACGAGCCCTATCCCTTGGGGTTGGTTGTGATGTTGCTCGCTAGCGCTTTGACGCTCGTTGTCCCTCCCCCTTTCAGGTAACGAGCCCAGAGCCCGGAGAGTCACAGGTTGAGGGTGATTTTTATTAGCGCCTGTTTATCCTCTTATTAGATGTATTTCATTTTTTGTACTCCACTCGAGACATTTTTAGACTTGAGAGATTTATATTTTAGTGTTATAAAGGTTGTGTGCCTTATTCCATGTATCAGATGTTTTATATTTTGAGACATGTTGAGATCTCCAAACTGTTATTATTCATTTCAGACATTGACTATGTATTCCAGCTTATTTGGTTGATGAGATGTGTTAATCCGAGATCTATCATTTCATCATGTATTTATTGTAAAATCTTTTACTTGCTTTGTACCTACACCTGTTGTTGATTCCACTAGAGAGATAGTAATTGTGATGGTGAAACATGTTATTGCACGGTGTGGTACATGGCAGGTTTGACATTCCTGGTTTCACCTCGGACTGCAGCCTTGTGTGAACCCAGGGGTGTCACAGTTAGTATCAGAGCTCTAGTTCTAGTATCCTTAGGATCATCCTGTGTCGAGTCGTGGATCTAGGTTAGAGTTTCTTAGGATTCATGTATAGAGTCCGCTAAGGATTTCCTAGTATGAGTGAGGACGGTATATGCGCATATCTCAAAATTTTGAGAAAATTTTTTTATGATAACTATTTTTGCTTAAA
This sequence comes from Asparagus officinalis, assembly GCF_001876935.1. Classification (NCBI taxonomy): domain Eukaryota; kingdom Viridiplantae; phylum Streptophyta; class Magnoliopsida; order Asparagales; family Asparagaceae; genus Asparagus; species Asparagus officinalis. The sequence continues at coordinate 28,259,968 of NC_033801.1, forward strand.
GTATATGCGTGAATACTATATGGTGTGAAAATTGTATTGTGATGTATTATGTATGTATATACGTCTACTTTGACTTATGAACTTTTATTTTCTTATGAGCAGAGAGAAATGGCATGACGTGGCAGACCTCGCACTCGCAGAGCCGCTCAGGCAGAGCCACAGCAGGCTCCACCGGAGCAGGAGTAGGTACCACCTGAGCTGTAGCAGGATCCCCAATACCTCATTGATCTCATGGCTCCTATCGTAGCTAGGATGGCAGGGATTGAGGAGCTTGTGACGAGTCATATCGCGCCACCGACACCACCACCACCACCTCCAGTAGTTCTACCACAGGGGATACCAACCGTCCCAATCAGAGAGAGAGACCCAGAGGTAGCACCTACAGCTATTCCACCAGCGGTACCGGATAGAGTCACGGAGTAGGAGGCTTGGCTCCGCTTGGTAGAGAGGTACCAGAATATGAGAGCACTGGAGTTCCAGGGCTCTTCAGACCCACTTGTAGCCCACAAGTGGAAGGAGGATGTGAGTAATGTCCTAGACATACTTAATGTAGACACAGTTCAGAAGCAAAGACTGGCATCATATAGTCTGAAGGGGGATGTCGGGAGATGGTACCATTTCCAGTTTCCATTAGAACAGCGGATGATCCTCACTTGGGAGGATTTTGTTTACTTCTTTGATGCGCAGTATGTTTCTTCTGCAGCACGGACTGGGAAGGAATTTGAGTTGTCCCGTTTGACTCAGGGGGACATGTCAGTTACAGAGTTTGAGAGCAAGTTCATGGAGTTGCTGTATTTCATGGGGATGTGGGAGACAGGAGAGCACCAGGCTCAGATGTTCCTAGCAGGGCTTCGCCCTAATCTTTGCCGATACCTCGTCTCGAGGAAGTTCTATTCAGTCCGGGAGGTAGCTAAGGCCGCCACCTCACAGGAGAATGAGACGGCTATGTTTCAGAAAGACAAGGAGGGAAAGACTAAGACAAGACAGATTAGAGATAAGGGGAAGAACAAGAGGCCCTTGTCAAGACATCAGCAGCAGCAGCAGGGCCCTCATAAGAGGGGACCCCAGCAGGATCAGAGGGCACATCATCAGCGCAAGTTTCAGGGGGTATGTTTTAACTGTCGTAAGGTGGGACACAAGGTATCAGAGTGTCGTAGTACACTAGCAGGAGCTCAGCAGGGTAGGGGTCCGAACCAGCAGCAGCCGTGACAGCAGGGTCGAGGTCAGGGTCAGCAGGTCAGGCTTGAGGCACCGCCAGCAGCGCAGAGGCCAGAGGGGCAGGTTCGAGCAGTCCAGGAGGCCCCCTAGGGGCAGATTGTCCCGTATTTTCCAGCACCAGCGGTAGAGCAGTCTTCAGCACCAGGCAGAGTATATGTAGTAGTTCCTCGTGATCATGGTGCCAGCGGTGCAGTTGTGGAGGGTACGTTCCTTGTGAATTCCTTTCTCGCCCGTATTCTTTTCGATTCAGGAGCATCACATTCTTTCATTTTGTATGCTTTTATGATTAGACTCCAGCCCGTAGCTCATTCGTTAGACACCCTTTTATCAGTTTCCACCCCTCTAGGAGAGGTATCGCTTCTGGAGAGCGTTTGTAGGAGGTGTATCATTAGTTTAGACGAGTCCGAGTTCATAGTCGATCTAATAGTTTTGCATATGTCCGAGTTTGATGTCATCCTGTGGATTGGTTGTCATCCTACCATATTAGTATCGACTGTTTTGCGAAGACAGTCAGATTGCGAACGTCCGATGGGTCCGAGATGATTGTGGCCACTTCTCAGGGCAATCGCTTTGCGGAGTCGTTTCTGGCTTTCATCGATGAGGGGATGTGACGGGATCAGAGTTTTGATTTGTTGGAGACTAGAGTTATCTCGGATTATCAGGATGTCTTTCAGGACATACCTGAGTTACCTCCTGTGAGAGAGGTTGAGTTTGGTATTGAGTTATAGCCGGACACAGCCCCGATATCCCGTGCACCCTATCGCATGGCACCAGCTGAGATGAGGGAGCTTCAGACTCAGTTGGACGAGTTGTTAGCTCATGGTTTTATTCGTCGAAGTCATTCTTCGTGGGGCGCGTCGGTCCTCTTCGTGAAGAAGAAGGACGGCAGTATGAGATTGTGTATAGATTATCGGGAGTTGAACAAGGTCACTATCCGGAATAGGTATCCACTACCTAGGATTGATGACTTGTTCGACCAGTTATAGGGAGCGCAGTTCTTCTCAAAGATTGATCTTCGTTCTGGTTATCATCAGTTGCGGGTTCGGGAGATGGATATCCCCAAGACCGCTTTCCTCACGCGATATGGATCTTTTAAGTTCTTGGTCATGCCATTCGGACTGACCAATGCACTCGCTGTATTCATGGACTTGATGAACCGGGTTTTCCGTCCCTTCTTAGATCAGTTCGTGATTGTTTTCATCGATGACATTCTCATTTATTCGAGATCGGAGGCAGATCATGAGCAGCATCTCCGATTAGTTTTGCAGACCCTACGGGAGCACCAATTATACACCAAGTTCAGCAAGTGCGAGTTTTGGCTTTCAGATGTCAGATTTCTCGGCCACATCATTTATATATCTTTGATTGGGCCTTGGGCTATTTGAATTCTACAATTATTTTTAATTTTGTTTGTTTCTATAATTATTTTATATCATTTTAATTTCTATAATTTTTATATTTATAAATTACATAATTATAATTAATTAATAATATATTTTTTTATTTTTTGTTTATTTTTTGCTTTGTATTCTTGAAAAAATTTTAAAAAGTAAAAAAATTTAAAAAACAAATAAAATCCGGGCTGGCCCGCTTAGGCCCGGGGTAACAGGGCCCGGCCCGGGGCAACCGGGCCCGGGGTCCCGGCCCCGATTTTGCCCGGTCCGGCCCGGATGGACAGCCCTAACTCCATCCATGCCTTCTCGATATTCAAGATGCTCCATCACCTTTGCTTCCGCTCATGAATTCAAACTCTGGGTGGTCTGGTATCTTGAACACTACGCTTCTACGTCGGCAATCGACCGTCGTATGGAATTTGTATAGCCAATCCATCCCTAAAATAACATCGAACCCGTTAGTGTCAATCACCAACAAGTCTGCAAATAGCTCCCTACCACAAACTACCACTGGGTATTTCTTACACTCCCTACTATACATTAACACTCCACTGTCTGTATGGATATTCCAGCTTGCATCTAAACTATCACATGGTATGGTGTGTCGTGCAATGAATTGAGCAGATATAAAACAGTGTGATAAAACAGTGTGATGCCCTAGAATCAAATAGGGTAAATGCAGGGACTGAATAAACCAAAATGATACATGTGACTACATCACCAGATGCATCTGCCTGCTTAGCAGTAAGTGTCATAACCTAACCTTGTCTCTGCTGCTGCTGAGCTTGCTAACCATATTGCCTTGGGTGTCTCTGTTGATACTACGAGTGATATGACTGCTGGAAATAAGGACCTCTCCACTATCTCTGGCCTTAAAATTATTGACCCCTCTGATATCCTCGAAACATCTGTTGCTGCGTGGGAAGTGGTGGCCTTAATTGTTGTCCACCCTGTCTAGTCTGGCATGCTGGTACTATCGCTCCACCTGAATATCCACCTGAGACTCCTCTACTAGGACAAGCAGTAAACTGATGATCTGTCACCCCGCATGCTAAGCACAACCCGTTAGCTCTCTGGAAGTCCTTCATCAAGTGCCCCGGCTTGCTACAAAAATGACAAATCATGGTGGTTGGCTGTGGAGCTGGTCTCGGAGTCCCTGTCTGCTGGTGCTTAGTTGGTGCTCCTCCTATCTGAGGCATTTGCTGGTTACCTCCTGAGTTCTGTCCTACAGGCCGCTTGTTTGCCCCTCTCTTCACCGAGTTCATGATCCAAATCAGCTGTTCTGCTTTCCGAGTTGCCTCTAGGACATCTACATAAGTCTCAACCCCTTCTGACTGTAAATCTGAGTCTGGATCTCAAAGTTTAGGCCCTGCATGAACCTTTGTCCCTTATCCACCTCATTCGATACCATCCCCGGGGCAAACCTGCTAAACTTGGCAAATTCTGCTGCATACTCATCTACAATACTAGCTCTTTGTCCCAGCATAACAAACCACCTCTGCATCTCAAGACGAGATGTCTTTGGGAAAAATGCCTCTAAGAAACTCTCCCAGAATGTCTCCTATGAAATTGGCTTAGGCAACTTCTCCTCCTTTGCATCCCACCAGGTCCTCACTACATTAACAAGATGCAGCTATACAATGTCAACTCGATCTTCATCTGGTATCTTGGCTTCCCTCAATAGGCAGTCCATGGTCTACAACCACATCTCGACCTCATTTCCGCCTTCAATCCCAGCAAATTGTTGTGGGTTGAGTTTTCAAAAATCGGACACATGACCAGCCTTGCAACCTGTCGCTGTTCATCCCTATGACGATTATGAGCTACCAGATCCCTAATCGCTTCTACAAGACCAGCTTGGTCAACTTGGTGTCCCTCAGGGATAACTGGAGTAGGGAGTCGACGTTTTGGGGCCATAGTGATCACCTGAAATAAGATTGGTTGAGATTAAGACTTGAGAAACAGAGAAATGAGAGTCAAGGACGTATTTCTGGAAAGGAAAGAACTCATTCTATACATGCTCTATTTTTGGCTCAATCTTAGTTTCTACTTGTATATAGGACAAGACAATAATTCCTAAGCCTGGCTCTGATACCACTAAAAACATGGTCACGCCCCGGTTCCAAAACGTAATAATTTAGAACGTGACTCGGGCGGCAATGCAACCATATGGTCACATTCACGCCTCTAGATCATCCTGCATATAGATATAAAGCCAAACTACACCAAAGAGCATGTAACCAAGGTAAATGAAGGAATGTATAGAAAAAGAAAGCTCAAAAAGGACGGAGTTCAAATACGAGTTCATAACTATCCACGATGGAAAAGAGTAAAAAAATTTACATCAATGTCTAGAAAAGTAACATGCGACTCAAGAGAAAACCTAAACCCAATAACTACCTAAATTAACTGAACTGGAGAACTGATAAAATGAATGGTGATCACTGCCGATTAGATGCTGTGAAGAAAGAATGGTTCCTGAATCTGGGGCACGCAAACCCCATGGGAGTCAGAAAACTCCCAACAAGTATGCAAAATGAAGAAATTATGCGCGTGTAAGTGTAAGTAGCATATAAAGATGAATTCTAAATCAACAGTGATGAAAGAAAATGCTTAATCAAGAGATCAAGATAATGTCCATCACCAAACATACAAGCGTATTATTATTATTTTAGATGTTATTTGAATTAGAGAAGAATATTTTCATGTATACAAATCGATTCCCCATAAACCGTCCCGAGAACACGGCTTCAAGTTAAGTATTGGCCATTTGGCCCATGTATATATAACTCAGGATATCAGGAATACGCATTTGCCCGTTTATATACATGTTATATTCTTCGTCCAATTCCCCTTTAAAAATCCTATTTTTATCGGTTTAATTTAAGTGACCGTACATGAAATGATGTGCACTAACCACAGAGTTACCGTAGAATGACTTTTGTAAAACTATGAAAATAAACATGATCGAAAACATGTCCAATCAAGATGGGTGCATCGTCTAATCGATGCTATAATAGTAATAGCTAAGAAAATGTCTCATATCGGGATATCGATATTGAGGACATAGCCATGCTATGAAAGCACGCTTATAAATTATATTTTAACAGGAGTCGTCTTCATACACAATCAACCCTATTAAATGTCACTAGGTGTTCAACATAGCATTAGGTGATCCAATAAGCATCAAGAGATCAAACAAATATCATCATTCATCTTAATAAACAAAAAATAACTAATTAGCATAATTATTAGTGTCAAGCGGTCTAACAAATTTTAAATTAACTATATAGAAATCTGTAAACACTGATTTTAGTGAGAAAACAACTTAAACATGTCTGAAATATGATATTGGGTCCTAACTAGGTCAGACGAGTTTGAAATTTAGGGTTTTAGATCCAAACGGGTATGAAAATTGGATAACGGGTCTGTAATTTGGAGTTATACACCCAAACGGGTCTGGAAAATGGATAACGGGTCTGTAATTTGGTAATGGGTCCTAACAGGGTCGGGTTTGAGGAGTAATAGATCCAACTAGGTCGGGTATTGTTGTATCTTGGATCTAAACAGGTCCGATTTAATAGCGGGTCCTAACCGGGTAAGGTTCGAGTTCAAACCGACCCAAAGTACATTTATGTGTGAAAAATGAAGACTCCAGGACTTGATCTACAGACCCATGTGTCATTGTCCAAAGCCACTAACCACTACAACCAAATAATCTTTCTTGTCATGGGTGATGCAGATAATAAGCAAACTTCGATTTTCACTCAAGTTCCTAAATAAATACTTCCAAATGAGTAAAAGATAAATTTATATATATTATGTAAATCTAAATTTTTATCTTCTAATTTGTACAAAACATTATGTGAAATTAATAGTACTAATAATGCTAAGATCATGGAGGGAAAATATAATAAAATAAATAAGATAAAAAATAGATCCTAGAATTATAAATCCTATTATTCATTTCCTGAATAAGATATAACAATAAAAAATAAAAAACTCGGTTAATATTAAACATGAATTGTACCATTTATTTCTATGAACTCGAATGAAAGAGAAAAAATGAGTTGCAGGAAGAACAAGCTAAAAATTTAGAAAATAATTAAGGAAAGAGATGCTTGCCGATTCGTCAAAGAAAAAATTATGAACCCCAAATCCAAGAGAAAACTCCAAACCTCATCCCTCTCCTCCGCTTTTTCTTTATTTCGTATTTTACTACCATGAAGAAAGTGGGTTAGATGGATATATATAAATATATATAATATTGATATAGGTATTATATATATATATATATAGTAGTAGTATATATAGTTATAATATAGTGTATATATATTATATATGTGGAATAATTATTGTTAGGAGGATCGGAGGGAGAGAGAGAGAGAGAGAGAAGAGCAGAAGATTAATGCGGTATCCTTTTTCCTTGAGCCTATGTGCACAATCACCACCATCTCATAAATATTGATGAGAATGTGAGTTTAGTACGAGATTTATGCCTACTTATTCGTGAAGATTGTGCCACATTGGCTTTTTAATTTTCCTGATGAAATGATACCCATTAATCTTTATATATATATATATATATATTATATTAATATTTATATATATATATATATATATTATATATAGTATATATATATATATATATATATATATATATATATATATACACACACACAACACACACCGACACAACACACACACACACACACACACACACACACACACTAACACACACACACACTCAACTAAGTATGACATATTAATATACATAAAAGGTTAAGCAAGTGAGGAATCTACTGGAAACACGACATACTACAAGGCGGAATATGCACATCGTGACAATTAATCAAAATTAGAAGAATACCTAGAATGCTTTCCGATCTTTCATAATCCATCTTTTAAGATCTACCTGAAAAATCCATTTTTCAAGATCTATCTGAAAATTCCAAAGCTTCCTTGAGAAAAAGCCTTCAACTAAAATACATTTGTCACAAAAAAGGAGCAATATTGAGAGATAGCTTCTCAATTTTCTATTTCTCTTCTGTTATTCTCTTATGTTCATAAAGTTACATATGAACCCTTATATAGAATTAGAGTAGCCTTATAGGTTTTAATTTTAAACAATTCATAATTGTTAAAAATTCTATCCATATTCCATAATAATTATAGATTGAATACTCTTTCCATAACAATTAAAATAGAGTACTCTTTCCATATAATTAAGGATAGAAATAGAATTGTATTGCATGTAAAACTCTTCTAATGACATTAGTGACACTAATTCAGTCCCATATTGAGAACCAATTATTAATTATATTAATAATTCTAATTTAACAATCAAATTTCTATCTGATCAATTGTTCATAAAAGCTCTTCAATAATATGAGATTCATTATTTATTATTAATATCTTACATTCAATCCTCTACAATATCATTTATTTTAGGCAACTCTTTTGAGCATGATAATTGACCTATTTGCTCATGCCTAAATTGTAGTTTTCATGAATATTTTGAAACATCAAAATATTTATTTTTATAAGAAAATAAATTTTACAAAATATTTTACAAAACCACCTGCTAACGAGAATTTAATAATTTCATAGGAATGCATAGTAAATTAATCATCATAATGATCATACTGGATCATATCTAGATATCCATCATTTTTCTAAATAAAATATAGTAACCCAACATTCTAGGTTATGTAGCACTTGCTAAACAAGCTTAACCGTCACATCAAAGCATACTAAATTATCAAATTGGAAATAATAATATCATCAAGTCAAGAGGACCACGTAACAATTTGAATTTTTCATCTCCTATGTGACTTGTCCTAGAGAATTTAAATGTGGTCTAGTACTATACACATCACAATGTGCGCTTATGTCATACACCCGAGAAATCCACATTCTCAAGGGTTGAGACCCCCACCATATTTCACATATCGATGTCACACATAATAACATGTTATAACAAAGTTATCCTTTACTATTTATAGGTTGAGCACAAATTTAAGAAATTTTTAAGTTAGATTATGTCTCTGAGCAAGTGACCATCATAATGCATGATCTAACAAAATAATTTTTAAGGATAATATAATAATTATAGAATAATATAACAAATTTAAGAAATTTCTAAGTTAAATCACATCTCTAAGCAAGTGACCATCACAGTGCATGATCAAACAAAACAATTTCTAGCTAAGGACAATATAACAATTATAGAAAAAAAATACCCAAATTATATGTACAGTAATGAAATATTTATTATTATTCTAAAAATATTATATAAAATATACTGTATGTTCAAGTGCATATTATTACTATTGCGGCAGAATCTTCAAATAAGAAGAGATAAAACGTGTAGGTTATAAATTATAACAATTCCTTTTTCTGAGGAAGAAATTAAAAGGGCTGTTTTTTATATGAAGTCTAATAAGGCACCTGGTCCAGATGGTTTTTCTATGGTTTTCTACCAAAAATTTTGGAATTTAATCAAGACAAATATTGTCAATCTTATGAATTTCTTCTATCAAGACTCATCTAGCATTCACAGAATAAATAAAGTTTTCATCACTCTAATTCCAAATACTAAAGATAGCTCTTTGGTGAAGGACTTCAGGCCTATCAGTTTAATAAATTGTCTCTTAAAGATTTTTACTAAAATTTTGGCAACCAGATTAATTCCTTTTATTCCAAAATTAGTTGAATCTACACAATCTGCTTTTCTGAAGGGCAAATCAACAATGGATTCCATACTCTATGCCAATAAGATGATACACTTCTGTTCAAAGAGAAAAAAAAGAGGTGGCTATGTTTAAGATAGACTTTGCCAAAGCTTTTGATTCAATTAATTGGAGTTTTCTTATTTCCTTACTAAAGGCAAAGGGTTTTGGTAGAAGATGGTGCATGTGGATACAAGATATTATCTCATCCTCTAGTTGTGCTATTTTAATCAATGGTCATCCAACAGAATTTTTTACTTGTCAAAGAGCATTAAAACAGGGTGACCCTTTATCACCTTTGCTCTTCAACATTGTAGTGGATGTTTTAGCAAAAATGATCAAAAATAATATTAAGGAAGGTCTTCTCTCTAAACTTGGTATCAAAGCACCCCTAAATCAATTGAGGTCACTTCAATATGCTGATGACACTTTGCTTTTTGTCAAAAGCAATTCACATAACATATCTATTCTCAAAATAATCTTGTTTATTTTTGAGGAGATATCTGGCCTTGGTATCAATTATTCCAAATCTTCTTTGATTTATTTCGGTAATATCCAAAACAGAGACATTTCATTAGCTGCCAAGCTTAATTATAAAGTGGAAAAACTACCTATTAAATACCTTGGTCTACCTCTGAAATATGGCAAATTATCAAAGACTGGTTAGCAACCTCTACTAGACACCATGCACAAGAAACTCTCCACATGGAAGAAAAATTGTTTATCTTTTGGTGGAAGACTGGTTCTCCTAAACTCAGTTCTCTCTTCAATTCCACTATATTTCATGTCTTTCTACAAATTACCTTTTTGGTTGATCAAAGAGATAGATAAGATTAGAAAGAACTTTCTCTGGAATGGAACTGCAGACTCCAATGCTTTCAAATGTAAGATAAATTGGAAAAGAGTATGTATGAGTAAATCTGAGGGTGGCTTAGGAGTTAAAGATCTGAGTATCTTTAATTCTTCTCTTCTAGCCAAATGGCTCTGGCATTGTTTGGACATCAATTCTACCAGATCTGAGTATCTTTAATTCTTCTCTTCTAGCCAAATGGCTCTGGCATTGTTTGGACATCAATTCTACCACGGGTTACTTCCTTAGACAACTTTACTGTAATAGGAATCTAAACATTCAGACTTTGAGGTCAAATACTTCACATTCATCTTTTTGGAATGCAATCATATTTCATAATGATGTTTTTTCCCATCAAATTGTATGGAAACTAGGCTCTGGTAAAAAGATAAGATTTTGGGAAGATAAATGGCTTGGAGTTAACTCCTTAGCCAGTTTATATCTCTATCTATATAACCTGACTTTTTCTATAAATGTTCCCATAAGTAGCCAAGCATGTTTTCAAGCTAATGAATGGCACTGGCATCCTTTACTTAAGAGAAGCAGAAATCAAGCATCACATTTTAACAAAATGCAGCTCATGAATACCATTGGAGCTTTTTCTGTCAACAATCAACATGATCAGACAAAGTGGTCTCTCACTTCTACAGGGGTATTCTTAGTAAAATCCTTATACATTTTTCTCAATTCTAGAGGAATTCAATCTCCTATCTACAAAGGCATATGGAATCCTCTCCTACTAAGTAAGGTTCCGTTTTTTTCTTGGTTATTGTTCAATAACAAACTGCACACTAAGGATGTTCTAATCCTAAAAGGCTGGCAAGGTGATACATTATGTAACTTTTGTGGTTTGGAAGATGAATATCGAGAACATCTTTTCTTTTCATGTCCTTTATCTTTGCAAATATGGAGACATTTTCAAAAGTATGAGTTATATTTTCAATGACCACATACTTTCTTGGAGCTTCTATAATCTGTAGAACATTTAAAAGGCATGCATGGTCATCTTTTGCGTCTGATTTTTTCTGCTACTTGCTGGAACATATGCCTTACAAGGAATAAGCTTATTTTTGATCATACACCTTTCTCATACAAATCCATTATTAATCAAATTATTTCTGGGATTTATGAGTGGACAGGTGCAAGAAAAAGCTCGGTGGCTCAACGTCTATCTAAAAGACTACAACATCATCCAATCGGCGGGGAGAATGTTTAAGAATGCTTGGAGAATATACAGGTTTGTCTTTGGAGATCTTTTGAAGTCTTTTGTAACTTTTTGTTATTTGAACAGTTATGTTTTTTTAGTCTCTTGTTTTGTTAGTTTATAGAAAATCTAATTCAAGTAAATATATGTATGGCTGGCTTTGGTTCTTTCTTATATTTGTGTCAACGATAAGTGACGGCAAGGCCCACTCCTCATCTTCACAGATCTCTGAAAGAAGAGAGTTATACGTCCATATTTAGTTGAATTTTATTTTCTATCTACCAACATTTGGATACAGTTCATATCCTACTTTTTGTAGCTATAACACCTATATTTTATTTTAATGAACGGGGAGCATCCCCTGTTTTTTTGTCAAAAATTTTTTTTATAACAATTACAAATAACGAAAAAGTAGCATAAATAACTTAACTAAGAATATATAAAATTTCACCAAAGTTGTTACCTTGAAAAGGACTGTCAAGCATCGACCCATTGCCATGAATGTTGCAAACAAATTAAAAATCAAAGGTAGTTTTTCCCTCTACTATTTAGCTTGTATACTTTAATGCAATTAAATAATATTAAAAAATATTCATTTCATAGTCGTTAGCTAACGATGTTAAGGTATTAAACACTATCTGCAATATTCCTAGGTCTTTTAGGGAAACCTATGAGACAATACTAATATCTAATGTGAAGTGTTGAGTTTAAGAAAATATGATTAAATCAAAATATTTTAGTTTATTGACATCACCCCTTAAAGCAAACTAAAATTATATAATTAGTGTATAAAATTACAAAAATAAAAATATTAAAAGTATAGGTTTTTATCAACTTAACTGTTTGAAGATCTTACCAAATTTTGGGGAGTTTCGAATGATGCAATGTAAGATGTGATCATTGAGGAGTAGAGATCCTTGGAAAATCATTCTTTTATTCTGTATACTAATTAACCAAATTAAAATATAGTTAAATTAAAACAACCTAATACTCTAGAAGAGGCTATCAAGATGGGATAAACTCTAATGCAGATGGCTATCAGGATGGTATAGTTCAAAATGTAGTGAATTAAAATCTTTCTCTTTGATGCCGATGCCGATTGACCCTTGATCATCACATTTTATTATACTTTTATACCCTTAGTATTACTTCATTAATAACGTTTTTATCTTAATTTGTAGGAAATGAAGAATTAATAAATAGGAGCCTAAAAGAACCAAATTCTCTTATTTTTCTTCCACTTATCGAAACTAAAGAGCAAGCGAAGAGGAGGCCCAAAAAATCCTAAAAGATAAAAGAAAATCGGATCAACAAGTCAATAAAAAAATCAATTCTGTTAGGACCAACTGATTGGCCAACCAAGGGGCCAACCGATTGGTTCATAATAGAAACAATAAACAGTTGAGATTTATTTCTTGGAGCCTAAGACTAATCTAATGGCTTTTGTTAATTGCATTAGACTATAAATAGGGGTAGAGTGTGAGTAGTTTGAGTGTGAAAAAATTTTATAAGCTCGTTTTTGGAGAGGATGACCTTTAATGTGTTCGAAATTGTAAACTTTTAAGTTTGTATTAATAAAAAAATTTATTCATCTTTTTCAATTTTATTTCTTCTTCTTTATTGATGATAATGAAGATTTGATTTCAAGGGGAAAACCCCTTGCAATGTAGGTTTTTTTTCTCTTTTATTTTGTTATTTAGCCATTCGTATTTAGGATTTTATTTTCTTTTTAGTTTTATGTTGGTAAATTAGATTTATTTCATGCTTTGTAGTTTAGATTTACTTTCATGCTCTTTTATTATTTTGAGTTAAATTCTCTTTATGCTTATAGTTTAGATGTTTATTTTTCTTATTCTTATTCTTTATGCTTATAATCTATGCTTAGTAAATCTAAAGTTAAATATAATAAAAAATGAGTAGTTCATAAATCCTAAATAAAATTAACCAGTGGATTCAATTCTAGATTCCTATCTTCTTTACTTGATTTTCTCCATCTTTTACTTATTTTGATTTTCCTCTTTTTGATTATTTTTTCTTTTTCTGATTTTAATTTTTCTTTTTTCTTTATTTCTATTCCTTGTTTATTATTTGTTTTCTTTTATTTGTTCACTCAACTTTCTTCCCTCTTGTTCTATTTTTCTATTTGTAAATAATCACACACTCTCTATATCTCTATACTTTCAGCCTTCATTGTCCACACACATTGCTAGGATCTAATTTAGAATTTTCTCTACATACCTTCTTCACAGGATCGATATTGCAACTATGCTATAACTTGATAGTTGTTCTCTTACAACTTTAGTGCATGTTTATTATGCACCTATCAAGACTCTTAGACTTTGGATCACCGCGTATTTCTCTAAAATGATATTGAATAAACACACTGGCCCTTGCCTTGACTTCATCTTTCCCAGGATCCCTCACTGGCTTTTGACTTTTTCAAATGTTCAATATCAAAGGGGTTTGAGATACAAAGATGACAGATTAGGCCTTAGGGAAGTTAAGATAATAGAGATGTTGGATTTAGGGGACTAGAGAAAAAATTGAGAAGGCTCACCAAAATGAAAGAACATAGATACTTCTGGGATTGAAATAATATCCATTTGCAGGAGAGATTTGAAAGATTTTTAGAGGTGGAGAGATGATATCAATAGAATTTGTTATTAAATAGATTTAGTTAGTTTTTATTTCAGTCTGAACTAAAATATCTCAACTCTTAATTTTTCTTTTCACTGTTGCAAATTTTTAATAGAAATTTTGTTGTTATTTTTTTTTCTCTTTTTCGCTTTGTTCCTTTTTTCCCTTGGGGGGAGAGATTTGGTAACTGCATAAATAATTTGATATGATAAGATCCCGCAATTATTGTAGATTTACATGTTTATTTATTTTGAACTAAAAATATTTTCTTGGACGAACGACTAAGGTTGATTTAGATGGCTTAGGTGACAAATTGAGATAGATGAACAACTAAGATATATGTGTTGGATTTGAAGTGCAAGTCTAGAGGGGGATGAACAGAATTGCGTACTATTTGTTGATATCACAGATAAATTGTAGTGGAAATAATATGATAACGATAAATATAGCATGCAATAAATAAGTTACAGATTAAATAATTAGAACACACGATATTTTTATAGTGGTTTGGATAAACAATTCTACATCCACTCTTCATTCTCGGGAAGGGGCTTCCTCACTATGATCGAGTTTTTTCAAATCACAAACCTGATTCAGCAGGCTTACAAGACGGCACACTAGTTTATCCAAAAACTAGTCGACTAATCCAAACTCTTCACAATGAGTAACATTAGCCCTAGTTCCTAACCATTAATTAACCCGACTTGAGTACACCTTAAAGGAAAATCGGGTTGAAATACACAACGAAAATCTTTTACAAGCAATTAGAAAAATCCTACAACTCCTTTGATCAATGGATCAAACTTCAAGATGATATAAGTGGAGATCTGGAAGTTTGATGCGGACTCTAAGATCCAACAACAGTTCTCCTCTCCGTTGATTGATGAGATGATGACAAACATAGCAAATGAATGATCGACGAGGCTCCGGGCAATTGAAAAACTTTTGACGATCTCTCCAAACCCTAGCTTTTCTCTCTCTTCTCTTTTTCTCTCAAACTTAGGTTAGGAAAGAGTATGTACAAACGTATGAGAAAATTAAGAAGTATTTTGCAACGAATGGCTAAGATTGAACTCTACAAATTGGAATCAAGAAAATGACCATCGATGGCCAACTTTCACCGTCGATGTTAAATAGTGATCATCGACGGGCAATGCCTCCATCGATGGTTTGAACCTCTCTGAACATTTGCATAACTGGGGGTTGAGCATTGATGGTCCATATGAGATCATCGATGGTCGATCCCAAATCATCAATGGTGAGAGTTCTGAAATCAGCCTTTGAGCTGATTTTCGACACTTACTATCCTCATTCTTATTCCATAGTTGTATACACATATACTAGATCATCTTGAACACAAGTTAGACTCAAATTAATGTTTATCGTTACTCATACAGGAGATATTGTATGAACAATGTCCTTACAACATACACACCTCTTGAGAAAATTGAAAAGAGAAAATTTGGCATGATACATTATGGAGAGTTTGTAGTCATTTGGTTTTCTTTTGGAGCATACTCTAATATAAGATGTTGCTCTTCGATATTCTTTCTTTTTACCAGCTTCTCTTCATCAACTCATCCATTTTGCTAACAAAAACCTCGTTAATAACCTTTTGGACGCAGTCGACAAATCAAACATGTCTTGAATTATGTTTTAGTATGAGGGAAAAAATGAATTTGAAAATTCTACCTTAATCCTTTGCTTGTTGGTATTAATTATAAATAATTTTAATTGACATGTAGACATGTCACACACAACATTCCACGAATTTGCTATATCTTCAGTGCTCAAAATCCAAACCCGGAAGGTCCGGCTTTAGGGCATATTTCGTTGATAGGAAGTATTAGAATTAAGAAGTAAATTAAATTTATTACTTTTGAAATTATGAATTAGAAAGTAGTGGAAGTACTTCTTTTTTTATTTGTTTCGCAAACTTTAGAAAGTAGAGGAAATAATGTTTCTTCCACTTCATTAACTTTTTTTGTTTGGTAGCAATAATAAATATTGTTAGGAAGAGAAAAAAATGATTTTTCGGGATTTTATTTAGGGTATGAAAATATTCATATATAATAACAAAAATGATTGTATTCCTACATTGGCTCAATTTCATCTACTTCCGAGGTACTTCGGAGCCTTGAGGGGAGGAAAAAGATTAAAGAAGTAAAGATGTCATGTAGGTGTCATGTCAACTTCTAAGAAAGTATTGGAAGTAGCGTTTTCAAAGAAACAAACATACTTTTCTTCTCGAAAGTAACAGAAATGACGTCTATTTTATTTACTTCACATACTTCATACTTACTTCCGTGTAAACAAAGAGGCACCTATACTTGTCAGAGTCGGTTTTATACTTGTCAGAGCTTGAACATTTGGATCTGAATCCGATAACCCATCATATGCATAGCAGCATGTGGCCCCCCAAATCCAATAACCCACCACATGCACATATCTTTGCTTCCACCACAAAAGCCCTTCAAGTTTCCACTCAATCTCCAACATGCTAAAATTGGGGCCCTAGTATAGACTAGGTTTTTGTCATAAATGAAAAATAAAAAAAATTAAACCTGAAGGTTCCTCCACGTCATACGTCACGAATTTCCCGAGCCATTGGAGAATCCTCAATGTCTCATCCTGACAACTAGACTCCCATCCTCTAGAAAGAACAAATTGTAGATAACCCCCTCACTATCATCTAATTACTTAAAGACCTTCTTACAACACAACATTATACTTTCTATTTAGCCATTAATATATTGCCTTAGATTTTAGGAATTTCCATTTTTCTATTTAGCCATTAATATATTGCCTTAGATTTTAGGAATTTCCATTAAATATAAAGTAATATATGAATTTTATTTTTCCAGATGTTAGGTAGGAGATATGCATGAGCATCATGATATTTATAAACGGGTTTGTATCATCTACAATGGTAAAATATAATAAAAAGATCACTAATTCTAAATTTAATCATTAATTTTTTTAATGGATAATAAATTTATGATTCATTCTAAATATAACACAATCTAATCAGAAATTGTAAACTCTAAGCTATATTTTAGTAATGGATAGGATCCAAATGCTTTTGATTTTCGGAGATGAGAAGAATGAAATTATTTATTACAACAATTGACGGTTCTTAGAGCAAGGGCAGCAAGCTCCTTGCACCCCCTCTCAAGGCCTATGTGGCAGTGGGAGAGTTTGCAAGCCCTCCAACAAGCTCCCAATGAGCTCCCAAGCCATCTCCTTTGGCTGACGTGGACATTGAGAGCTGGAGCTCCCAAGCGCTCCACAAATTTGTGGAGCGCTTGGGAGCTCCCAAGCTATGCAAGATTTACAAAACCACCCCCCACAAAAACACAATTGCAGAGTGATCAAAATCTGCCCAAAAAAAGAAGCAAAAAATCCAACCTTTTCCAAAATGAAGAATGCTCGATTAATCAAAATAGTGACTTTGACCGGTTCTAACCTGATAGACCATCTCCAATCGGCAAGTCCCCTCTCCGATCGGCAAGGCCTGAGCTCCGATCGGCAAGTCCTCGGCAAAATAGAGACTTTGACACGGGAGATGAAGAGGCGTGGATTTGATTCGACGGCCGTATCCAACGGTTAGAAATAAAATACAAGAGGTTTAAATATAATTAAAAGTAATGGGTAAAATATTAAAATAGAAGAGGGGTTTTTTTGATATTGTTGGAGCTCCTAACTAGGAGCTTGTTGGAGCTTCATAAAAGAAGGAGTGCCTCCCAAGGCTTAATTTGTTAATTTTTTATTCTAAAATGTTTGAGAGCTCTTGAGAGCATGATGACTAGGACTCCCAACTGGGAGCTTGCTGTACTTGCTCTTACGAATTTTATCGAAAAAGTGTAATGATGCGATATATCTATTACGATGAAGACATCACAAAAATCTTAAACCGTAAGAGCACTGATCAACGGTCCACATTTAATTGCAAATTTGCAAATTTGTGGAGTCTGTAGGGGTAAAATCGTAATTTCGTCGGTTGGTGCGCTCGTGTTCCAAGCGGGAAAAAAATTGGAGGTCATTAAAACCCCACCGAGAGACAGTCGGATCAAAGGAGGCGCCTGGGGAGAGGAGAGATAAATTAAAAGAAAAAAGGAAAAAAAAATCTCGATAAAATCGGGAGGAAGAAAAAGAGAAATTTTATTTCCGTGGAAATTTGTATTTTGAGGAGAAGGAGATGGATGAGGTGAGATCATCGGCGGCGTGGGTCGCAAATCGTTCCTCTCACGTGAAAGTTGATGTTTTAGGTGATTTTTTTCCTTTCCCGTTTCAGTCTCTTTTAAAATCTAGGGTTAGGGTTTTATAAAAATGCCGTCTTTTTTTATACTTTGTCTGTTATTATGTTAGTTAATGAAAGATTAGTGTTTGCGTATAGGTTATTAGTAATCTGTTCCGTACTGTACGAACGTTTATGAATTGAAAATCATCTTTTCCCCTCCTTTTTCAAAGAGAATAACTTTTTTGGGGAGGTGATCTGAGTTGATATAACACATTTTAGAGAGAAATAAATTGACTGGAGATCCGTTTCATACATTAACTGAGATTCGAATAAGAAAATAAATTCAAAATATGAAATTGAGAAGTGATTTAGTAGTATTTGAAAGAGAGAAAAAAAAATGAATAATTTGCTTATCCTTAGGTGTTGGAGAGTGAGGCTATATATTAAAGCCTTATAAGCCATATGTTGTTTTATGAACATTGTTGTGCGCAGCGGAAGCTTCTCAGAGTGACACAACAATAACTTGAGATAAACCACAACCAATAAGCAAATCACAACCACAGTAAGAACAAACGATTTACGTGGTTCGGCAAGCTGCCTATGTCCACGGGGCAAGGAGGGGGGTTCTTACTATTAGAAATCAAGAGAATACAAATAGAGTTACAAATCTCACCGATTAAACCCTAAAACAAAGCTCTAGATCTCTCGCAAATCTTCCATAATTGGATACAACAATCCTCTCTCAAAGACTGCTCAAAATCGTCCTTGCTTAACCCTAATTAAACGGGTTTAGGGTTATATATCAACTCAGAAACGAACCGGGTTAAAAACCAAAACCCAGCCCAAACTGCATCTGCGGTCGACCGCGCAGGTTTCGCGGTCGACCGTGGCGGTCGACCGAACCACAAACCCGAGAGTGAAATTGATTACAGTCATGGTGCGGTCGACCGTACTGATTTCCCGAGAGTAAAATCACTACAGGGTCCTTGCGGTCGACTACCGCGGTCGACCACCTTCAGCTCTGAATCCTACTGACCTTCGTGCATGTTTGCGATCGATCGTGACGATCGACCGCCAGTCTGCATGGTTGTTTCTTCAGCTGTTTTCCTGCACTCTTTCGCCATTTCTTCAATTTTCCACCTCAGTGATTGTTTCTACTAAAACTGAGCCGACACCAAATCATCCAATAGTCCCTCAACAAGTCCGGGAACAAACTAGAGCTAAAACGCGATCTCTCCCATCTGAATCAACAGATCAAACCGGCTACATCTGAAAAACTCCTTACGTATCCTCTTGTCCAAGGAATCAAGCCGAACGTAGTTCACCAAAATAGCCTCCAAAGGCCTCAACACTGAAGAATGTTCAAAAGCTTCAAACAATGACCAAATTTCACTCCTGAAACAACTTTGGTCAACATATTTGCAGGGTTATCATTCGTGTGGACCTTCTCCAATATGACGTCTTTATCATCCAAAACGTCACGAATAAAGTAAAATCTGACATCGATGTGCTTCGTACGCGCATGATAAACCTGGTTCTTCACCAAATAGATAGCCGACATGCTATCATAATATATCTGAATGGTCTCCTATGCTATCCCCAAGTCCTCCAATAATCCACGTAACCATAAAACCTCCTTAATAGCTTCAATTACTATCATATACTCTGTCTCCGTAGTAGAGAGAGCCACTGTGGACTGAAGCGTGTATCGCCAACATACAGGTGCACCTACCAATGTAAAAACATAACCTGAAGTAGACCGACACTTGTCAAGATCTCCAGCATAATCTGAATTCACATATCCAATACAATCCTGCCCATTCTTCTCATCCTTCTGAAATACTAAACCAACATCCACGGTGCCTCGAACATACTGTAGAATCCACTTCACAGCCTCCTAATGATCCTTCCCGGGGTCGTGCATATATCTCGATACCATGCTCACGGTCTGTGATAAATCTGGTCTCGTACACACCATCGCATACATCAAGCTACCTACTGTACTGATATATGAGACATACGATATATAATCTCTGTCCTCAAATGAAACAGGTGACAACGCTAAAAGCTTAAAGTGGGGAGCCAATGGTGTGCTAACTGCTTTTACATTTTTATCAAAACTGAATTTCTTCAACATCTTCTGCAAGTAGCTCTTCTGTGTAAGCTTCAAACTCCCTTTCACCCTGTCTCTCTCGATCTTCATACCTAATATCTTTTTTGCCTCTCCAAGATCCTTCATCTCAAACTCGGATGATAGCTCCTCTTTCAACTTTCGAATAGCTGAAAAATTCCTAGAAGTAATAAGCATATCGTCAACATATAAAAGCAAATATATGTGATCACCATCCTGTAGCTTGTGCATATAAATACATGGGTCATATGGGCTCCTTGTGTACCCTCGGTCAATCATAAAGCCGTTGAATCTCTTATACCACTGTCTTGGTGACTGCTTCAAACCATAAAGAGATTTCTTCAGCTTACAAACTAAGTCTTTCTTTCCTGCAGCTTTGAATCCCAAGGGTTGTGTCATGTAGATCTTCTTATCTAGATCATCGTATAAAAATGCTGTCTTTATATCCATTTGGACCAAATCCAAATCCAATTGTGCCACCAACGTTAATAAAATCCGTATCGACGAATGCTTCACAACAGGTAAAAATACTTCGTTGTAGTCAATGCCCTCAAGCTGTGCATATCCCATGGCAATCAATATGGCTTTGAACCGAATGTTCCCAATAGAAGATCCCTCTTTCGCATATACCCACTTGTAACCTATAGCTCTCTTGCCTTTAGGTAGATGTGCAAGTGTCCAAGTGTCGTTCTTCTGAAGAGACCGCATCTCCTCCTCCATAGCTTCCCTCCACCTGATCGAATCGGGGCTAGACTCTGCCTCCCTGAATGTGGATGGAACCATATCATCAACGACCTCCACTGATAATGTATATGCGACCATGACATCATTATACCTAGCTGGCCGACGAATTACTCTCCTCGGTCTATCTGCTGCAATGGACCCTTAAACATAACCCTATTCCTAAGTCCCATAATTCACTATATCCTCTATCTGTTCGGTTGTCATCTCATCTCCTTTCAGTGTCACCTCTGTAGGAGCCTCAATGGATACAATGCTTTCTGGAGTGGGTGGAGTCACATTATTCTTCACCTGCTGTGATATCTCTCCTGTCTGGTCTCCCTCCACCTACTGACTCATCATGTACGTCTCATCAAATATGACATCTCTGCTAATAACTATATTCCTGTCCTGTGGATCCCATAACTTAAAGCCTTTGACTCCATCTCTAAATCCCACAAGACTGATTTCCTCGCTCTCGGATTTAATTTACCATCACTGACATGGTAATAAGCTGGACACCCAAATATCCGAAGCGATTTATAGTCACTAGCCACCGAACCAAACCAACGCTCCAAAGGAGTCTTCCCGTCTATCGCAGTGCACGACAACCTATTCACGAGATGACTCGCATAAACTAACGTCTCGACCCAAAAGGATCTAGACAATCCACTCTGCGTCATCATACATCGCACATTCTCCAGTAATGTACGGTTCAATCTCTCAGTCACCCCGTTCTGTTGCGGTGTCTTTCGAACTGTGAAGTGTCTCTTAATATCGTGATCCCGATAAAACTGTAGAAATGGATCACTCTTGTACTCTCCATCTTTATCTGAACGTAGAGTCTTCACCTTTCTACCTATCTGCAACTCTACTTTTTTCTTCCACTCCACAAAAATATTCAGGACCTGATGTTTATGCTTCATAGGGTATACCCAATTCTTCCTGGAATAGTCATCAATGAAAGTGATAAAGTAGTTGGCCCTACCAAGAGATGTGTTCTTGGAAGGACCCCAAACATCTGTGTGAATGTAATCCAATGTACCTCGGATGTTATGAACAGCGGTGCCAAACTTTACTCTAGTCTTCTTCCCAAGTATGCAATGCTCACACAGCTATCTTGCAGGTCTTAGCATCTTTCAATAGTCCCTGTTTCATTAATCACTGTAGGGACTTATCTCCTGTGTGTCCAAGTCTCATGTGCCATAAAGTGGTAGTGTCCTTCTCTGTAGTGATAGAAGCTGTCAGACCCCCTGTAACTGTCTTACCCTTCAAGTAGTATAGGTTGTTTTCCCTGACATCTCGCATCACCACCATAGAGTCTTTCGTGACTTTCACTGTAGCATCCTCTAAGATCACCCGATATCCTGTTACCTTCAAAGTCCCAAGAGAAATAGTGTTCTTCGTTAACTGCGGCACGAACCTCACTTCCTTCAATTTCCTCACTACACCGTCATGCATCCTAATCCAGACTGAACCAATACCACCAATAGGACATACGTGGTCATTACTCATAAGCACGACATCCTCTCTTTCCTGCTCCTCAAAGCTAGAGAACCACTCCCTCTTAGGGCAGATGTGATATGTAGCTCCCGAATTCATCATCCATTCCGTGGAATCCGCATAGCAAACCGACGGTAATGCAGGGCATGAATAGCCTGAAGAGTCTGAATCTGAATGCTCACCAATAGATTTTACAACATTCACTTCTGAAGCTTGTGCAGTTTTTCCCTTATTTTTCCGGTTTTTTCTTTTCACTTTGGGCAGTCAATCTTTCAATATCCTTCTTCTTTATAATACCGACATTGATTTCTACCAACACTCTTATAGGCACTCATATTCTTTGATTTTGAACTGTTAAACTGGCGACAGTTTGGATCTCGGCCTTGAACTGCTAATGCATCTCCCGATGCCTTCTCGGAGGGTTCACCATCACTCTTTCTCAACTCATAATTCACCAAAGCTGAGGTCACCTCCTTATTGCTAACTGTAATTCTTCCATTGATCATATGTAGAACGAACGTACCATAATCATCCTCGGGCAACGAACACAGAAGTAACATCACCTTATCTTCATCCTCAACTATGATGTTCATATTGGCTATATCTGAAAGTAGCTTAGTGAAATTGTTGACATGCTCCCTGATGGAAACTCCCCTCTTCATCTTGAACTGGTAAAACCTCTTCTTCAAGTGAAGCCGATTCTCAATGCTTTTCGTAAGATACTTCTCATTGAGTGTTTCACACATCTTCTTCGCCGATGTCTCGTTCATAACATCATAAATAAGATCCGGCGTCAAGCATGACCTAATAACACCACAAGCTCTGCTGTTCATCTTCCTCCAAACCTTGTCCTCCATGTTTCTCTTTTAACTCAAGAGTCTCCTCCAAATTCTGTGCATCCAAGGTGTCCATCACTTGACACCTCCACAATCCGAAATTGATCTTGTCATCGAACTTCGGAACATCAATCTTCATGTTATTGATGCTCAGACTCTGTGTCGCCTTCGTAAGAGACGAACCTGATGTGCTTGCTTCTCCCATGTTGTCGATCTATCTCTGATACCAATTGTTGTGCGCGGCGGAAGCTTCTCAGAGTGACACAACAATAACTTGAGATAAACCACAACCAATAAGCAAATCACAATCAAAGCAAGAACAAACGATTTACGTGATTCGGCAAGTTGCTTACATCCACGAGGCAAGGAGGGGGGAGTTTTTACTATTAGAAATCAAGAGAATACAAATAGAGTTACAAATCTCACCGATTAAACCCTAAAACAAAGCTCTAGATCTCTCACAAATCTCCCACAATTGGATGCAACAATCCTCTCTCAAAGACTGCTCAAAATCGTCATTGCTTAACCCTAATTAAACATGTTTAGGGTTATATATCAACTCAGAAACGAACTGGGTCAAAAACCAAAACCCAGCCCAAACTGCATCTGCGGTCGACCGTGGCGGTTGACCGTACTGATTTCCCGAGAGTAAAATCGCTACAGGGTCCTTGTGGTCGACTGCCGCGGTCGACCGCCTTCAGTTCTGAATCCTACTGGCCTTCGTGCACGTTTACGGTCGACCGCGGCGGTCGACCGCCAGTCTGCATGGCTGTTTCTTCAGCTGTTTTCCTGCACTCTCTCGCCATTTCTTCAAACATGAAGCTCAGACACTGAGGATCCATGGAGAATATAGAAGTCACATCTATAGGTTACAAAGAATGACTGTAATAACAAAATGTATTTAAGGTAATTGTACTTTCTTTTGTTGATATAGAGATAAATCATCAGAAAAGGTTGCGAGACAATAACATTAGAATTTGATTTGGTAACAAAATTGATTTTAATTTTTTTTATAAGAACGTAGCTAGGCAAGCTAATGGCTAATTAGATAAGAATGAGATTTTGAATACACAATTACTGATCAAGAAGGTCCTCAATTAAGGGACATTAGACGGTTGTACTTTTTAGGTGCCTCTTTGTAGCTTCTCTTTGTTTTGAGTGCCACTAAGTTGAGATACGTTATGATGCTTGGAACTTTGGGAATGAGGGTTTTGCTGAGCAGATTAAAAAATTACTTATGAGATAAGCATACATATTTTGCAAGTCTTAGGGAAGTAGACGCTCTTGCATGCCCTTCCTTGGCTCTGTCCTGGTAAGAAGGCCTACAGTACAGAATAGTTGTAGTAGATATTTGCACCAAAGAATTATGATTAAGTATTTATTGATTGGGCAAATCACAAAATGTATGTAATAAAGAAGCAAATTACTCATTCATGAAGCTTTATCGTATATGAAAGAAAAGATAAGTAGAAGAAATGCATATTTATGTAGTTTGGCCTTTCGATTGAAGTGCATGGGTGAAGGAGCGGGAGCAGTACTTCACCTGCTGATTGTGACAAGTAGTACAATGGTGGAATATCTTAAATTCTTACACTAACCCAGTTCTCACACAAGAAGTGGCTGTCTTGTCTCAGATAACAGAAACTACACAAAAATTGTATAATAAATACAGGTCGTTATTGAGGAGGATATCTTCCCCTGTCCTGCATCCCTAATGTTCTGCATCCTTAATGAGGTCACTGATGGAGTCTGGACTTAGGCCCATGGCTTAAGCTCTTTGGATACATCATAGGCCTCCATGAAATTTCTTCATAAAATAAATTCTTTATCATGGTTCGTGTGGATCATCAATGTATTCAGTCATAGAATTCAAGACACAGTTAACGCTTCGTATAATATGATATTCTGAACAGAGCATTTGTAAAGAAGCTCCTCAAGTATTTTCTTGCAATGTCCTTGACACCTAGAGATGTTATTATGCTTTTCTATTTTTGGATGCATCTCATGTTTAGGAATGGAAAATGAATAGCTCCTTCTCTTTTACAAATTGGAACAAGTTACTGTGTAACATAACTCCGAGTACTGCTCTAAGTCATGGTCTAACAAATTTCTTAAGGAGGTCAGTTATGAAAACCTTGTCTAATGTCTACTATTTAGTATTTACTGTGTTAAGTATCTCAACCTTATATTTTATAACATTTATTGGTTATGAATTTGTTGTGCTAATCAATTATTTTGTCTCAAACTTTTACGGCTTATAGTTAATGCACCTTACTTTTGTTTACTTCAGAACTTGAAAAGGTGGTGGATAATATTCAAGGTTCAATTCCAAAAGTTGAATGGGATTTTGAAGGGATTCACTACTTTGATAATGGACCTCTTACTGTCCAGTACCTATTTGTGTTGGACGCGCTGAACTTTTGTTTTTGGCCAGGTATATTCTCTTTACTTTCTCTTATCCACACATATGTAATATTCTTCTAGAATCTCATTCTCATCATTTTTATTATGGCTTCTCAAGTGATTTTGGGGGATAAAGCCTTTGTTGTTGTTGCTGCCTATTAATTGTGTTCTTGTTGCATTTGTAAACTGCCATTTTCTTGCATCTTTTGGTAAAACTTGAGTGACCTCTAATGTTGCAGCTATTTATCATTGATTTACTGAAAAGCATGTGAATTTTTGTGCAATTTGACGCATCATGTTTTATTTATTGTTAGAGACAGAGAGGTTTGATGATTTAAGTTGTCTTGAGCTATAGACAGCAGAAGGTGGGAACAAGGTGGATAACTTTATCCTCTTAAAATCCAAAGTCCAATTTATACTTTAACAAGTTATACAATTCTTATCGAACTAAAATTATTAAATCTGCTTGCTGCCAAAAGGGAAACAATTATTTCTGGGGCTTTATCAGGTTTACAGAATGACAGTAGCAAACAATCGAGAAGAAGTAGATTTACATTTTTCTCTTCATCTATCAACATCTTTTAGAAGGCCTCCTTCTAACTGCTTTATTTGCACTTGTATTAATATTAAACATATTGTTATCTTGTTATTGTTTCATGTGCTTTGTTCAGAGTACCTTTAGGGTTTTGATGCCTTATCTGTTGCTGCAAACAGACAAGGATTTAAATTATGATGATCTGGCTTCGGGTCTGAAAGAAGCTCTGCAGAATGATAACTCTGCTCTTGATGCAGACCGTCTACAGAACTATACTGGTACCTGACCTACTCCAGAACTCTTTAGTTGGTTAATGAATGTGTTGGAGTTTTGTTGCCAGTTTTTGGTATTTTAAGGATATAATAATCACACACATTTCCATAAGCAAACGTTTTGTTGTAGTATTTGATGAATGTGGATCATTAAGTTAAAAAAAATGAAAGGATATTTTAAATTTCAGGTCCTGAACTGCGCAAGCTGTTGAAATGGCCCCGTCCACTTCCATTGGAGGAGGAACGAGTACGCTTACTACATGAGGTACTCCTTCATCAATGAAGGCATTTTTCCTCGGCTAAATTTTTTCTCTTTTTTCCTCTAAGATCAAGTATTTATTATTCTATTCTAGATCATACATGTTTCAATGGTAATGCTTTATGTAGTGTAGCAGGAACTCTGATCTAGTTGCTGTATTCTATTTGTATTCTCTTTATATAGTGTAGCAGGAATTCTGATCTAGTTGCTGTATTCCCTTTATCTAGTTGCTGTGTTCTATTTGTATTCTCAATGGTAATGCTTTATGAAGTGTAACAGGAACTCTGATCTAGTTGCTGTATTCTCTTTATATAATTCAGGTTGGACTGGAACTGGAGAGAAGCTTTGGTGGAGAGGCAGCTAACCTTGTGAAGGCTTGCGGGAAATCTGCTGTATCTCTTGTTGCCCTTATCACGCGTCATTTTCCTGGTATTTATGATCTCCATTTCTTGTTTTGCTTTGTTTTATTTTTCACTGTTTCTTTTCATTCATTTCCTCAATTTCTTATGAGAAGCCATGCGGAGATTGCTTGTTTTCTATTATGAATATGGTATTTAAATGTTGTGTTGAAGGTAGATGCATTACTGATCTAAGATATTGATCAACATATTATTGTTCTAAACAAAGGTAAGCTTAGAGAGTTTTGTCCACTTGTCAGTGTAGTTTATCCTATTGCTTTGGTTTCTACATTCAACATATTGTTTCGGAAAAATGTAAGTTAAAATCTACATCACTGGTATTCAAAAGTTGTCTGGTTGCCATGTTTATGCACATGTATTTCATAATATTGCATTTCTATGCATTTCTATGGATGAGTTTTCTCTGTAGGATGGTAACTTAAATTGATTCTAGATTTTTTATATACTCAGGATGGATGAACCGAGAAATTATCAATATATCATCAATAAATAATGTGGAATTACTCATGCAACTGTTTTTAGTTTTTATCAAATGGATTTATTCTAGTTACAGGTTGATTACTTGGATGTTCTATTGCATCACGCTCAGCAATAAGCTGTGGTGTCTGGGAATGGAGCCATGATAACTATCTATTAGATTATCAACTTTTTTAGGC
Organism: Asparagus officinalis; assembly: GCF_001876935.1. NCBI lineage: Eukaryota > Viridiplantae > Streptophyta > Magnoliopsida > Asparagales > Asparagaceae > Asparagus > Asparagus officinalis. The sequence continues at coordinate 28,287,976 of NC_033801.1, forward strand.
TTCTGTTGAAGTATGAATAGAAGTCGTGTTTTACCATTTCATTTGTGATTTTCTTTATCATATTTGTAAACTACAAACTTTTCCCCTGGCAGGTGTAAGCTGGTACCAACAGGTGATTTGGCTGGGAAGGGGGTGTTTTAGCCTTTAGGACCTTAATGAGAATATAAACAATTAAGAAGGCAGCATGAAAATAGTGAAAATTTCATATGTTGAAGCTTGAATCCCATGCTTTTTCTTTGGCTCTTCTGCTATTGTTAACTGTTTTCTTTTACGAGTCTAGGATGAAGCGGTTCACCTCCAGGCTAAATTTCATTTTCGAAAGAGTTCACATTAATAGGAGTATGACATGAAACTCTCAAGGCCTGAACAGAATAAGGTTACAAGTTCATTCTTCTCAAAATAAAAAAATAAAAAAATAAAAACCCCAACATCAGCGGCAACCTGCGGCATTTCTATCCCCTTCTTGACGCCCTTTTCTGATAGCATCACCATTACATCCCCTGAAGCAACATTTAAGAAAATTTTAAAATCTAAAACCCCCGCATCAGCTGCAACCTGCACCAATTCTATTCTCATCTTGAACACCCTCTTCCAACAGCATCACTATTACAGCGCCCGAACTGATATCTTGCTTTTTTACTTGACCCATCCAGAAACTAGAGAATTTATTTCTTATTGAAGATTAAGAGAGTTCCTTAATTTTTATTGGTGGCTTCATTTCTTCACCTGCAAGTCATCCAATGCTATGATCACTTGAAAAGCTAAGTAGCTCTGCTTATGTTGGTTCTTTCATGTGAATGTCTTTTTGTGCGAATAGATTTGTTAATAGCTGGGCTCTTGATCCATCTCTGTCATCTAGTGTTAAACAGCATAAAGCTTTTTTTTTTCTTTTAAAAAAGGTTTTTATTTTTAAATATTTAATTATTCTTTAACTAGCTTGAGCTGACTTTCATCCTAGTGTAAAAGGCTTGAATCTTATGTCTGTCTTATTTGTATTCGGGGATATATTGGCTTCTTGGAGGGAAAGAAGTTAAATTGTCTTGAACTTTTTAAGTTTGATTTATAAAACTAGAAGCATCAGTTAAGATAATTTGACCCCCTTCCTTCTCTCCCTGAAAAGGCACTTTAGTTTTATCACTTGATATTATAATTATTATTATGCTAATGTAAGAAGCATGGATACAGATATTGGACATGACAGGAACGCAATTATGCGACATGACCATTCCTTGAAAGTAGGACATTATATATTAAAATGTAAATATAAGGTGTGCATATACATAGGTGCATAAACATGTCTGTGTATCCAAAAGTTTGGAACACATATTTCTAATAATGTTATAGCATACAGTATTCAAGTTATGCATATGTTTCACAGGCATGAACCACAAGGCGAGAACACAGACACAAGATGACATGATATATTGACACGCAATGTATTCTGCGTAGGTCAAATGAAGCACGTCTGGTACATTATATTTAGTATATAGTGGTCTGACATGCCATGTCTCCATATTTGGAAGTGTGTGTCCCCTAATAGCTTTGTGCTAAAACTTTAGCCTATCATTTATTTTTATGACTGAGAAAATAATGAGAGTGGGCTTGTTGACTTTGTTTGATTGCTTAATGCGTCTCACTTTGTATGCATAATGTTGACAGACTTTTCTGTTACAGTTTTCCGTGTATAAATGAAAGTATAAGTATCTCAAACAAAGCATGAGAAACGTAGTAAGTGTCCGAGAAAGTGTCATAAATTAAAAATATAGTGTATAATTGATAGACATTGAAGGTGTTCAAGAAGTGCCAGTGTCAATTACACATGTTCACCTATCCAACACAATATGACTTCAGGCTAGGAGTTTCCGTGCTACATAATACTGATTGACATAGGAATAGACATGTATGCTCAGAGAGAACACAAAAATGTTGTTCTTCAAAGTCAAAGCTGTGGTGTCTCGTACATGAACTAGACCAAAGAAACATTCATGTATGAATCCCTCTTTATCCATGAATCTCAAAACAATTGCCATTTGCTCTTTTTTAGACTCATCACGAGATTCATCAACAATGATGCACAATTTTGCATCATCTATTGCTTCTCAAATATCTCTTTTAACTTTGCAACAAAAGATGAAGGATTTCCTCTTCGATTTGTCATGACGTATAAGAGGCATTTCAGAGAGCATTGTCTAAATCAATGTCAAACTTTTCCATCGTAAGAGGCCAATAACGTTACAAGTTCTAAAAAGTTGCCATGATTGAGAGAATCCAAGCTTTTATCATAACCACGAAAAGCACAAGTGTGAAATGTAAGCCATCGGACAAACATCAATTGATACTTGAAGCCGTAGCCAATTTATTGCAAGTTGTTGAGAAGAATGTTTTCAATTGATTTCACAACATGTTGAGAAGCATTCATTAGATTCTTGCTTGCTTTTACAGCCATTTCATGGAATGAATTAGGTTCTTTTCCCATATGTCATAGAAAAGCACAATTTTCTCATCATTAACTTTTTCCCCAAGCTCTAAATCCTCCAACGACAAATTTGTTTTATTCAATTCTCCCTTTTAGCTCGCTAAAAAGATAACAAGGTAAGCAAAAAAGCTGCATCACTAGATGGAGAATATTCAAGCCATTGTGGAAACAATGCAAACCAAGAATGACAAAAATGACAATGGATGTGTGGACACGGTGGAGGATAATTTTCTAGTTTGCATTGATATGGACCAGCTCTTAGATAATATTGATGTCTCATCTTGTTGTTGATATGATATTTCTATATCGGTAAACTCAATCCAGGATCACACCTTAAAGAAGAAAGATCAATTTTTCATGTGTAGCTTTGAACTTTATGAGGATGATCACTGATTGAAATTTCTGGATTTGGAGTAGCACCTTCACTTTGTACGGGTTGTTGAAGGGATTTTTTTTTCAAAAATGCATCAGTTGTGGTCAGTTTTCCCATAACAACAAATTAAAATTCTAATGTTTTAGAAGACCTAAAATTGTCAGGACACGTAACACTATAAATGTCAAGCTTTAGAAATTATCAGACCCATCACTGACCTTAAAATGAAGACAACCATATAGTGCTTTAGAGTATGATACAAAGTTTCAAGATATATGTCTAATTCATGAGGATTGCCACAGTCTCTCAAAAGTAAATTGCTTGATCTAACTAGAAGCTCATAGCATTGCAATCATTGCTAAATCCAAAACAATTAAACAAGCAAAGTACTTGGTATTAACTATTAATCCATTGAACTCTGAACTAATTGAACAACTAAACAATATATTTTCAGTTGTCATTTTTATGAAGAATAAAATAATCAAAGTTTTAAAGACCTCACTTATATGAAAAAGAACAAGAAATTTAAAGGATTTCAACGAGAGTTTTGAATAGTAAACAATGAGAAATCTTATTTTAAAAAATTTATAAATATTTGCAACTACAAAATTAGTGTCTTGACTAAGGGTTTTCAACTAGAGTTTACCTTGTAACTTGTAACTTGTTGATGTATGAATAAGGATTGAAGTCTGAGATCTAGGCAGTAGGCTTGATGCTCGCAAACGGGGTCTGGAGGTGGTGATGCAGCAAAATTTAGGAGAACCTGGTGGCGGAGATTTTTTTTGCTGAAGGTCACATTGTAGGAGAATGAGAATTTTGTTCTCTGTTTTGGGATAAATGTTGGATTTTGATTTGGGTTTTGGGTCAAGGCCCACAACAGTTTCAACAACCCATTTGCACTGCTAAATGGCTTTGTAAAGCCTATAACTTATTTCCACTTACAAATTAAGGCCCACAACTTATTATTATTACTTACATGTTATAACTTATTTATACTACTACTACCTATATATTTTGTTACAAATATTGTTATGACATTAGTTCCATAACAATATTTGCAGACTACATAGATCCTGCCGTGCTTAGGAACCTTGGTGTGCTTAAGTACAGGTCAGCCTTGGGAAACATTGTTGATTCTGAAAAAGAAATAGGTTCTGGCATGGCCGCCCTTTGCCCCCTTGTCTTCATCCCTATCCCCACACATTTGAAATGGGACCCTATCCCTGCACATGCGAGGGGGTTGCATAGCCCCCCACATCGGATGGAGGGTGTAGCCTCACGGATTGGTGCGGGGGTATAGCCTCGCTTATTGGAGCGAAGCTACAGCCACGCACTTACGCGTGGGGTCATCTCAACTTGCTTGGTTTGCGCAAGTTGGCTATTTTATGCGGATTTCGAGGTTGATTCTCGCTCTGCCTTGACTTAGGAGGGTGTAGCCTCACGGATTGGTGCGGGGGTATAGCCTCGCTTATTGGAGCGAAGCTACAGCCACGCACGTATGCGTAGGGTCATCTCAACTTGCTTGGTTTGCGCAAGTCGGCTATTTTATGCGGATTTCGAGGTTGATTCTCGCACTGCCCTGACTTAGAGCTGTTGTAGATTCTCATTCTTAGTCAATTGGGGACCACGATTCTTGATTAGCCCGTCGGTCATGTCGAATGACCATTTGTCCTTGGTGGGCCCTACATATCTTCTAGAGTGTTTCTATGATGGTCGGACATTTTTCGCTGCCTACACATATATAATTATGTCCATATCCGATGGTTAAGCTGGGTTTTATAATCCTAATGAAACAACGAAGTGTTTAGCTGTGAACTCAGTCTCTTCTTTTTTAATTTATTAATGACTAAACTTTGTTAGTATAACCCTTTGTATTTGAATTGTTTTGTTTTGGATGATTTTCTAACTCCAGACTATTTCTTACTAGGCTTCCGAGATCATTCACTATATAAAGGCCATCAAGTTTTCTTATATAAAAGAGCTCAGATTTTTGTTGCTGATCTTTGGGGCGCTTTCAAGGGAAAAGGTTATGGCAATTTCTATGACATTAGTTCCATAACAATATTTGCAGACTACATAGTCCCTGCTGTGCTTAGGAACCTTGGTGTGCTTAAGTACAGCTCAGCCTTGGAAAACATTGTTGATTCTGAAAAAGAAATAGGTTCTGGTACGGAGGAGGAAATTGAGATACGTGCCTGCACAATTCATGCTGTTGAAAAGATGAGGGAGCTTATCGAAACAAAGCACGGGAAACAGGTATACTGATTTGATTACAAGTTTATGATCTGGTATCCACTTTCAAACTTTCAAATATTTCTTGTGACTTATCTTCTTCATCTCAAGCCTATGTTTTTAACAAATTATCACAAAATCAATTACTTAACAAGCATCATTTGAGATCTGTACTTCAATATCAGGGTACCTATCCTTTTCTTAGTGATATGATCAAGAATTATTGTATGACACAAGAAATATTTAATTCCAAACCAAGGTGTAAGAAATTTATGAGCGGCTTTACCTTTTGCAAGTACAATGGAACAATGAAGTTACTGGTTGGATAAGTTAAATATGCATAATTATTATTCTCAAAGAGAGGTGTTAGTATCATTATAAAATAGGAGAAATTCCTTCTCAAAGTGTGCAATCAAGTTCTTTTACACCTTGGTTTAATTTACAAAAGAAGGTAGTTAGTAGCTTGTTCATGGGAAGCTGTTCAAATTGCCTAGAACAGTAACAAACTAGAGAAGAATGTTGGATTAAAAGGCCTATGTCATGGATGCAAGAAATGCCACCTTTTCTGCAAACTAAGATTGTCATATTTATGTCTTCACTTGATGATATAGCTTTATATATCTGTTTATAAACAGGTGATAATATATATATTCCAATTGTAGTTTGAAATAAAGGCAGAGTTGTTGCATCCATGGTGTTTTGAGTTTGTTTACACGCTATGAAGCACCGACACTTGAAAAAAAGGCCCCGAGTTCGTCTCCGACGCATGCGGAAGCGGACACGCGTGCGACACGCGTCGGACACGTGGTCAACGCCGCCGACACGGTCAACGTCGCCTACTTGCTCCCGTCATGCTCTCGACACGCTGTTTTGTTCTCGACACGGTTGAGAGGGCAAAAAAAAAACAGAATTTGTATACTCGAAACCCAAAGCCAAAGCCAAAGCCAAAGCCAAAGCCAAACCCTAACCCTAGTTTTCACTTTTCACTCACCCGATCGACTCATCTCTCTCTTGATCCCGACTGAAAAGAAAACGCCGCGATCTCTCTCCCTCGGCCTCGTCATCCTCGATCGTCATCGTCGTCCTCTCAGCAAATCGTCATCATCGTCATCCTCGTCGGTTAGGTCAGTCTCTCGATCTCTCTCTTCGATTCTTCGTCTCTCTCTCTCTCCCTCGATCTCTCGATCTCAGTCTCTAATCTCTCGATCTGTCTCTTAGTCTCTCTCCGATCTCTTGATCTCTCTCTCAGTCTCTCTTTGGATCTCTCTTTCCTCGATCTCTTCCCTCTCCGATCTCTCGATCTCTCTCTCTCAGCCTCTCTGGATCTCTCTCTCAGTCTCTCTCTGGATCTCTCTGTCTCCCCTGATCTCTTCCCTCTCTGATCTCTCAATCTCTCTCTCTCAGTCTCCCTCTGGATCTCTCTCCCCCTGATCTCTTCCTCTCTCTCAGTTGCTTTTCTCTTTTATTGGATCTCTTCCTCTCTCAGTTGCTTTTCTCTCTCTCTTTCTGTTTTTACTATTTTTTATTTTAATTTATCTAGTCAATAAACTTGGTTATATTTAACCTGTAATATTTAAAACTTTTGGCATTTGAAATGTTTAAAAGTTGTGCCATTATCCTTACAAATGGAAGCAGTATGTATAAAAATGTGAGAATAACATAAAAATAAGAACTAGGATTTATTTTTTGTTATTCATATTATGTCTTGTCATTGTTTTACTTTATTGTTAATTATGATTTTAATTATTATTTTAGCAGTGGAGTACAAGATGACAAATATCCGCTTTGAAAATATGTTACCAAATTGGAGGGGGGGGGGGAAGGGGAACGGCAGGAGAAAATTAGAGATGGAGATGTAATTATTGCAGAGAAGAGTTTACCGGTTCATATTCAAGAGTTAAAAATCACCTTTTAAGGATAAGCGGGAGCAGAATTAAGATGTGTTTCAAGTCAACACCCGAAAATCTAAGGGAGTTTCAAAGAACGTTGGATCAAGCGGGGGCGAGATTGATGGCTTCTAGGTCTAAGATGTCAGTTTTGCCTACATCTTCGACTATAAGTACGATCAGTGTAGGTGCAAGTGCAAGCACGCTGATTCGTGCAAGTGAATCTAAGAGGAGTGAGCCTAATATCGTGGAACAAGCATTCAACATGGGAGCAATGGAGGAATTGAATGCATTAATTGGTAGGATGTTTTTCACCGAAGGATTGTCCTTCAACTTGACAAAGAATCCATATTATGTCAAGGCTTTTGCATATGTCGTAAGCAATCCAATCTCTGGCTATAAGCCTCTCGGTTACAATTACATGAGGACCACTATCTTACGACGTGAGAAAGCTTACGTAGAGAGATTGATGGAGCCCATCAGGGGCACATGACAACAGAAGGGGGTTTCCATTTGTAGTGATGGGTGGACGGATGCACAAAGGAGGCTCATCATCAATTTTATGACGGTATGTGAGGTTAAGCTAATGTTCTTGAATGTCGTGGATACCGAGGGAGAAGTCAAGAATAAATATTTTATCCAAGCACAGCTAAAAAAGTGCATTATAGAGGTAGGACCGAAAAATATCATCCAAATCATAACCGATAATGTTTCGGCATGCAAGGCCGCGGGAGGGTTTGTGGAGGGCACTTGGCCTCATATATTGGACTCCTTGTGTAGTCCATACACTCAATCTTGCTATCAAGAATATTTATGCAGTTAAGAACACGGAAGCAAATGCCGTGGCTTATGCACAATTACATTGGATTACAGAGATCTCCGATGATGCATTGCTTATGAAGAATTTTATCATGAACCACTCTATGCGGCTTTCCATGTTCGATGATTATTCCAAGATGAAGCTCCTATCGATTGCCGACACAAGATTTGCCTCGTGGATTATTATGTTGAAGAGGTTTAAGGTCGTCAAGAGAGGCCTCCAAGACATGGTCCTTAGTGATCGATGGAGCTTGTATAGAAAAGATGATGTGGGGAAAGCTCAATTTGTGAAAGAAAGTTCTTGATGATTTGTGGTGGGACAAGATAGATTTTATTCTTGACTTCACAGGCCCAATCTATGAAATGATAAGGGTCACTGATACCGATACACCATGTCTTCATTTGGTGTATGATATGTGGGATACAATGATTAAGAAGGTGAAGCAAGCTATTTATAGGCATGAGGGTAAAAGGGATAACGAGGAATCTCCTTTTTATGAAGTGGTTCACAAGATCTTGGTGGATCGATGGAACAAGGGCAACACCCCGCTTCAGTGCTTGGCACACTCTTTAGTTCCAAGGTAATATTTCACATTTCACTCTTTAATGCGAATATTTTAATTAATTAATACCTTGTGGGCTAATTCATGTTATTAACGAACATAGGTACTATCTGATGCGAAACAATGTGATGCAGGTATGAAGATTAATGACAACAATGCTTCGTCAAATCAGCGATCGATCTAGGCAGGAAGTTCAAGAAAACAATGTAGCTTGCGATGTCTTTTAAGCAAAAGTGCAATGTACTAAGTTCAAACCCTTTGTAAATTATCCGAAAAATAAATGTAATAATTCGTTCTCTTAATACAGTTCAATTTGTAATATTTAGACTAGCAAATATACTTAGCAATTGAATCGCTTGCTCACTAATCAAACTGAATACAACACAAACACAATTGATAATAATATTGATAACAACATGCATGCAACAGCAGTTCTGAAAATATTTGGGCGAAAGAAAGTTAAACCTTCGTCGGGTTGAACTGGTTCGACGGGAGGCTCCTCTGGTGGTGGCTCGTACATGCCAAAAATGAGGGGAAGAAGTTCTCCGAGAGCCACGTAATTGGGATGAAGTGGCGCGTCTGGATTGAAACGCCTATGAAACGAACTGATGCCTAACTGGGCTTCCACACTACTGACAATCTGATGAGTCACGCGTTCGACGTATTCGGGCACAATCTCGAACGTCTGATAATCGAACCACGGGGAAAGCTGTAAATCAACGATGCCAGTCTCTGGATCAAGCATGAGTCCGTAGTCTTTAGCATCGGGATCAGCCATACACCAATGGCCAACAGGATTGGACTATCACGATGTTTCAGCAGATCTGACAATACGAATGAGCCCCAAAACAGATCTGAACCAACTTGGTCTGGTTCGGATCTGACCCAAATTAAACCAACAAATAAGGTGGGAGACGGGATCTGAACAACTAAATCAGATCCAAGAGCCTCTTCATTCGTTCAGAGGAAAAGGATGGAGATGCAGACCGAAGGATGGGCTAAGCGGCCGGCGGAGCGGGTGAAGGCGGCGGCGGCGGTCTGAGACAAATCTCTTTTTATGTTCTTTTTCTTTTAATTGCTGCAGGGAAGAAAACGAGATTACTGCTAGGGTTTCACACCACAATCAAGCAAGATAATTTTCGTTTTTATTCCTCATTATCCCATATTATGATTACAGAGTCTTTAAATAAGCAATTACAGATTTAGAAAATCATCTAAATCCCTCAAATCTCTCCCTAATCAATTACAACCAATCACTGATTAACTACCAAATAAAAGAAACTAAATATTCGAAATTCGAAATTCAAATTCAAATACAACCAATCACTGATTAACTACCAAATAAAAGAAACTAAATATTCGAAATTCGAAATTCAAATTCAAATTAATTATTACATCAAATAAAAGAAACTAAATATTCGAAATTCGAAATTCAAATTCAAATTAATTATTACATCTAAATTCAAAATCATAATGCTGAAATATTGCGCCTCCTGCGCTGATAAACTCGGTCAAAATCTCGAGCACGCGTCTGAATGTCCTCATCACTATCATTCCACATGGTTCAATGAGAACGTCTATCGGCAAGCTCCAAATCAAGATCTTGATATCTCTACGGAAAGAGCAAAGTGCTTAAGAAAATATTATCCTAACCCCGATGAACGACGGACGGTGAACTTGGAATATGCCAAGTTTGTGGGGTCTTTGGAGACCTTTAATAATTCGGATTCTCTTTCCGATAGATGACATATGGATCCAAAGTCATGGTGGTTTCTTTATGGTGCAAGTACTCTAAATTTACAAGCATTGACCGTAAAACTTTAGGCCAACCTTGTTCCTCTTCTTATTGTGAACGAAATTGGAGTACATATGGTTTCATTCACTCCTTAAAGAGGAACAAGCTAACCCCGACATGGGCGGAAGATCTTGTTTATGTTCACACCAACCTTCGCTTACTTTCTCGGAGTTTGGAAGAATATATGGAAGGGGAATCAAGAATGTGTGATATTGGTGGAGATGCCTTCGACTGATTACAAGGAGCCGACATGTTAGATGTTGCTCCCCTTTCTCTTGACGAGCCGACGATGGAGACCGTTGTGTTTGAGGAGGATGAAGGAGTTGAAGCCATAAAATAATCTTTTTGATGTTTCAACTTGAAAATTTTATTTTAAGATATGCTTTTGAGTGTAATTTTTATATTTTTGCAATGTTAGTAACTTAGTATTTTGTAGTCATGGAGCTAGTTACAACTTAAACTTTATTCTTTTGTATTTTTATATGCTCAAGATGAAAGTAGTGAAAATTAAAATTTGGTATTATCTTCAAATCAGTTACTTTATATGCTCAAGATGAAAGTAGTGAAAATTAAAATTTGGTATTATCTTCAAATCAGTTACATAACTTACATTTGTCATTGATTATACAAGCCAATGTTACATAATAATACAACATAAAAATTGATCTATTTTTCTATATGTTCATCTTTTCTTTCTTGTCTTCTTTAACATTATTGTCTTCAATTCTCCAAGAGATCATTGTCATCCCGACGTCTTAATTCACTCCTGCAACACACACTTTCCTTTAGTTTCTTATTTACAATCTCCATTTTACATAACAAAAAAAATATGAAAATGTAATAGGAATTTAATTTAATATTGATCTATATATAATAGTAATATTAAAAAAATTGGTCGTGTCGTCGTGTCCTATTTTTTTGGGGTTCGCGGTGTCCGTGTCCGTGTCCGTGTCGTCGTGTCTGTGTCCGTACTTCATAGTTTACACGTATGGGATCATGGAGGACAGGTGAAGAGTTTCAAAGGTGTTTCTACAGTCAATTCCTTCAGACTCTTTATTGGTATGCTATGTTACCTGGGTACTTCTAATCAAAAGTCGTACGCGTACCGCACACATACCTGTACCCGTACCCAAACTCCATGGACACTCCTTGCATATATGCATACATTTATTCGAGCATGTACTCAATTATACAATACATGTTTTAATTTAAAACATGTTATGCATTTTTGGATATATATATCCTGCACTTCACATCAACTTCTTAAAATTTATTGTGCATAAGTCAGGTGAATTATGATTATGAACTATGAAGGGTCGTTTGGATGTCTAATTTAAAAAGTATTCATTTTCTCCAGTTTATATAATCCATATAAAAACAAAACATAAAAATATTGTAGGAAATTTTAATTCTCACTATTGTTCTCATATAAATCAGTGATTCCAATATATAATATGTATATATAAATATTTATGTAGCCGTGTCTCTGTACCTTTTACAAATTTGCCTTGTACCATACTCGTACCCGTTTCGATTGTACCCATACTCGTGCAACATAGCTGGTATGCAAGGTTAAAATACTTTTTTTTGGTTGTACTATGGAGCTGTTGTTTGTTCGACAGAATGATGTCAATCGACCCTGCACAGGCACTATAACTCCAAAGTTGTAGTGACGGTTGAAGGTTATAATTTTTCACGTCCCCACGGTTGAGGGTTCTTTCATGGTTGAATCTGGACGTCTTTCTTTAGATCTGCTTTAGAAACTCAGGGTCAGTAAGATTTGAATATGTTCGAATATAGGTTCCTCTATGGCCATGTTTAAAGACCTTGCCACAATTGTATATCATGGTGAGGGTTATAATTTTATAGTCTAGCAGATACTTTTCTCTTTGGCTATTATTTTGCATATGTATAATCTATCTTTTGTCTAACAGATAATTTTCTGTTTGGCTATTATTTGCATATGTATAATCTATTTTTAGGATTTTCCTTTTTAAGTATGAATCTTTTTTATCAACTTGTATTCAAATATCTGGAGATTGTAGTCTTAAGTTTCTTTCAAGGCATGCAATTTTTATCAACTTCAAGGTTCAAGAGAGCAAGCAAATATTCTGACTCTGTTTTTCGCTTGTCCAAGATTATCGACATTATCTCACCTAGTCTAAGTTGTGGAAAAAATAGCATTAATTGCGGATAGACCCCCTGAATGATTTTTACTTTTTTACTCTAGAAAGAGCCAAAAAGCTAGAGTAAAAAGGTTTTGAGGAGACCGATAGACCTCCATGTGGTTCTATTTGTGAGGATGGACCCCCAATTGCTAACTTTTTTGACTCTTTAAATAAGTTGAAAACTGATTGTCTGCACTTTGGCAAATACTATAGGGGTCTATCCGCACAAATAGAACTACATGGGTTCTATCCACCTTTGGCGATAAGTACAGGAGGTTTATTCGCAATTAAACCAAAAAATATATATATCATTGAGGATCCTAAGCTCCCCCTCACTAGTTTATGTCAAGGCATGCATTTGTATCATGTTAACGAACGTTATGGTTCCTTGCTTTTGATTTATTTGATTTTACATTGGAGTTGCATAAATGTTGTGTTCTCATTCAGATATTCCAACCTCGGTGATTAATGTGCTGAAGGCTTCTTTTGACAGGTGCTGAGCATAGATTTGGACCTCTGGCTCTGGTCTTTTGGTGTGCAGGACTCATCTTTGCAACATCACCGAACCCTCTCTATTTACTACTGAATGTATTTCAGCTGCAATCTTCCTCTCTATTTAGAGAAGTTCAGTTTATGCTTGAATATTTGCAAGGGTCTTTAATGGATGTGTTCAAAATTTTGGTGATAGAAGTAGCAATTAACAAATGAGCATTATATGAAATATATTTAGAACATATTTTTTTGACGAGTGGTTTTTAAGATAACTGAAATGTGCTATTCACCGTGGTTGTCAGTCGAAACTTTCTAAATTTCTGGATGATAGCTGATAATACCAAAGCTTTTAATGGTGAACAGGTGCTGCAGTTGTAGTGAAATCTGAAAATTTCCACCGTAAAAATATAGGGTTGAATAATATATTTGTTTATATTTGTCACCTTGTCTTAGAGGTGGCTTCTATAAAAGAAAAAGAACAGTTTTAAGAACTTACAGTGATCGATTTGCCTGTATACCGGAGCTTTAGCAGCGATTTGATCGTTAAATGTCCGGACAAACTCAGGAATTGTAGCCTAATGAAAGTTCCTGATGTCAAGAAAGCTCGTCCTTTTCCGACATTAGCTTGTGACTCAAAACGTTAATTCCTTTGGATTTTTCTTACCTGTTTCTTTGTTTGGGTTTTGATACGTCCCCATATTTTTAGGTTCGTGTTTTAATGTTTCTGGTGATCCTTATTATTATATTTGAGAAGGATCTGACGTAAAGTGATAATGATTCTCTCCTTTCTCGGTGAATGGCTCGTAACCATACTTGATTGGGATTGAATCATATTATTGTATACCGAGAGAATTTCCTCGTATAGCGTGTGATACCCATTAACATATTGATAAAATTAGTACTCATGGAGACCGTGTAATCTCAGCGTGCTTTAGAGGATATGAAGACATATGACCTGTTATTCAACCTGTCCATCTTCAGCTTTTCGAGTAGAATTTCGTGAAGATCATCAGATAGCTAATCTTTAGATACGTGGACAGAATGTTGATGTGCTAACAGTTGGGACCTTGGTCTTTTAACATCTAGACACCAATTACAGGCGCACCACACTATTCGGTAGCCCCCACCGACGATATTTGTCGCATTAATTGCAGGTATATCTTTGTGTACTGTTAGCGTTATTTACTTACCATCTCTAATTATTTATATTACCATTCTGAGCCTTTTGATTTGATTCCAACCAAAAACAGACTCATCTCCATCTCATCCGTACTCGTCACGTCACATGATATCAACGCGTCACAAACAGATCTCTCGTCATTTTAGCGTGTTATA
>NC_033801.1:28302124-28313205 GCF_001876935.1 Asparagus officinalis
TTTGCACTTATAGCTAGCAGTAAAAAAACAAAAACAAAACATACCACCCTGAAACTTTTCTTTTTCACTGATAGTGCATCTCTATGAGTGGCGAACATATGATTATTGATTGAGCTTAAATGGGAAAAAGAAAACAAAAGAGAGGAAAACAGGGAAATTGTACTGTCTCTCACCAACCAATCCATTAATGGGCGGTCCAAGTGCAGTGCATGCACATGAGACCACTAGTGCTTACCGAAGACAAACAAAAGCAAGTAAATACCATAAAAATAGCTAATCAGCGTCTCGCGTTAAAAAAAAAAAAAAAAAGAGTTCAGGCCTTTATTTGCCCTTTTGCCCTTTCGCGACTGGACTTTTGGTACAAGTTGGGTGGTGCCCCGAAAGCCGTTCACAGGCTTTCGCAGATTCTTTCAACTCGTTTAAAGGTTGATTTTACACGTCAGCCCTACTTCCCGCAGTTTCATTAACAAAATTGGGTGTTCAGGTAGTGTTAGTCCGTCTAATCTTCGACAACTTCATATTGGTCCCTCGAATCTTTCAAACTGCTTATTGGCCCCTCAAATCCTACGAGGTCTTGCAAGTTGGTCCCTCTGTTGGTTCTTCAGTTAAAATTCCTATCATGATTGGGTTGACTCCTAACGCGACATCCTTCGATTACCAAATTGCCTCTAGGCTAGCGGATCATACAGTTTCCAGAGGGAGTAGTGACCTCTGGGAGGTTCAAAAATGTGTTAGGGTGATTACTACGACCCGTTGACCTCGGTAGGTTTGGTTTTTTTTTTTTAGCCACATGTCGGGTATATACCCGTTAAGAAGTGGGTTGGGAAACTTATAACGTGAGGGTAACGAGGAACCCGTCCTCTCTTATATCTCACGTGAGTTAATCCAACGGACCAACTTGTAAGACATAATGCGTGATTTCAAAGATACGAGGGACTAATATGACATTATCGAAGATTTAAAAGACTGGTATCTAGAAAAACACAACAAAATTATGTTTCCATATTCAGATCAGATGACAAATCCACTGCTTTGGAGTCCCGACCTGAATTTGCTATATTAAATCATTTTAATATAAAAACCATGAATCCATGTGTTGGATTGATGGATTTCGTCGTGCGCTTATGATTCTTAAGAGTTTTAAGAAAACCCGGGCCTATTTTGAATTTCCCAATTTGATATTTTGGTTTTAGATATCATGAGCTTGTTTATATTTTTGTATTTATGTATATTTTTTAAACGTGATTGATATTCGTGGTTGGTGAAAGTTAAATATGAATTGCTGTGATATCATGTCAAAGATCAACCTAAGTTGTTTTGATACGATTTTAAAAAACCGTGATGCTATATCAGAACTCTAAAGTTTAGAGTTAAGTGGAAAGCTCATTTGACACGGCCTACTCATCTTTTTTCCGGTAACCATAGATAAGTGACACTTTATGAAAAGTGTTATGATAGTTTTGTACTTTGCCAAGGCGACCTTGCATTCTCAAAAGACGTACACTCTCTTCTGCAAAAGAAAGAGCGGCCTATTGCAGTGCAAGTTTGCAACTTCGGTATCCTGAGGATTTTGGGGCCACATTCAACCAATGCGAGCTCGTTCCAATCTCAGTGGAGGAGATATTTAGTCAGCCAACCCCAAATTAATTCTGTGCAGACAAAGACCAAAGCCCCCTCTTCACTCAATCTCCTGCACTGAGTCCTCACCGCCCGCGTTTACTCATCCGCTTCAATCACTTGTAGAGTCCTAGCACGTTCGGTGAGCTGACCCAACCTAATTGCACAAGATCCAAGATTTTGGAGGAATAAAAGTGTGGGGTCGGACTAAGAGGGGAAGATCGACAAAATGATCAGTATCGATGAGCTCACAAACCGCTTCTTAGGGGGTGTTTGTTTCAACTTTTTTTTAGATATAGGGTGGATTACAAATTTTAGGATGAAAAAGTAATTTTTTTTTGAGTTTATGGATTCTATAACCATTGTTTGATTGAATTTTTTTTGGGGATATTGCCCAAATAATAAAAATTAATATATTATAGCATTTGTGAAATTTCCTCTTTAAGTGAGGATTTAGGTTAGATTTTAAATTCTAAAATTTGTAATGCTATAATTTGAGTTTGAAACAAACAAAATACAAATTATAAGATTACATATCACAAAATATTGATGAAACAAACAACATTTTAGAAATCTCAACTCATGTTAAAAAACATATGGATTTCAAATCCCATGGCGAAATCCATATCCTAAAATTATAGGATTTGAAACAAACACCCCCTTTAAAGTATCAATTTATTTATTTTCCCCATGTCCAATGTGATCATTTTGTAAGCCTACAGTCAAATATTTAACAAAAGAATAACGTGATAATATTTTGGGAAAATTGTGTCTAGGTCCCAAAGAAATAAAGGTGATGTGCGCCCACCCATCTTTTTTCCTTACTCTTTAACCCTTAAAATCCTAAAATATGTGTTTAGCCCCCTTTTCACACTCTCCCATGAATACATCCCAAAATATTCCAAAAATACCCCTCCCTTATTTTCTTCTTCTTCTTCTTCTTCTTCTTCTCTGTGGTTTTCTCCTCCACCTCTCAATCTTCTCCCATCCTCCTCCTCTCAATCTGGTTGAACCTCCTCCCCCTCCTCCTCCCCTCATCCTCTCAATCTCTTCTCAATTTCCTCCCCTCCTCCTCCTCTCAATCTCCTCCCCCTCCCTCTCCTAGTGGTGGTCTTCCACCGTCGTCCTCTACTTCGACCAGACCCTCTCCAACGTCACCCGGTCCTTCGCCATCCTCCTCTCAATCGCCGGCCAATGATCGACCATCGTCTCCTACTCTACTCTCATCGCTGAACATCCCATACCCCTCAAGCCTCTCGAGGAGAAGACCATTCACACTATGATACGGCCGTGGCCTCCACCGACGAATCTCGCTACTGATTTCGAGCTCCACCAGTGCATCGAGGCATTCTACAACGGAGTCTGGTGGAAGGGAGTGGTGACCAAAGTGCCGGGGAGAGATGGAAACTTACTGTATTCAGTTTGTTTTTTGGCTATCAGGGAGGAGTTTCAGTTCAATGCATTAGAGATTTGGAGGCAAATTAAGTGGGCAAAGGGGGAGTGTATTAACGTTGAACATGGTGATCAGGTGAGTGATTAATTATTTCAGTTCTTGAATTTTATTTTCCTTTGAGTGGTTTTATAGGTGGAGGTTCATGTCGTAACCTACTTTCCTATGATTATATATGTGTAATTGATTCTTGTGGCTCTTTTGTGCCCTGTACACCAGTTTGTCATTTTGCTTCACTGAAGTAATAAGATTAGTATTACACATAAACATGTGAAATTTTATTTGGGAGTCTTGAGACTCTGTGATATGACCAATGTAAGTCTATGTCCCCAGGACCACAGCCCTCTAAGGAATTAACCACCATCTCTTCGTTGTTCATTATATATGAGAAGAAAGAATCATTTGTTTTGCTATGACTATTTGTTACTTTGAGAATTTGCTACTAATTTTCTCTTTTGGGTGTGTTCTTAACTGTAAGATTGTGTTTTGCAATGGCTTAGAATTTTTATTTTACCAAGTTTTTTATCAGCTGGCGTTACCTTTGTGAATCCAGTGCTACAACATTTATAACATCTAAAAGCTCCAGCTGATAATTGTGCTATTTATCTAACCATACGGTTTAGTTGTCTCTTATTTGTGACAACATAAGTGAAATTTTGATTAATGTTAAATCTCATGAGAACATAGAATGTCTGTCAAATCTCATGATCAGCAAGAACATGATCAATAAGAACATGACATGTATCCTATGTTAACTTTAACTGGTACATATTAACTTTTATCATTATATGTTAACTCTCCTTGTAACATGTTAACTTTCCAGCTAAACATGTTAACGTTCATCATAATATGTTAACTTTTACTGTTATATGTTAACTTTCATAATAATATGTTAACTTTCTTCATAACATGCTAACTTTTTCTCACACTGTTATATGTTAACTTTCATAATAATATGTTAACTTTCTTCATAACATGCTAACTTTTTCTCAGAATGATTACTTTTTCTCATCTTATTAACATGCTAACTTTTTCTCAGAATGATTACTTTTTCTCATCTTATGAATGTGTTGTGTTTTGAGAGAAGTTTGTTTTTGTAATGGATAGACATACACCAATAAACTGGAGATCAAGGTCTCACGACTTGAAGAAGAGAACAATATTACATTCTGCGCCGCCACCAGAACCAAAGCATCAACTGCGAAGATCAAGCTCAACTTCTTTCTAAAGATTGCATGTATACTAAAATTTATAGATTTACATGGAGATTGGAGTGTTTTTTATAAGATATTTGTTTAAGAAAACATATCTGAACTTGTGAGAACTTATGATTTGTTAGTTATTTTTTTGTGGTTGTACTCGAAACTGAGTAGAAGAATGACCCATAATTGTGGGCTTGAACGATTTACATATGTTTAAGATATCATGAGAAGTTGTAGCAAGTTTTACTTTAGTGGGTTTTTTTCTTATTCTTGAAGTTTCAATGCGTCGATTCTAATACACGTCTGTTGGTACAATGAGGCATATGTTTGTTTCCATTTTTGTATGTTATTTTAATTTTGGATTAACATGTTACGAGGAGAGTTAACATATAATGATAAAAGTTAACATGTAATAATTAAAGTTAACATATTAGGATGAAAGTTAACATCTTCAGATTAAAGTTAACACGTGATGAAGAAAGTTAACATGTTCATGTGAAAGATAATTTATTCAGCTGAAAGATAACATAGTCGAAAAAACAAAAAAAGATAAGCTGCTTTTAAAACTTCTTTCAGGTGATATTGCTTGAGTACACAATATGGATATTCTTACAAATTCACATATTACAACTTCGATGAAAGACAAACAAACTTGCGAGATCCAATTAAATTGGGTTTTAAAATCAAGTTCATGTCATTCATCCTATCAAACAATCTTCATAAGAAAACTAACATACTATCCTGAAAGTTAACATACTATGCTGAAAGTTAACATGTTCATAAGAAAGTTAATATATACAGATGAAAGTTAACATATACAACTGATAGTTAACATGTTCACGTGAATGTTAACATATACACTTAAAAGTTTACATATACAGATGAAAGTTAACATGCTCACATAAAAGCTAACATGTTCATGTTAAAGCCAACATTTTTAGCCAACATATAGAGAGTTAACATGCTCATTTTATATTGTTAACATATACACCTGAAAGTTAACAAGCTTCATACTTCTTATGCCATGAATCAAGCTCATTTTATATTGTTAACATATACACCTGAAAGTTAACAAGCTTCATACTTCTTATGCCATGAATCAATTTCTCACACATGATTGAGTACACACCAAATTGTTGATCCTCCAGCATTGTGATTTTAAGTATGTTTAGGATCACAATAACAAATCACTTGCAATATTTTTCCTTTGTATTTGAGATTTCGTAAGTAGTTCCCTCAAACATACTTGCTTATAAGAAAAATTGTAACCTTAGTGAGTCTCTAATCTAGAAATTAGATCTGTGCAAAACATACTCTTTCCATCCAAATTGTTCTATTTGAATGAACTTGTACATATTCACAGGATAGCCACAATACATTTCACATACAATTATAATAAATTACACCAAAATTGATCACTAAATAGACACACTATATTTTATTAATTTTTGATCTAAGTAAAGCTAAACCACAAGAACATGTAGTATAATCAACTGAACAATAAAACATGACATGTTATAAGCAATTCTGGAGAAACTATACAAGAGTAAAGAGTACAAACAATCCTATTATAAAAATTAACATCTTCTTCCTCTTTTCTTCTGCAAGCTCACCCATCAAATTCATTTATTCTCTTATCATTTTCACAACCTCATCCAAGCAATAACAAGCTTCATTTCCTTTGTTTATTCAACTTAAACTCTTGTTTGAGTTTAGAAATTACCTCATGACATCTCAATGTCATAGTACTTTTCAATCAATTTATCCTTCAAATTCAAGCTTCTCCTCAAACCAGTGAGTTCTTCTCTCATAGAGGTTGACATCACAAGCTCACATCTTTACTGTAGTAACATTTGAGAATTATTAGAGAAATTACAAACCAACATGGCATACAAGTTATTAATAAACCACCATCCACAAGCACAAAACTATGTTGAGCCAAAGAATTTCGGTGAAATATATGGTGGCTACAAAAGATTCATGCGTGTGCAGTAGGAAAGAAGAAATCAGTTAGCCATCAAAGGGAACTAGGAAATGAGACAACAATAGAAACTATATATACACATGCATGTATGTCTCTCTATGCACGGGCATGCATGCATGTGCGTGTGTACAAATATTGCGTACATAAATTCCCTCACTCCCTATAGATGTGCAAATGTACTTCGTGCATGTGTATATCATTCAAACATCAAAGGTTTTGAGTGCAAGGATCAGCTGAGTATAACAGGCTGGCAAAACAAGACACAAGTTCATGAAAAGTGCAAGGATCAGCTGAGTATAACAGGCTGGCAAAACAAGACACAAGTTCATGAAAACTATAGACACTGACGATAATGATACAATTGAAGTTCCAGAAGCCTATATATGAACACCATAATAGCAAAGTCCAGTTCATATGAATATCATAGTAGTTCTTTAACCATTCACATAAATTGCGGGCCGAATATACTAGAAACTAAACACAAACACACAAGCAAGCTATCAGCACATAAAAATGGCAAACACAACTTTAAATGAGCTGAACCATACCCGCAACAAGCATATGGTTAGACCCTTGATAACCATTCACTGGTTTCTTCAATCGTAAACATAAGCTTTCACACATAATAAGCAACCAATCTACAACCACAACTATGAACCATCAAATTGGTGCAATATCAAAATAAATAGTTCATGAAACTCCAGTGAACTACCACATGATTAAGCAACTACACATCAGGCCTTTTCACCTCCTTCTTCCTTCCTATAACATAGCAATGCTTTAGGTGTCAAAATAAATAAGAAATATATCGGAACAAGTTGCAACTTATTTGAATTTTCGAAAGAAAAGAGTAAACCATGATTTTGAATTCGTAAACATTGATCATTGATTCATCAACCTAGAGCATCAAACGTACAATAACAATCAACAGAAACGAACTATCATTGTACAAGAACCAGCTGACAAATACCAAACTCCTCTCTTCCCTCTTCATCCTCATCCTCATCCTTGGCCCCCTTCGGCACAATCACAACCAACTCCCTGCCAACACGCTTCGCCGTCGCCAATCTCGGCGAAGCCCCACTCGGCAACCAAAAGCGCCACCTGTCCATCTCCATCTCCTCCTCCTCCTCCCCGCGGCGGTCCCCGCTCTCATTCCTAACCACCACCTTCAAAATCCCCGGGTAGATTTCAATCGCGTGGGCCCCCCGAGATCATCGATGACGGCGGCGGTGAATTTGAACGCGGTGGGGGCCCTCGTCAACCTCCACGTCGGCGTTGGAGGGGAACGGGAGCTCGAGGACCTTGCTGAAGATGTGAGGGAGGCGCCGGAGGGTGGCGGAGGGAGGCTAAAGAAGTGAAGAAGAAGAAATAAAGAAACAAAGGAAAAGCCTCAAAACTAAGAGGCTAAAGAAGTGAAGAAGAAGAAAGAAGAAGAAACGAAATGGGTTAATGACAGTTTTGGGTTTTGAACAAATTTTTATCACTGTGTTGTGTTGGAAAGCTAAATAGGGGTTGAAACACAAGTGGATGTTGTATTGGGGGCTTAGTCACCAAAAAAAAAAAAAATAATAATAAGGGGGGCCTAGTCACATCCCCTTTTATATTTTGGGGCCTAGACGCAATTTTTCCTAATATTTTTTACATTTCTCCGCAATCTAAAAAGTGTTTTTTTAATCATAAAAGGGCTAAATAGTAAAAAAGAAGAAGGATAAATTAGTCTAGAAAATGGTTTTTTTTGGTTTGGGGAGAAGAAGATGAGCCGCTAAAAACCTATGAAGAAATAAAAAACTATAACGTCATTAATTTGTTAAGTATTTGACTGTAGACTAACAAAATGACCACATTAAAAATCAAGCAACTTGAGAGTTCACTAATACCTTTAAGGGAACGATCATTTGTCACCGCAGAGAAAAGGTCTAGAGATGAAGATCATTGTAACTCATGAGGAAATTATGAAGAGATCACCCATTAGCATGAATCTCGGTGCGATTATCACTGTTGGATATTGGTGCTATCATCAGTAATGTTAACGACTGTGCGTAGTTATTAGCAACTACAGCGATAGGCGGTCTGACCGTACCGATAGCCTAGAGCGATGCGTGCGCAAGTAAGGTACGTGCGGATCTTTCTGCTTCA
Organism: Asparagus officinalis; assembly: GCF_001876935.1. NCBI lineage: Eukaryota > Viridiplantae > Streptophyta > Magnoliopsida > Asparagales > Asparagaceae > Asparagus > Asparagus officinalis. The sequence goes on from NC_033801.1 coordinate 28,310,517, forward strand.
ACACTTTGGGGCCACCCACATCCGTGAATGAATATCTGGGATGAGGTCAGGATCTCAATAATTGGAGATGGGGGAGCCGCCCAAAGCTCTGCGCTCGATCTCAACTTGGCTTTGGTTTTTGGAATATTTCGTTGTCCCCAGCCATAATGCCAATCGCTACCATTGCTTGGATTATTGGCCTTCGTTTGAGAGAGGGTCGCTGGACCACCAGCTGAAGCTTCCAGAGGCTAATATTACACGAGAATATATGAAGTGACGAGGTTCACTTCATTCTTGCGCGCTTAATTATGCCCTCGTTTGATTTTTCGAACTACATAAATTTTAGAATGAGCTGCTGCATCACGGAGAAACGGAAGAATTTAATTGGGAAGAAGGGTGGCCTGTCACATAAGAGGTCATTAATTCAAGACGTGTGTTTTGAACAAAATATCATGAGAATATATAGAACCTTTTTTTTTTTTTAACTAGAGGAAGGATGTCATGCTTTTAGCTATCACAATTAATTATATATAGCGTGGAGGAATTACTTCTTCATGTGCTCATTTCTATCAACCATGCAGGTGTTGGGCCAGGTTTTTACTTTGTGGTCCTGTTGAAACAGAGCCTGTTCTCCAGATCCTAATGTAAAGTACATCATCCTCATCGCGCATTAGAAAAGAACAAAAAGATACGGCATGCGAGAACTTGTATGTGATCCTTGTAAATATTTATAAATGCTATATTTATGTGTTTTCACACATCTTCATCTTGCATTATCAATGTAGTACTGTCATTTACTAGTTAATCTGCAAGTGATGTTCTTAATCTGCTACCTTATAGTAAATTCGCTTTTCTTCCCTGAGTTAGATTAGATCAAGGTACGCCATTTGATGCGGGACAATCGTGGATTGTTCATCAAAAGATTTTTTAAAGTCTATATATTAGAATATATAACTTTAATTTTAGTAATATTTTGATTTGATTCTATGTAATCCTTTTTTTAATTTCGGATTTCTTAAGGATTTGATTTTGAAATCTATTTCTATTTAAGCTAGGATTTAATTCGATTGCATCTTTTAGTTTTGTAAGGTTTTGATTTGATTAGGATTTTTATTTGTCTCCTTAAGTGTTTAGTTGCTTCCTTTTCCTATACATAAGAGATGTAATCCTCCATGAGGAATATATATTGATGAATAAAAATACTTAGTTTTATCTTGAGCATGGGAATTGCTTATTGGTATGCGAAGTGTCTTTGGGGTGTGAAGCATTTGGGTGTGAGGCCCCATGTGTGATGCCTAGTACCTATCAAAATTCTCTTTCAATTATCCTTCTCGATCATCCACCACTCATTTCTCCTCCAAAGGAATCCCCAACATAAAAAAAACCAAAAGATTGTCATTGTTCGCGAGTGAACAATAGCATTATCATTGTTCACGATAAATAGTAATAAGACATTGATGAATAAAAAAATTGAGTTTGATCTTGAGTATGTGAAGTGCCTTTGGAGTGTGAAGCTCTTGGTGTGAGGCCCTTAGTTGTGATGCCTAGTACCTATCAAAATTCTCCTTATCGATCATCCACCACTCATTTCCCCTCCAAAAGAATCCCCATCATTAAAAAAAATCAAAAAGATTGACATTGCTCGCAGGTGAACAGTAGAGTTATTACTGTTCACGGAGTTATTACTGTTCACGGTAAATAGTAACTGGCTGCTGTTTACAAGTGGAACAGTAACATTGGTTATTGTTCATCATGGATTTTAATTCCATTCCGCCAAACCGTCGATGATTTCTCGCCTCCCGATCGAAGCCCTCACGTCGCTTCCCATCACCCTCTATAAAAAATCTCACTAGGGGAGTGAAGTGTAGAAATAAATTAATGTTAATTGCTGTTTAACAAATTTCTCAATCTTTTAACTACCAAGCATGCATATAATCTACACGAGTAGTACTGTTCACTACTTCTAAATATTCTAGAACTAAGCAACGTGTACGACATCTGAATCTAGATTTTTTATTTATTTTTATTTATCTTTGGAACTTGTGGTATCAGAATATGAAAATTTTAGTAATCCTCTTTCTTTCATTCATTGCTGGATTAAATGTTTCATGTTTGATGATTTTAGAAGTAGCCGGTATAGAGACGTGCTGAAACTAGGTCAATAGGCTTCTAGAGATGGATGAAGCACATTTCGAGTTCTATCTACCAAATAGAAGCTTCTAATGCGTAAGGTTTTCAGTTATTAAGTAGATTTATCACAACAATTAATATTAAGAGTAGTACTTTTAAACAATGTAAAAGATCAGTTCAATGACAGGCTCAAAAGCTGTTAAAAATCCACATGCGCATTGTAATTTACCCTGTTGTCTCTTCGTCCGGGCAAACAGCTAACATCCAACTTGCACAAATTTTCATCTGTCCCTTTGGAGGAAACCCCAACTTAGTTGGCGGCAATCTCAATCCAATCTTACGAGAATTCAAACCCAAATTTATCAATATTTTATAAGCAGGAATTTGTGATAATCGGATCAAATTGTGTAAATCCACTAGTAAATGGATCCGATAATGGGTCTCGAGAAATAAAAGTATTTTTATATAACAAAATAACCCATATGATTAGAATATAGATATTGAAAATCACAAAAGACATCTGTCTTTTTGATTGCTAGAACGACAAACGCGTTTGAAATTAATGGATAATAGGTTGAAT
>NC_033801.1:28313215-28322686 GCF_001876935.1 Asparagus officinalis
ATATTTGATTATGGACTAATACATATATAATTTGATTCTTAAAATTATTTAGATCAAAATTTATGAAATTGTATTAAACAAATCTAGCATGGATTATTTGATGTATACAAGTCTGTCCTAAACGGACTGAGCCAATGTCTGTTCTAGCAAACAATACATCTTCAATATTGCATTTTCTAAAACAACGACATTTAACTTTAGCTAGCGACAATTTCTGTAGAAGGATCATATGAACTGAAAGTACCCTAGAAGATGGGGAGGGGGGGAGTGAATAGGGTATTTGCTAATCTAATCCGATTATAATGACAAATTAAAACTTATTAACTAATATATCCTAGCAATGAGATATACAATGAGATATGCAAGGATATATAATGAAATAATGGGTAAACTATGAGACAATATCCTTACAAAGAGATGTACAATAAATTACATGCAAGGATAAGCAAGGGGTGTGCAATATGACCAATAGACGATAATCAATGAGCACAAGATATAAGAGAAATATATGCTAATGCCAAACACAAACACAAGAAAATATTCACGGAGTTCGGTCACCCTTGACCTACGTATCCGCTCCTCACCCTCGAGGAGAATCTCCACTAATCATAAAAAATAACTACACACTCGGTTTTTTAAGTTCACCAAAAACTTTTACAACTTACACGATTGCAATCACACAATATACTCCTCTAAGTGTTGTCCTAGCCCGTGTCACCTTCCTCAAGTGCTCGGAATTACAACCTCTCCCTAGGATTTACTACCGGCGCCACTCCTCTTGAAATTGATCCCATCTCTCACCAACCACTCCTCTAAGTGTCCTTATGTATTACAATGTGTTCTCTCAACAATTTAGTGCAAATACAATGGTTTGTTCTCTAACAAAGATAAAAACGAAATGTAAGCTCACACTCAATGAATCACACCCACAACCCAAATATATTATATGTGAAATAGTTAAACTCAAATGGTTGTGTGTGAAAAGCAATGAGTAAAAAAAAAATTAAATCTAGCAAAGATATATACATGAGAATCAAGATAAGAACAAACTAGATAAATGAGTTTAGAAAACTTCTCCAAAACAAGAGAGGTAGAAATTTGAGGTTGAAATCCTCAAGAACGTTGTTGCAATTCTTCTCTTCTGAAAATCTCTTCACACAAACAAACTACATTTGATTTTGTTAGGTCTCTTGTTTTGATGATGATTTACAAACCCCATTATAGGTACTAATTGCTTGTTGAGTAATATAATAAAAGATGTATTTTGTCAAGCAATTCAGTGCCACTATTGGAGGATGGATGGAAATTGCGCCGTAACGATGATATCCAAGGAGGTGGAGGCAAGTTGATGAAGAAAATTCTTTAAGAGCAACACATACAAGAGGAGTTTCATCAACAAATTAGCAAATATCGAGCCTCAAGAGTTGTATACACATGTGAGCGATATTTGTATCTTTTACTTTCTCTCTAGATCATAATGTAGGCAAGAAACAAAGTAGATAACATTTGAAGCAATTGGGGTTCGCACACACATACTTCTAAAATCTTATTTTTGATCAAATTTGAAAAAACGACATGTTTTTACATTTAGGAAATGATATTAAAAAAAATTCTAACATGTTCATTTCCATGTTTATAAACATTTCTCCAAAAATTATATTTTTTAAAAATTTATTTGTTATTTTTAAAGTGGTTCAAAGTTTAATTTTACTGTTCATAAAATTCTCTGCGCACGTTATCAGTTGACTGATGAGGATCATCAGTCGACCGAAGAGATGTGCTGTAATAGCAGAAAAGTTTCTGCTCAGTCGATTGATGAACCATCAGCCGACCGAAGCAGATCATTAGTTGACCGATGAATTTATCAGTCGACCGATGAAGTTTGAGCGGCCTCCAACGGTCAGCTCATCAGTCGACTGAACGTACCATCAGTCGACTGATGGCACTGTAGCAGCTAGTTTCCAAGTTTCCAGATTTTGCAGGATTTTGGGATTTGTTTTGGATTTGGGGTGTTGTTTTGGCTTCCTATATATATCCCACACCTCTCTTCAGTTCAGTAATTTTAAGCAAGCAAAGAAATATAAGAGTTTACTTGTGTTTTATTTTCGGAGCTCAAACTTTCATCTCAATTCTCAAGTTTTCAGTTTTTAGTTTTCAATTTTGATCTTCCACTGCACATCCCATACACCCCTATGCTTCATTTGATTATCTAAATCCTTGCCATAGGATTGTTGTGAGAGAGTTTATTTCATTCACCTTATATTGTGTGGAGTGCTTGATCTCTAGGAGATCGTCGTGTGGATTGTAAGATCTCGCAGGAAGATCGTTGTGAAAAAGTTCCGATTTCCAAACCGGGTGTGATTAGTGGATTACCATCGGGAAAGGTGGTCAGTGACATAGGTCGTGAGGACCGAACCTTGTGAACATATCGTCGTGCAAATTTGGATAAATATTCTCTAAATCTCTCTTATTTATTGCCATAGTTTTAAACTATGTCTTGTATTTGATTGAATTTTATTAATTGCACATTTATTGTTTGATTACCCTATTCACCCCTCATCTAGGGTACTTTTATTTGGTATCAGAGCAAGGTCTCTACATTTAATTAGGTCTAACCACCTTATAGTAAAGATCCAAATGTATGAAAACATGAATGTGCATATACTTGAAGGTCAACCAACTACTAGACCCCTTTATTTACCAACAATAATTTTGCCTATTAGAAAGCTAGGATGAGAATTTATTTGCGATGCATTGATCTTGACATCCTAGAGATAGTAGAGAATAAATATGTTAAAAAACCTAGCAAAGACATGACCGAGAATGAAAGACATTTGGCTAATCTTAATGTTAAACCCATGAGCGCCTTGATTTATGGACTCACTCCAAATGAGTATAATAGAGTCTCCACGTGTGCAACCGCACACAAAATTTAAGAGAAACTATGTATCACTCATGAAGGAACTCCGTAAGTCAAGGAGTCCAAAATTAATAGCCTCATGTATGAATATGAGTTATTTAAAATGCTTCCAAATGAATCAATTGATGCCATATTTTATCGATTTACTAACATTGTTGATGAATTACATGGCCTTGACAAGGTGTTGGAGAACTAAGAAAAGAATTACAAAATTATTCGTTCTCTAACGCCGGTATAGGAGCCCAAAGCTACGGCTATTGAGGAAGCCAATGTTCTCACAACACTTACACTTGATGGGCTTATTGGAAAATTAAAGGCTCATGAGAAGAAGATTAAGGAGAAGGAGGAAGAACCCCACGGGCAAACGAAGAACCCTCCCAAAAGATGAAGTCAATAGCTCTCAAATGAGCAATTAAAATCTCCTCCTCATCTGATAGTGAGATTGATGTCTCCAAAGAAGTGGCACACCTCTCACGGAGAATATCAAAATTGGTAAGAATAAATAAAATTTTTAAAAACAACCGTTCTAACAAATTCCCCTCTTGTGTAGGTAAATGCTTTGAGTATCATGAGCCGGGACATATAGCAAGGGATTGTTCCAAGATAAAAGAAAAATACATGAAGTATAAGAAGAAGAAGGCGATGTATGCGGGATGGGAAGAATCCGAACCAAGCGATTCAGATAGTGATGAAGAAGCTGCCAAGTGCGCCTTTCATGATCCAAATGTGTGTTTCATGGCTCATGAAGATGAGGTACAATCCGACTTCGATGATGAATCTTTTTATATGTAATGTGAACTAGGAGCTGCTCTTGAGGAACTAAACTTTGAATTTAAAAAGTTAGCAAAAGAACATTCTTCTTTCCAAAAATTACATAATTCATGTCTCAAAATTTGAGCAATTACAATCCTCACTAAATAATGCCATTACTTTAAATGATAAAATAATTGGAGACCTTGATTTTAAAAATAAACAATTAAAGTCTCAAATTGAAAAATTGATAATTGAAAATGCCTTGTTAAAGCCAATCACTCTTCTACTAGTATTGCTCATCATCATTTTAGAAGAATACAGTATCATAGATTTCATGCCCCTACCCACAAGAAAGACTTCATTTGCACATATTGCATGAGATATGGTCACATCTCCACACATTATCGGATTAGAGATAATGTTCATTATTATGGGTTAATGTGAGTACCTAAGGGTATCAAAAATACTAACATTCAAGGACCCAAGATTTGGGTACCTAAAGTTTTTACCACTTCTTTACATGTAGGGAATGTCTTACACAAGATGTAAGAAGATTGGTACCTTGATAGCGGTTGCTCTCATCACATGACGGGCAACAAGAATTTATTTGTAACCCTATCAAGGATGGAAGGAGGCAATGTCTCCTTTAGCGGCGGTGATAAAGGTAAAATTGTAGGTATTGATGCTATTGGTAAGAAGTATTCTCCCGTTATTAAAGATGTTGTAAAAGAACTTAATCACAATCTTCTTAGTATTAGTCAAATTAGTGACAAAGGCTATGATATTATTTTTAAACCGGATAAATGCATTGTTAGTCTTAATAACAAAATCATTTTTGTTGCCCTTAGAAAATCTAATGTGTATATTTTTTTAGATGAATAAGCTTGTAGATCAAGATGTGAAATGCCTTACCACGGTGGATGGTGATCCTTGAATTTGGCACAAAAGGCTTGGTCATGCTAATATGAAACTTATTTCCAAGCTATCAAAGAAGAACTTAGTAAGAGAACTACCTAGCTTAACCTTTGTCAAAGACTCTCAATGTGAGGAATTTTCCAAAGGTAAACAAATTAAGAGTTCTTTCAAATCCATAAATAAGGTATCCACCACTAAATCTTTACAATCGTTTCATCTTGATTTATTTGATCATATGCGTGTTGCCTCATTAGGAGGAAAACACTATGTGTTTGTTATTGTTGATGATTTTTCATGCTTTACGAGGGTTATATTTTTTACAAATAAAGATGAATGTTTTGAAGAATTTTCTCTTTTTATAAAAAAGATTGAAAATAAAAAAGATTTAAAAAGTTGTAAAAGTTCATAGTGATCATGGTGGTGAATTTTAAAATAAGTATTTTAGTGATTTTTGTGACCATCGTGGTATTACACATATGTTTTCTACTCCAAAAACACCACAACAATATGGTGTTGTTGAACGAAAAAACCGAACCATACAAGAGATGACACATACTATGATTAATGTATTTGATTTGTCAAAATATTTTCATACGGAAGCCGTCAACACGGATTGCTATGTCTTAAATCGAGTTTTAATTAGAACTATTTTTAAGAAAACACCTTATGAACTTTATTTTAGCAAAACTCTAAATACTAGCTATTTCCGTATTTTTGGTTGTAAATGTTTTATCTTAAACACAAAAGATCACCATGATAAATTTGATTCAAAAATAGACGTAGAAATATTTTTGGGATATGCATCAAGGAGAAAGACTTATAGAGTTTTTAACAAACGAACACTCATTGTTGAAGAATATATAAACATTACATTTGATGAAACTAATGTTGGTTTACAAGATTGTGTGCCTAGTAGGGATGATGATGACACTGAAGGTGGAATGAAACTATTACAAATAAATGACACCCTCTCAATGATTGCATCAAAGGATGGGGAAGGAGAGCATAAACCTAATCAAGAAGAACTCTCCAAAGTATGAAAGTTTGCACCGGATCATCCCAATGAGCAAATCATTAGAATCTCATCTAAAGGCGTCATGACTCACTCAAGGGCTATGAGCGAGTGTGGTAACATTACTTTCTTATCCCAAATCAAACTTAAACGTGTTGATAATGCTTTAAATGATTAAATTTGGATTTTAACCATACATAAAGAATTATACAATTTTAAAAGAAATAATGTTTGGAAACTTGTTCCTAGGCCAAAAGATTTTCATATTATTAGAACAAAATGAGTTTTTAGAAATAAACTTGATGAATTTGGCATAGTGACTAGAAATAAAGCTCGTTTAGTCATTCAAGGATACAATCAAGAGGAGGACATTGATTATGATGAAACTTTTGCACTGGTTGCAAGAATAGAGTCAATTAGAATGTTCTTAGCCTTTGCTAGTTTTAGAAATTTCAAATTATTTTAAATGGATGTGAAAAGTATATTTTTAAATGGTTTTATTGAAGAAGAGGTGTATGTTAAGCAATCTCCGTTTATTGACCCATTACTTTCTAATCATGTTTACCGGGTACAAGAATTATTGTATGGGTTAAAACAAGCTCCAATAGCTTGGTATGCTCACCTCTCTAATTTTCTTATTGAACATAAATTTTCAAAAGGAAAAATTGATAACACTTTATTTGTTAGAAAAAGGAACAATGATTTTATTTTGGTTCAAATATATGTTGATGATATCATTTTTAAGTATATAAATTATTAAGTATATAAATGATACTATTGAACTTGGTTTGTTTTATACAAAGAATACAAATTATGGTTATTGTGATGCCGACTTTGCCGGATGCAAAGTAGACCACAAGAGTACTAATGGCACATGTCATTTCTTAGGCAATTTACTTGTTTCTTGGTCTTCCAAGAAACAAAATGATGTTGCCTTATCCACTACAGAAGCGGAATATATTACCGTCGACTTATGTTGTGCACAATTATTATGGATGAAACAAAATTTAGTTGATTTTGATTTACATTTTCATGATACAAAGATATTTTGTAATAATACTAATGCAATAAATATTTCAAAAAATTATGTTTTACATTCTAGAACCAAGCACATAGATGTACGCCACCATTCCTTACGTGATCATATAGAGAAAAAAGATGTATCCCTTGTTTATATTAATACTAAATTATAATTAGCGGACATTTTTACCAAACATATTAGTGAAGAAGATTTTTGTCGTATAAGAAAGGAATTAGACATGTGCATCCTTTGATTGCTTGTTTTGATGATTTTTGATTGCTCTTGATTTTTTGGTTTAACATTTTCATATCTTAATATTTTTATTATTCACACTCATTGTCATAACATGTTTGAACACACAAGTATACTTAGAGGAGTGGTTGGGAGAGACTGATGTCAATTCTAAGAGGAGTGGTGTCTAAATCCTAGGGAGAGGTAGTAATTCTGAGCACTTGAGGAATGTGACACGCATAGGCCAACACTTAGAGAAGTATCTTGTGTGTTTTACAACATGTATATCATTTTTTTACCCTATTTTGATGTTGACAAAGAGGGAGAAATATCTCCTCTTCTTTATGCACATAGATAGTGTGAGAGTCTTATAGATAGGGGGAGAAACTATCTATAAGTAGAAATTTTATTTTATTTTTGCTCCTTTATAATGGTTGTTTGTCATCATCAAAAAAGGAAGATTGTTATTCCACTTATTTTGATGATGATTTACAAACCCCATTATAGATACTAACTGCTTGTTGAGTAATATAATATAGGATGTATTTTGTCAAGCAATTTAGTGCCACTATTGGAGGATGGATAGAACTTGCGTCGTAACGATGATATCCAAGGAGGTGGAGGCAAGTTGATGAAGAAAAACCTTTAAGAGCAACACACACAAGAGGAGCTTCATCAACAAATTAACAAATATCGTGCCTAAATAGTTGTATACATATGTGAGCGATATTTATATCTTTTACATTCTCTCTAGATCATAATGTAAGCAAGAGACAAAGTAGATAACATTTGAAGCAATTAGGGTTCACACACACATACTTCTAAAATCTTATTTTTGACCAAATTTGAAAAAATGATAAGCTTTTACATTTGGGAAATAATATTTCAAAAATTCTTTTTCTAACATTTTTATTTCCATGTTTATAAACATTTCCCAAATTTTATATTTTTTTAGAATTTATTTGCTATTTTTTAAAGGGGTTCAAAGTTTAATTTTACTGTTCATAAAATTCCTCGTGCACGTTATCAGTCGACTGATGATGATCATCAGTCGATCGAAGAAACGAGCTGGAATAGCAGAAAAGTTTCTGCTCAGTCGACTGATGAACCATCAGTCGACCAAAATAGGTCATCAGTCGACTGATGAATTTATCAATCGACTAATAAAGTCTGAGTGGCCTCCAACGGTCAGCTCATCAGTCGACTGAACAGTACCATCAGTTGACTGATGGCACTGTAACCGCTAGTTTCTGAGTTTCCAGATTTTACGAGATTTTGGGATTTGTTTTGGATTTGGGGTGTTGTTTTGGCTTCCTATATATATCCCACACCTCTCTTCAGTTCAGTAATTTTAAGCAAGCAAAGAAATATAAGAGTTTGCTTGTGTTTTGTTTTTGGAGCTCAAACTTTCATCTCAATTCTCAAGTTTTCAGTTTTCAGTTTTGATCTTCCACTTCACATCCCATACACCCCTGTGCTTCATTTGATTATCTCCTGATTCCTTGCCATAGGATTGTTTGTGAGAGAGTTTATTTTATTCACCTTGTATTGTGTGGAGTGCTTGATCTTGAGGAGATCGTTGTAAAGAAGTTCCGGCTTTCAAACCGGGTGTAATTAGTGGATTATCATCAGGAGAGGTGGTTGGGGACGTAGGTCGTGAGGACCGAACCTCGTGAACATATCGCCGTACAAATTTGGATAACTATCCTCTAACTCTCTCTCTCTTATTTATTGACATAGTTTTAAACTTGTGTCTCGTGTTGGATTGAATTTTATTAATTGCACATTTATTGTTTGATTACCCTATTTATCCCCCCCGCCTCTAGGGTACTTTCAGATTTTTCTTTAAAATCCTTAAACAAAACTTGCAAAACTTGTTTTTAAATACCCTTCTTAGTTTCTGAACAAATGAGGGTTGGAAGATATTTATAGGCGCTCAAAACAATTGTCTAAATCCTAAGAAATCGTCAAAACCAATAAAATCCCTAAAATCACGGAGTTTGGAAAACTAGCCGTTACAATAGTTTCGGTCGACCGATGGACCATGGTCGGTCGACCGACAAGATGACTGTTGGCAGACTAAAACATTGCAAGCTCATTCGGTCGACCGACAATGTTGTATCGGTCGATTGAACCTATGCCATCTGTCGACCGATCATTGTGTGTCGGTCGACTGCTGAGCGATTTGTCTACAAGGTCTGTAAACAGACCTACTGGCCAGTCGATCAACGAGTAACACCCGGTCGACCGAAAGCTGATACTTCAAGACATAGGTTTTTAAGTTGAAAATCTAACTTTGTAAAATCAAATTAAAATAACAAATAAACTCTAAAAATAGTAAAATTTTTGGGAATGATTATAAACATAAAAACAAACATGTTTGAGATGAAATTTTTGAATTTTCATTTTCCATTTGTGAAAACTCACCATTATGCAAAAGTGTTAAAAATACGAGTTCATCAAAACTTGATTTTTGATGAAATTATTCCAAACAAGTTTTGAAACACTTTTCAATAGATTATTAGACTTGATAAAAAAATATAAAATAGTGTACACAAGTCTTTTTTAATCCATAAACATATTATTTTTTAGATAAAGATGATAAATATGAAACGAATA
>NC_033801.1:28322696-28330521 GCF_001876935.1 Asparagus officinalis
ATACGGTTTAAACTTGAAAGCGATAAACCAAAAACGTGTATGTGTGTAATTTTTGAGCTTATAAGCATAACACATAAAATAAACTCCTAAACTACAAAGAATATACCCAAGACAACTGATCTTCGTTTGAGCTCGATCTTGGTTGCGGGATGAAGAGTGATATTGTCTTTGACTTGAATGCACAAATAGCTTCATTCCGGTTCTCTAACCTCCAAAGGATATCATCGTTAAGCTTAATTCCAACCAACTGTCAACTTAGGATCTTTGTGTATGATTCCTAACAAGTGAATACAAACACTCGACATATAACGTTAGGAATTATTTGTTAATCATCAAAACTAGATTAGATAGTAGGCTCATAAATATGAAACCTAACAATTTTCCCTTTTTGATGATGAAAAACAATCTACACAAAGAATATGTAAAATATGCATGATACTAAATGAATATACAAGAATATAATCTTCATGCATAAAACCAAAGCAAGATATACTCACAATATATTTATTTCTCTCCCTTTGTCAACATCAAAATGGGGAAAACAATAAGAAGGAAGAGAGCAAAAGCTCCCCCTACAAGTAAGCGTAGGTGAGAATAAAACAAATATAAGGGAAAAGCTCCCTTATCAAAATGCCACATAGCATATATCAATGGAAATTACAAAGCAAATGAAGGATTTAAGATAATATATGCTTTAAGGCAACTTTACACAAACGAGGCACAATGTGAGCAAATAGATATAAAAAAATATATTAATCGCAACTCACATATAAGAGACCAAAGAACACCCATATATATATATCAAAAAATTATGTCTCAATACATAAATATAACCAAAAATATGTATATCATGAAATCAAATGAAAGGACATCTTGAAAAGATATTTTCAAATGAAAGCAAATCATAAAAATCATGAAAGTCTAAATAAAAATCCGAATGAAGGTCAAGAATCATAAAAACATCATTTTTAAAAAAAATGATTAAGCAAACATGATTCAAAACATGCCCAATTTACCTCTTTTAGATAACAAAAGTTTTTCTTCATAAAGAGGCTCGAAAAACATGTCCATTTTTTAAGATTTTGTATCAATATAAATAAGGGACATATCTTTCCTATCTACATGATCACACAAAAATAATTATCAAAACATTTATGTGTTTCATCCACAAAGATAAAAAAACTGCTTAGGATAAAACAAATTAATATTAATAATATCATTGAATATTATTTTTGACAAGAAAAACTAGATAAGCAATCTGCCAAGGTCTTGGAGCTTGTATCAACCCATATAAAAACTTTGTACACCCGGTAAACATGATATGGAAAAGAGGATCAATAAATCCGGGAGGGGTTTCTCAAGCATAAACCTCTTTATTTATATAAAAACATTTTGAAAGGCATTTCTAACATGCATTTGAAATAGTTTGAAAACTTTAAAACTTGTAAATGCTAAAAACATACAAGAATTTGACTTTATCCTTACAACTAGAGCAAATGGTTTGTCACAATCAATGCTCTCAAAGGCAAAACAAACAATCATAATATGAAATGAATAATAGAATAAATTTTCAAAAATATTGTTTGATCAAAATGAACAATCATTTGAATAAAAAATTTGATCAATATATATTTTCAAAAAGATTTCAAATACGTTTTTCCAAAACAAGAAACGAAAAACACTAAAAATCTTGATTTTAAAATCAAACTTGTCTAGGCACCTAAATATTTTTGGTGCCGAAAAATTTAGGGACATGACCCCTATCATTAAAGCTTAATGTCCTTGGATTATAATCTCATTTGGGCGCATTTGGTGCATGAACACGGTCATAACAATATTGTGCAAATAACCCTTCCGATTGCAATACGTGCAATAAAATGGGTGCATTTGTTTGTGTTGACCTTGTGATTGTGCACGATGAACATTTGCAAACAAGGATGATTTATTTGAAACTCTTTGCAAATGTGAAACCTTTTTCAAATCAAAATAAAATTTGGTCAAATGACCAAAACGATCACAAAAATCACATTTAAACACATTCTCATGCTTATGATTAATATTTGGTGTGTGTGAATGACAATATGTATAAGTGTGAGATGAAGAAACTTTATGAGATGCACAAGGAGCATTAATATTAGATTTAGTAGATTTTTATGCATCATAACAAAATTTTACAAGGTGGTCTTTACGGCTGCAAATGGTGTCTTTATAAACTTTGTTATACATGTGTACATAGTGTGTATGAGATTTGGAATCATTTGTACAAGACTTAGTACACATATTTATAAGTTTATTATTATTGTCAATGCATGTCAATGCATGTAGTTAGAGTTGAGTCTAAGGAAGAAATACGATTTTTAATATTATTCAACTCATCATTAGGCACAACATCATTAACAATGGAAGTATAGCAAATATGATTATCCTTAAATGATGTAAATTCATTTCTAATTGCTTTTATTTCTAATATGGCATTATTTTTATCATGAGTTATGCTAACAACCTTTGAATTTAAAGAATCATGATCCAATTTTAATTTTTCATTATTTTCTTTAAGGATCATATTTTACTTTTCGCAATCCCTATATTAGAAGCAATATGTTGTCTGATTAGACCACGAATTACAAATGTTTGGTAGCAATAATATCAAACTTAGAAGCTAACAACTCATGATCGGATTTTAAGCTTACATGCTTGCTTTTCAAATCAATAAAATTATGATATAACTTTTTATAGGCATGCATTAAGCGTTCATATGCACAAGTGAGTTCGTCAATAGTTAAATCACATTCAGAATCAGATTCACATACCTCACTAGGGCTATCGCCTAGTGGCTATGTGCACGATGAAGATGCTTCAAATGTACTTAAAGTAGAATCCGTTAAAACACGTCAGATCTCCTCCAAGTTCCCTTGATGTGCCTCTATGAATTTTCACAAATTGTAAGCACTATCAAAGTAAGCAAGCTTGTTAGACATGGATGAATCAAAGGCATTTAGCAAAAACTCTAATAATAGTTTGTTCATGGTAAACATCTTTTTATCATTTTCACTCCACTTGGATTTCTCCAAAGTGGGTAATATATGAGCATCGTCGATTATTTTCCATAAATCAAAATGTTTAGATCTAACAAAAAGTTTAAATCTAACACACCATTGAGCATAGGGGAAATTATCAATTTTTAGAGCAATATTAATGGCATAGCCTAAACTAGGTACACTGTGCATATCCATGATAAATTATGTAAGCAATATAAAATAATCTCAAAACTAGATTAGCAAAATATAAAAACTTGGATCTTTGACTCTAGGCGATTAAGTTACAAATCAAGAGCACCAAGCTCTGATACCAAATGAAAGTACCCTGGGGAGGGGGGGGGATAGGGTATTTTCTAATCTAATCTGATTACAATGCTAAATTAAAATTTATTAACTAATATATCTTAGCAATGAGATATACAATGATATATAATGAAATAATGGGCGAATAAACTATGAGACAATATCCTTACGAAGAGATGTACAATAAATTATATGCAATGATAAGCAATGGTGTGCAATATGACAATAAGTGATAATCAATGAGCACAAGATATAAGAAAAATATACGCTAATGCCAAACACAAACACAAGAAAATGTTCACGGAGTTCGGTCACCCTCGACCTACGTCTCCGCTCCTCACCCTCGAGGAGAATCTCCACTAATCACAAAAAATAACTACACACTCGCTTTTTTAAGTTCACCAAAAACTTTTACAACTCACACGATTGCAATCACACAATACACTCCTCTAAGTGTTGGCCTAGCCCATGTCACCTTCCTCAAGTGTTTGGAATTATAATCTCTTCCTAGGATTTACTACCGACGGCACTCCTCTTGGAATTGACCTCGTCTCTCACCAACCAATCTTCTAAGTGTCCGTATTACACAATGTGTTCCGATAAGAACAAGCTAGATAAATGAGTTTAGAAAACTTCTCCAAAATAAGAGAGATAGAAATTTGAGGTTGAAATCCTCAAGAACGTTGTTGCAATTATTCTCTTGTGAAAATCTCTTCACACAAACAAACTATACTTGATTTTTCTTTGAAATCCTTAAACAAAACTTGCAAAACTTGTTTTTAAACACCCTTCTTAGTTTCTGAACAAATGAGGGTTGGAAGATATTTATAGGCGCTCAAAACAATAGCACAGATCCCAAGAAAATCCTCAAAACCAACAAAATCCTCAAAACCAACAAAATCCTCAAAATCTCAGAGTCTGAAAAACTAGCCGTTACAGTAGTTTCGGTCGACCGATGGACCCTCAAAATCTCAGAGTCTGAAAAACTAGCCGTTACAGTAGTTTCGGTCGACCGATGGACCATGGTCGGTCGACCGACAAGATAACCGTTGGCAGACTAAAACATTGCAAGCTCATTCGGTCGACCGACAATGTTGTATCGGTCGACTGAACCTATGCCATCGATCAACCGATCATTGTGTGTCGGTTGACTGATGAGCGATTTGTCTGTAGGGTCTGTAAACAGACCTACTAGTTGGTCGACTGATGGGTAAGACCTGGTCAACCGAAAGCTGATACTACTAGATACAGCTCATTAAGTTAAAAATCTGACTTTGTAAAATCAAATTAAAATAACAAATGAACTCTAAAAATAGTAAAATTTTGGGGAATGATTATAAACATGAAAACAAACATGTTTAAGAAGAAATTTTTGAATTTTCATTTTCTGTTTATGAAAACTCATCATTATGCAAGTGTTAAAAATACGAGTTCGTCAAAACTTGATTTTTGATGAAATCATTCCAAACAAGTTTTAAAACACTTTTCAATAGATCGATTAATAGACTTGAGAAAAGATATAAAATAGTGTAAACAAGTCTTTAATCCATAAACACATTATTTTTCAGATAAAGATGATAAATATGAAACGAATGTATATATATATATATCTATATATCGACAAACGATGTTAGGAATTAGTTGTCAAAACTAGATTAGATAGTAGGCTCATAAACATGAGACCTAACATGAATATGTCTTGAAGTCTCTGTCATTGCATAAAAACTATAAAGCTGTGATGAGGTTTGAGGGTTACAGCTCTATATCCTAAAATGCTCTCATAGGTTGAGGATCCTTTTCATGGGCTCATATAGCAGTATTATTTTTCTAAAGAACATTCGACATTAAATTCCTGACCAGTGGGATTAGAACATGAGTTGCTCATATATAAACTCTGAAGTTGTGGCGAACGTTGAGGTCTAACAACATGTAAATTCATCAAGCACATCGTTCAGGGCTTTTAGGGTGAGTTTGGTAACTATTTAGCTCTGGGCCACGAACACGATCCAATTAAAGAGTGTTATCTCAGTTGGCCAAAACTGACAATTTTTTATCCGGTTCATTTTAGTTCAAATTTGGGTCACTAAACTAGTTTAATAGTGAACTAGGAGGAAGCTGATTCACAAGCTACAACTAAACTCGTTCTCATAAATATCAAAGTTAAAAGGCGGGTTGGAGGTGCATCCACTGTACCCGACCCATTAACAACTTCAGAACATTCAATAATTATCACCCAAGAAACCGCCCCGCTGTCCTCCATTTATAATTAATAAAGTAATCTAGGGACCTCATTAGAAAGAAACCCCCCCAAAGGCCAAGAATAATTTGACGATCGCATCGATAGTTTACGTCCAAAAAAAAAAAAAAAACGAATCCGACGGTGGAGAGGGGGACCATCCGCGAAACACGCCAGCCGCTCCCTCTTCTCTCTCTCTCTCTCTCTCTCCCCCCCCCACGACCTGGAACTTATTATAGCCCCCCGTAACCTCACCTCCCGCCTCCGCTTAACGCTAACCCAACCCCCACTCTAAACCAACTCGGTCAGCTCACCCCAACCCCTCCTTTAACCCTTATATTTACCCCCTCTCCCCCATTTCTCCGCTCCTGTCTTCTCTCTTCTCGCTTCTCCCCCTATTCATCGTGTTTCTTGCTCCGCAAGTAACGGTTCTATTATAACAACGCGGAAGTTTTTATTGGAAGTTTTGATCGAGAGATGAGTTTGCAACGGGTGCCGAGTTCTTCGAAAGGCTGCAGCGCAGTCGTGCGTGCTCCGCACGTGCCTGCAGTGGATCGAACGCGCCGAGGCCCAGGGCCACGCCACCGTCTCGTCGCAAGTTCTCTTCGGCCGCGCCGGCTCATGTCCTTCATCTCCGCCGTCCCGAGCCCCAGCGCCCAAGTAAAAATCACTAACCACTAAAATCGGACCTCGGAAGTCTTTGTGAATGAACCCTTACTTTTTTTTCTATCTATTGCCAGCGCTGTTTCAGTCCTTGCTGTTCGAGCCTGCGGCGCGTACGATCAACCCGTGAACGGCGCGGTGGGTCTTCTCTGGACGGGGAATTGGAACCTGTGCCAGGCGGCGGTCGAGACGGTGCTCAGGGCGGAACGCTGCGGCCGATGCCGGATCTTGACGCGTCGACCTGGTTAACGGCGGGGTCAAAGGAGGAGAGAAAGAGACGTCGCCTTTGCTGCGACGGCCTGCGATCTGGATCTGTGCCTGACGCCGAGATCGAGGGAGGGAAGCGAAGGCCGACGACGCCGTCGACGGAGGAGGAGGATCGGTGACGACGAAGCGCTGACAGCGTTGTGGATCGATCGGTGCCGAGGTTGTTGAATCTTTTCGTTTGAGAGGGGGGTGTGGGTGTGTTTTCGAGTGAAACTGGTCGTTCAAGTTTTGAGCGGATTTTTGTCGGAGCCCGGCGATGGTTGTTTTATTAACCTTTTCCGTTTTTTTGTTAATTTTGCGGTTCGGTCCTTGACTTCGATGTAATTACCGACATGGGATTCCGAGGGTGGAAGATGATAGTGTCGGTTGTCACTGGTTATTTAGTGTTATATCGGGATATTGTATAAATAAATTATCTTTTATTGCATCTTACTTTGGGTGTTTTTCTTGAGGATGGGATTTTACTGATGAATTAAGGGTGTAACTACACATCTATAAAAATTTATTGTTAATCAATGCATGTTGTGAAGTCAAACAATTCAAGTGTTTTTTATATTTTACTTAATCTCAATAGATAAAAAAACTACATGATTTAGAATTTTCTATCTTTATAAATTTAATATTTAAAATAGTTAGTATTTAGGATTAGTACAAACCATTCATTTCTAAATGTATACGTTAGAAATATTGAATGAATGTGATATTTTTTATTTGCGGGAAGTGTTGAATGCTTAGATTAGTGCTCAGCATGGTTCGGTCCAAACCGAAAAAACTGACCCGAACCGATCCAGAAAAATCGATTTTATGAGTAGGGCGGTTCGGGTCGGTTTGAAAACTTTTCAACCTTAACCGACCGAATATAGTGCAATATTACCCGTTCTGATCTCAAACCCTACCCGATCCGTCCCCAAAGAGTCAAAGGCTCAAACCCTAAACTCATTTTCTGAATCATTATGGGTTGAAAACAATATCATTATATCAGTGTTTAATGCTTCATAATCTCCTACTTTGTTGATATCTTTTTTTTCTTTAACACAGTTTGTTGTTTGATAAGAAGTTTGATGAAGTTAGAACCGAACAAACCGAACCGAACCGATTTGCAACAGTTCGGTTCAGTTTTGAATTATAGACGGTTCGGTTTGGTTGTTCAAATTTTGGTAAAAACCGAACCGAACCGATCGTTGCACACCCCTAGCTTCGATCATAACAAAAATGTTGATCATTTGCAAAGATAGTTAAATATATATTTTTACAGCTATCTAATTTTTTTTTTATTGGACAAAGCGAAGAGCAAGGCGAGCCGTCTTAGACTAAAATA
>NC_033801.1:28330544-28369052 GCF_001876935.1 Asparagus officinalis
AAGTCGAGGGCCAACAAAACGACAACGAAAAATAAAGCATTTCAAAGAAAATAAAACAAAGCAAAAGGAAAGCATTCGAACAATCCCAAGATGGATCAGAGTTAAACAATCCCTATTCATCTCTTGCCTCACAAAAGTAATACACCCAGAAGCGATACGTAATTCATGTTTACTCTATAAAGAGCGCTTTGTCTTCGGCTTTCATCAACGTCCAACCATCAACTGTGCGAATGCACGACTCCGAACACCACACACGTATAGACACTCTAGAAAGAGATGCGTAACATCCTCACTTGTAAGTTATGCACAACAACCACTGCGAAATAGTATTTAGTTTGCATCTACGGAAAAACTCTTATATTGGAAGATATTGCGTAAACACCATCCAAGCACGAAAAGCTAATTGAGATACATGACCTTTGAACCAAACCCAATTAGCCCAAGTGACTGACAATTAGGGGTGCCAAACCGTATCCGTATCCGAGGAAATATCCGTAACTGTATCCGTTAGGATACGAATATGATTACTCAAATCTATTACCGATAGGATATGGTTGCGGATATGGTTTTGTAGTGAAATATCCGTATCCGTATCCGAAAAAATCCGAATACATATTGGTAATACTCTTACGATAGTTTCGATTCTTAGATTATGGATTTGTGGTTAATTTTGATGATCAAGATGTCTAATCTTAGCTTTTCAATCATAATGAACATATTAACGAACTCTTTTTGTATCACATGATTATATTTTTCTGAATACTATCTAGTTTTCTCATATCTTTTTTGTATCCGCATGCATATCCGTTTATATATCCGCATCTATATCCGTAACCGTATCCGATTTTGGCGGATATGGATATGAATTTTTCTTACCGACGTATATCCGTATCCGTATCCGTATCCGAGATGGGTAAGCGGATATGAATATGGTAAGTGCCATATCCGAGCCGTATCTGCTCCGTTAACACCCTTACTGACAATCCTTAATTGCAAATAGGTTTTCATGCTAACCAGAAGGTAAAAATGTCGTCTGCAGTTGGGGTCCACACAGGTCTATCGACACTATCCTAAAGATCATCACATAAGGTCGTGCACAAAACAAACAGTGCCACGCTCAAGGAATAGCAGCATGGTTTCATAACACCAAATCTAACTACCCCCACGCTCAAGGAATAACAACATGGTTTCATAACACCAAATCTAACTGCCCCTCCTATACATCAAACACATCTATTTAACCCAAAAAACATCATGCTTGGTAATCACATCCCAAAGGGCATGAATAGAACCAGTCAAGTTGCAATCACGCCGTGGGTAATTTCGTTAGTTACTTTCTTAAATAGCATTTTTATTAGGAGAAAGGGGTTGTTTGGTTCGTTTCCTATATATTGGGAAATACAATTCCATGTAAAGAAACCAAAGTTTTGAGTTTTCCAAAATTTTCCAAGGAATAGATTGTTTGGGTTTGGTTCACACATAAAACATAGTGGGAAACCAGTGTATGAATTTTTCTTATGTTTGGTTGGTATGCAAAAAAAGGGAAAACTTTTGTTGATTAGACATTTCCCATTTTCCTTGTGTTTGGATGGTATTGAAGTGTGCAGGGAAAAGTGTATACGGTCCCATGGTAAGTTTACCCCCACTAAAGACAACTTTATTTGTGATTGTTATGAGAGATAATCTTAACAAAATAAAAGTACGAATGCAACATGAACAAATAGTAAATAACCGAATTCACTATAAATATCTGTTTGACATAAAAAATTATACGAAATCTGGAATAATATGATTATTTGCTATGAACTACGTACCTGATTTGACATGAAATATATCTGTTTGACATAAAAAAATAAACGAAACTTGTAATAAACTGACTATTCATAATTTTATGAAATACGTACCTGAATTAGCGAAAAATTCTTATGAAATCTGTAAAAAACATATAATCAACATGATTAGTCATAAATATGTATATGACATGGCAAATCGCATCAAAACTGGAAATATCAGCTACATGTATATGCAAATTATGGTTGAGGGCTCAGAACTTAGTCAATATCATCATTGTTAGCCATTCAGTGCAATATCCATAGACATTGCAGGTTGCTAACCTCAGAAAATTTGATAATTATCATAGCCTAAAAGTAAAAAAAGTCACCAAAGGCTAATGCCAAATGATTTGAAAATATTTATATTCCAGATATGAGTTTACAGTGGAACCTTCAATTCTCTGAAATTTGACAATTTCACACTAGGTACATCTTGCTAGTACTCCATTCAGTGTTGTAAATGCACATGAGCTATATATGTCAACCCAACCCATAATCTTAAATCTAATATCGCTTATCTATCACAAATTCACGAGGATCGAAGTTCAGAAGCAGACAGGAAGCACAAGCCGTAAAACTCATAGACCAAATTTCTTAGACATTTGAAAAGAAAATGGGAGAAGAACTCAGTATCAGACTAAATACAGAGATAAAGGAACAGAGAATAACCATGAAAGTTAAAAGCATAAAACCAAATCGTTTAAAATTTGGTAAACAGAACAACATACGGAACATTCACAGTCACATACCCAGATCCATAACTTATTGCCTTGCCCCCTGCCCAAAACTTGAAGATGCAAGAAATTGCAAAGAAGAACACTGCTGGTGCTGTGGGGACAACTGTTAGATATTTTGTTAAGAAAAGACAATTTTGCCTTCATAAATAGTAATTAATTTTTATAATTAAAATATGTTTTAATTAGTCATTAAAAATATGTGTAACAGCTATATAATTATGGGGAACGTTACAAAATTTATGACGAACGTTACCGTATTAATTGCGGGTTTTGTAATGTCTCTTTCCAACACCATATATATATATAGTCGTATGTTGAGCTCGGTTTTATAAAGAAAAACAACATGTATCTTCTCTCCTTTTCATATTATTTCTTCATAGTATTGGTTTTATTTTTGGGCAACTTTCTTCATCTGAGCAGAAGCTTTGTACTCTCGTCCGAGTAAAGAGGCCAGCCGATTCCGGGGTTTTTACCGCTATGGGAGAGGGGATCATCTGCGCCAGGGCGATAGGCGGGTCCTCAATCTTCTAGGATAGTGATTACACGACTGCTCCCAATCAGGCCAGACTTAATTATTTATTTTTATTCGGATTTAATTTACATGCTAATTTAAGTTTATTTGATTTTTGCCAACAATCTAGAAGATTGATAAATTTATAGCTATTGTTTTAAATCCGAAAGTTATAATAAAATAAAATAAAATAAAAAAGTCACTGTTCACCAAGGGTTACTATTCACCCAGGGGAGTTTTTTTTGTATATTAAGCAATTTTATTATTGTTCATCTAATCTAATTACTTTCCCCCCCTAAAGTATTGTACTTACATCAGTCATAATAATAAATTGTGCTTAATATGTCTATGTAATTGCTAACATAAATGCTCAAATGTATTATTTATTGTTAATTCCTCTTTACTTTATCAATCGCAAGGAAGGAAACCGTTACCAAATGTTTATTGTGTGAATCCATTGTTAATTAATTTCCTGCCAAGATACGTGAGCAATATTGCTAATATGATTTTGAAAAACTTCAATTCATTAATTGATGTATACCAAACTCATTGTAAACCAACTTAAAGAAGTCAAGACTCAAGACTGATACTAATAGCACATCCATATCAAATGGTAAGTTGTATATTCTTAAACCCTTTTATTTGATAATTGTTATATTTCCATATGAAACTTGTTATATTCAAGCATGAATAAGAGGACCGAAATTATGAGAATAATTCATATGCATAAATTTAAATTTAGAAAGCCTCTTTTGTAGGCAACCAATTTAAATTTGGAAGGTCTCTTTTGTAGGTAACCAATTTAAATATAGAAGGTCTCCCTTGTAAGCAACAAATTTGCAACTTCTTATAATACGAGAATTTAAAATTTATGCATATGAAATATGAAATCATATTATAAGGTTCTCTTGAATGCTTTGCATGTAACTATTAGTAATTTCATTCATGTATGTGCATATGCATGCATGTAAAGATATAACTACAGTATTTTAGTTTCATATTAGTTTGAAATATTCAGATATTAAGGTCGAATTCCAATCTGCACAAACTCTATGCAGTTACATATTCAGACATAGACTATGATTTTTTATGATCATAGACCATGACCTTTTATGCTAACATGTTTTGATGTCCTATCATTTTAATAGTGAATAGAAAGAAACAATTTTATAGCTCTTCTTTTGACTACATGTAATGTTTTCTCTTGAGATTTCAGGAAATGATTAGAGTTGATATAAATATGCTCTGTCAACTAATATGCCTAGTTACAGGAGATGTGATGAATCAATGTCCTAAAAAAATCAAATCAAGAGGTATATCTTATATCTTCAATCTATATGATGAATAAAAGTTCAAAATCATTAAAGTTATATTGAAATTAGTCCATCAAATAATTAAAACTGCTATTAGGTCCCTTTATCCTTATAAGTTGTTTCTAATCAATCCCTCCTCTTGCTACCTGTACTCTTTCCTGGAAAGATTGATTTGAAAAATGGCTTAAACAAGAAGGGGACCTAATATCAAATAAAGGACTAATTATAAAATAACTTGATAAATATATACAACGCCTACTAGGCAAAGTTATGATTCTAGACTTTGTAAAGTCTAAAAAGAATCTTATTGACCTTTTGACTAAGGGACTATCCAGGAGTGTGGTTCTGGATTCATCGAGGGAGATAAGGTTAAGCCCATAAAAGAGGTCACTGACAGTGGTAACCCAACCCTTATTTGGAGATTTAGTCCCAATATTGGTTCAATGTGATAGAAACAAGCTGGACTAGTGACACTCATGTGGAGCATCGACCCAGATATATTCATATATCACTATATAGCTTGTGTTACTACCCCTTCTCTATGATGACGATGCTCTTATGATATGGTTAGCTAGGCTGAGTTTTACTCTTAATAAGTTCAACGTGTGTATTATGGGGGGTATTAAATAAACAGCTGTAGTACCATTTGAGGGCTTACCTACGTGAGAGAAACCGTGATGGCCGCGGTTGGGCAGGGCTGACCCCTAGAAACTTTCATGAGTCGGTTTTTTGTGAGCATGACCTTTAACGCTCAACCTGCTTTGCTCAATAGATGAAGACGTATTGTGTGTGTTTTTATCAATACCTGATTCGAGGGGCCTAATTCAAGGCCTAGTTCATTATGTCCCTTAGGTGACAATAAACTCACTAAGGAAAGGTTCAAAACCGGAAGCTACCTCTCCCGAATTCACGATACGAAATGTTGCCCAACCTATATTTGTTTTATGATTTCTTGATTTATTTATCGGTTTTGAGTTTTCAGTCAATATTGCCTTTTGAGGGGGACTGTTAGATATTTTGTTAAGAAAAGACAATTTTGCCTTCATGAATAGTAATCAATTTTTGTAATAAAAATATGTTTTAATTAGCAATTAAAAATATGTGTAACGGCTATATAATTATGGGGAACGTTACAAAATTTGGTTTTATTTTTGGGCAACTTTCTTCATCTGAGCAGAAGCTCTGTACTCTCGCCCGAGTACAGAGGCCAGCCGATTCCGGGGGTTTTTACCGCTAGGGGAGAGGGGATCATCTGCGTCAGGGCGATAGGCGAGTCCTCAATCTTCTAGGGAAGTGATTACACGACTGCTCCCAATCAGGCCAGATTTAATTATTTATTTTTATTCGGATTTAATTTACATGCTAATTTAAGTTTATTTGATTTTTTCCAACAACAACTTCTCCGATGCCAGTTAGCTTAGCCAGCATTTCTCTCCAAGTATGCCTCTTCCTGCGCCTGCCTTGTTTTCTTGGAAACTTGTTGTTTGTCTTTTTGCTGTAAGAATTCAGTATTTGTGTTTCTGTGTATCAGACTCTATATTAGCTCATGTGTTTTTCTTTTGGCCTTGAGTGAAGGATCTTAGTAGAGTTAGCTCGGTAGGTGACGACTAGGTCCGCTCCTTACCAGCTTCTTCTTTTCTTTGATCTTTCCTCACGGCTCAATTGTTGGTTTTGTATAGACTTTTTTATCTTAGTATCCTTATATATAAGTCTTTATGAATAAGATATCTCACCCTGTTTTTCAGTTCAAAAAAAATAATAACTTATTTCATCGTAAATAGTCATACCCAAGATGGTCTACGTTATACACGTACTGGTATGTAATTAGAGCAAATCTCATTATGGAATAACATGCAGACCAATAATTCAGAAGAATTTGAAGTCGCCTGGTGCTTTTAGCTTATGAGTGAATAAGGGGATATGACGAGTTCCAAAAAATTTGCTTGGGAGAAATATTTCACTTCTCCTTTCTCTTTCAGTAATAATCAATTGACTTTCAAGCACAACAACTGGAGGGAAAAGCGAACACCGATAAAACTTTCACAAAGGTTGGTATGATGATAAATGTGTCTCCACTCTCCATAACAAGAAACCATCCTAGACTAGAGACAATAAGCACATCATATAGGAGGTAACACTACCCAAATTTGGAAATTTCGCATAGTCAAACATAAAAAATGGATTATACAGACTATGAATGAAAATGGAGTATATTACCTCAAATATACATTTAGATGGAATGAATGAAAATGGAGTATATTACCTCAGTCAAACACTAAACTGACACTTAAAAATCAAACTGAAATATTTTTTGTCATCACATAAAATAAACCAACCATATATATATATATACTGAAATTATGGCTTAGGGTTCAGAACTTGGTCAATATTATCATTGTTAGCCATCCAGTGCAATGTCAATAGATATTGCAGGTTGCTAATCTCAGAAAATTTAACAATCATCTAGCCTAAAAGTAAAAAAGTCACCAATGTAAACTCGTGGTATGACAACCGAATACCTTAATAACCCACAACAATAGCCATCCAATATAATGTGTGCACATTGTAGGTTGCTTGCATCGCATAAATTTTGATCTGTTGTCATGTATATGGTGACTTATAAAGTTCTTGTAGTCACAAGTTTTATGTAAAAGCAAATGGTGACAGCAAATTTATGATCATACGCTTAAAATCAAATGGTGGCAGCAAACATATCAACATAATTTTTTATGCCATGAATGTTTTATTCCTTTTAAGCATATAACTTTATCACTGGATCAGTAATGTAAAAAAAACCTAGCTAAATAGAATTGTTCTTAAATTAAACGAAAGTTCCACTTGGGACATAGAAGAAAATAAGAACATGCAAAATTTCATCACAATATTTTCTAAAATGAACATTTCAGATATTTTTGATCATTATCATGAAATTTTTTATTTATTACCGTCTAAATTCAGATAATAATTTTTAGATAATTGCATATAATTTCAACTAATTATAGAAAATGCAACATCCAGCAAGATCCAACAATATTTTAAAACATACGAAATTTTCAGACAATTTCAACTAATTTCATCACAATATTTCTAAAACATACGAAAATTTCCTCACAATATTTCTAAAATGAGCAGAAATCATACCTTAGATTGCCTCTATAGCAAGATCCAGCCAAAAACTCAGCAAAAATACCCAAATTTCCCAATAAAGGCGTTGCCTTTTTCGCAAAGATCGAGCAAAAGAAAGATTTTGAGGAACCGAGGCTTGATAAATATAAAAATCAAGTACGAAATCAACATTATAAAACTCCCGCAAGCATCTGAGAGCAATCATGGTGCGAAGAGTAAAAAAACGAGGGAAAGCGGTGGTAACCCTAGCCCTCAACGAGTTTTCGCCAATTAAACCGCAGATCTGACAATATTGTCAGATTTTCGACGATTTTCTCTCGTTTTCGAAGGAAATTGGGGGAAAGACGAAGAGCTGAGGTGGAGAGGATTTCCGCGGTTGGGGGACAAGGGAAAGAAGCGAACCAAAGCATAGAAAAGAAAATCCTAAAACGGGTTTTGTCTAGGTGACGTTATTGTGAGGAGTTTCCGCGACTCAAGTAAGCGAACCAAACGGGCCTTAGGAGGCAAAATTGAAAATTGGGGCTTTTGTGGGCCACGCTTTGGCAAGGCGCCGCGTCTTGTTGACGCGGCATCGCACCAGATCTTGGAAGCCTATAGAACAATTAATACCACCCAGTTTCTTGACCCATATCTATGACACGTAGTAGTGGGGTCCCATGTGCCCTTCGGTCCACTTGTGTCTGAATATATATGGTGCTTTAAATAATTTACTGGACGTGACATCGGCGAGAAAACTTGATATTAATGAGCTAATGAAAGCTACAAAGGAATAAATACTTATTTAATTTCCGACTGATTGGGGTCCAATCACAGTTTCACAGTAATAGGAGACAAGTTGTGGTATTTTCGTACTTATCTAGAATTTAAAGTGGTTTTATCTGATAATTATCCATAAGTTTAAGCTCTGGGTTTGCTTTTGTTTTTGTTCTTTAATAAATGAAATGACGTAGACGGTGGAAGTGGAGGTTTGGCTCGTAGCTAAAAGTTGTAGCTTTATGTGTTTTCCGCTCGATTCCGCTTGATCCCATCCTTTATTTGAACTCTCATTTAAGTAAACGAATGGTTAGATTAATGCCATGGGGACCCCAAATAGTGGGGAGTAGGCTGTCCTCATCCGGTTGGATGATACAATGTTGTCCTCCTCTTTGATCCCCTATTTGGTGTCCCTGTAGAAATGCCCGAATGGTTAATAGATGGATTAATGAACTTCACATGCTTTGGTCTAATTGATATAATGTAATTAATTATTATTATTATTGTGAGTGGGGGCCACGGGGTTGTGAACGTGAGCGCGTGAGACAGCCACCCATGTGAAGATTCTTTCAATGACCCGCTGGTTAAAGTTTTGTGAGGATGCGGTGCGGCCCATGAAACAAAAACAAGCAGAGGCGGAATTATATATAAACCCTTGCCTAGGGTTTCGCGAAGGAGGTGCGCAAGTTTGGGGTTTACATTGGCGGCTACAGCAGGAGAAAAGAAGGAGCAGCGGCTGTCTCTTCGTTGGGTGTGCAGAGGCGGCATTTGAAGTCGGCTGTTCTCTTTTTTTTGGTGGCGCTGGCAGAAGGCTTTTGTTAGGGTTTTGTGCATCCCTTTTGAGAGAGATATTTGTATGAGGGATTAGAGAATTTGTGAGAGGGTTTAGGTTGTGTGATTGTAAACCCCAGTTGTATCTCTCCCTCTAATAGTAGATCTCCCCCTCCTTGCCCCGTGGACGTAGGCAGTTTGCCGAACCACGTAAAATTTTGTGTTCTTGCCGTGATTTGTAATAGCTTGTAGGATCCCTCGACGCGCAGTCCTAGAGCTAACGAGAGGACCCTCGACGCGCAGTCCTAGAGCTGACGAGAGGAAGAGCTGATATCTCACTTTGATGAGATATCTGGCTTTTGGTTCTTGTTTCCTTTGAGAAACGAGAATTTCATTGTGATCTAATCTCTTGTTGTGCACCTTGCGCACCGGAGGTGCTGCCGAAATTTCCGCTGCGCACAACAATTATATCTTTTGATAATTTACTTAGTAAAATTAGCTAACATTTCAATAGTCATTTGTTCTTTCTATTTTAACATAATGGCTTAGTATTTACTTTAACAAAGTCATTAAACTTGAGTGTTACGAATCTGAAAATTTTCATATTATGATCTTAAGTTCAACTTGCTAGTCTTTTCTTATTCCATTTGATTTAGAAGTCAACGTGTTAAATTGACCCGTGTGATATCACAACATTAGAGTGTAAAATGTCAAAAAAAATAATACTTTAAAAAATTGATTTAAAAATAGGCCATATAGTTAACCATTTAAACCAAAAGATAAGCAAGTGACATAAAAAATTATAGATTACACCAACCTGAACTACTAATACGAAAGAGTGAATAAAAAATTGGTTTTTTCAGCCTAAGAGTGACTTTGGAAGTGAGTAGGTTTAAAAGTAAATGGCGGTAAAACGTTGAGTTACAGGTAAACACCATTATTGAGTGAGTTTGAAAACACATGAAGGCAAAACTTAGGGTTTACAGACAGAAAACTTATATATAGTTTACAATGCCACATCATTAATGTAATAAAATAATAATGGTTTAGGCATATTTTCACAACATCTTATGCATAACCATTTAGAAAAAAATATAACAATTTATAGAACATAGTGAGTTACAATGTACCAAATTGCTGAAATACATGACGAGTTTAAAAGTAATTCATATACTTTTATGGACCAAGAGTGAATTTGAAGTGGGTGGGTTTTAAAAACAAATTAGGATAAAACTTTAGATTTATTATTTAAAATATTATTATGAAGTGGGAGAGTTTAAAGCTAAATAGGGTAAAACTTTAGGTGGATTATTTTAACCCCAAAAGGACGGTTAATCAAAGGCATGTTCAAGAATAAAATTATAATGCTCAACTCTCAGCCTAATTTCGTTATTTTGGTGCTGTAATAAGGACTTTTAATATAATTATCCTTACCATAACTTTAGAATATGGGTGTAATGGCAAAAATTTTGATATTCCCCTTAGCTACAAATTTAAGTGATTTAAAAAATTTTATGTCATTGCATGACTCTAGATATCAATCTATGAAAATGTGTCCAATCTATAACAATATGTTTGAATATAAAATTATAATCATCAATTCTGGTCATAACTCCAAAAATTAAAGCATTGTGACACTACGTTTATCATGTCTACATATCCTCTCAGAACGCCTAGCACCGTGTAGAACGTTCTGAGCTGCTCATTTACAAAAATGCAGGGACACTTTCGTAAATGCATTTTCTCCTGTTTGGCTATCAGAACCCGACACGGTGCGGGGTTCTAATAAGAAATGCACTCCTTCAGCATTATCTACTTTGGAGAGTTCTTAAGCTGTAATAGTTCTTGATTGTTTGTTTCTAGGAGTAATATTCCCGTACCGCATAAAATAACCTAAAAGGATTTATTTATAATAATTAAACTATGAAATGACAGGAAAGATGACCCATATTTTATAGATTACAGGAGCCCTACATACTCACTTTATAGCAGGGATATAATACTTAATTACCTTTGTCTCTCCGAAAGTATATGAAAATCATTTGATTAAAAAGTTAATTATTACTTAATTTATTTCAATTTTACTACAACGTTAAAAATATAATAAAATAAATATTAATGATTAGTTTTCTAGACAAAAATTAATCAATTGTGTTGGGCACTGACTCAAACTTCAAGTCAGATGTGGGTTTGAAGACCAGGCCCAGTCCTAACAGTTTTCTTAGAGCCCAAGTTAACTTGACGGGTAAGTCAAATGTGTCTTTAAATAAGACATCCTATTTTAGGCTTTTAGAGTAGAGAGAAAAAGGGAGGCAATCTTCTTGTAATAAGGGTTTAATAGGGGGTGTAACCGAGTTTAAAGGTATCGTGAGAGAGAGAGAGAGAGAGTTTGACAGTCTTTGTTCTGTAAAAGATTGTAATTTGGAGGTTATAGTGGATTGTTTCTGTGATACAAGTCGCCATGCGAGCACCTTTGATCGCAGAATTATCAAAGGTGAGTTGAGAAGAGGATGACAGAAACACAAGAACAATTCAGTATGTGGCGAAGGAAAATACCCTCTCTAGATTATGAGTTGAAAAGATTACAATTCCTCTCTCACAATCTTACTAGAATCGAGAACATGTCTCAATTCTCTCTAAACCCTAATCTCTCTTGATTAGAATCTCACATTGATTACATCTGATCGATTAGAAACCCTAAACAATCCCTTTTATAGGTGTAACAACGTGGATAAAAAAGTGGTAAATAACCAAGCCCAAACCCAACAGGAATTCGTGCAAACAGAAACCCAAACGAACCAGGAAACTTTCGATGAGTCGACTCACGACTGAGATGAGTCGACTCGTCCGAAACTGAACAAAACACAAAACCAGCAATGAGTCGACTCATGACTGAGATGAATCGACTCGTCAGAGACTGGTGACAAACGACTGAGTTTCATGAGTTAACCTATGACAGGCATGAGTCGACTAAACCTGATGAGTCGACTCATGACTGTTATGAGTCGACTCACGGGCTAAAAACTGGGTGCTTCGATTCTTCGATTCGTCGTCTCGTTCCACGCTTCAACCTGCGTTCCACTGTGCTATTTTACACATATATTCTCAAGCTACCATGAGAATCATCTATCCTCAAGCTCCTATGAGGATCGCTAAGTTCCGAAGAGAAGATACACCCATATCATGGGTCCCCCCTTTAGGAACTTGAAGTCCCGTTAAAGTTAGAACTTCAGCCGAGGAAACTCCCGAGCTCCTCTATCTTTTCTGCACCACCTGGCCTTGCTAGAAACTTGATAGCCACGTACAACTGGAAACGATTCCTTCGCTCCTTGCTTTGTCGTAGTCGTCTTCCGCTCCAACATGCAATCCTCTTTCGATGGATTTTCTGGAAGTCTAATGCACAGCGAGACAAACTTCTTGCTTGCATTCACTAGCCTCTTCGCTCGCGTCGTCGTCCCCAAGCTTGTCTCTCTCGGAAGAGATGCCGAACGGAATATGAACTTTTCACCGTCTTTGGTGAATGTATACTTCTGAACCTACCTCTCGTAGATTGCATATCTATCCCATAAGTACGGATTGCCCAGTATAATCTGACAAACATCCAATGGAACAATATCATACGTGATCTCGTCAATATACCACTCGTGGAGCGGAAATCTGACAGTATATTGATCAAATACACTCAGTCTCTCCTCCTTCTGAATCCATCCCAATAGATAGGACTTCGGATGCTTGACCATCTTCAAACCCAGCTTCTGAACCAAGGCTTCGAATATCAAATTCTTCTCGCTGCTCGGATCAACTATGACATTAACCAAACTTGTCTTTACTTGCAACTTCAGCACAAAGAGCTGCTCTCGGGGGGTCTTCATCCTCTTTCGTGGCTTGTTTCCCCATCATGAGGTTGAGACTGCTGTTGGGCTCTGTCATCCCCGGGACTTCTTTCGGACCTTGAGCTATCACATATGCATTTTTCTCCTCTTTCTTCTTCAATCCTCTTGGCTTGAGATGATGATACTTCTCCCAGCACCGATCAGTAATATGCCCTGTCTTCTCGCAGTGACTACAAATTAGTTCTGCTTTCCCTGGATCATCCTTCTTCTTCTCATTATGTTTGGAACCACTAGACTCGCCTCCCGTCTGTTTGGAGTCTCCCTTAGTCTCGTTGCCCTTCTTCTGCTCGCCCTCAATGGCAATAGCCTTCACGCTCGCCTCTACAATAGTCTTGACCGTGAATAACTTCATCTCCTTCCGGATGTAATCGCTCAATCCCACCATATACTTCATAAACACAGAGTATTCCTCTGTCGCAATGTTGAGGACCATCGCCTGCTGCTAGAACTCCGTGGTGTATTCTTGAATGGTTTGATTAACTCTTTGGCGCAAACCGTACCACTTATACCAACGCTCTTCAAGGAATCCCACCGGGTAGAACTGCTTCATCAGTAACTCCTTGAACTTGTTCCACAACACTGCCTTATTCTCCTGCTTGCAGTAAGATATCCACCATGTCAACGTGTGCCCTGAAAGCTTTAAAGTCGCAAACACAATCTTCTCCTTGGATGAATATCCGTAGAGAGTGAAATACATCTCCATACGTTCGATCCAATCATTGAGTTTCTCCATATTGACACTCCCATCATAAACAGGAATCTCTACCTTGAAATCAATCTTCAGGTTCTGGTGAGAATTCTTACCCCCTTGATGCAATGCAGCCTTAACGGTCTCCTCCTCCTCGTCGGGATCTGAATCCACTCTCTCCACATCGGACTCCATAATTTTCTTCTTGGACTTTGAAGAAGATTCACCTTGTTTATCACTTCCATGGATAAGACTGACGAGTTGTGTGAGAGTAGACCCTATCGTCTCGATCTGCTTCTCCAATGCATCAATCCTCGCTGAATTATCTCCTTCAGCCATCTTCTTCTTCCTTAAAACCTGGACTCCTTCTAATAAAATAAGGATCTCGACTAGCTTCTTGTATTATGATCGAGTCAGGACCAAATATAAGATGCCCCTCTACCGGATCTGATCGCTCTGATACCAACTTGATATGAGTCACCGTGTGAGCACCTTTGATCGTGGAATTATCAAAGGTGGGTTGAGAAGAGAATGACAGAAACACAATAACAATTCAGTATGTGACGAAGGAAAATACCCTCTCTAGATTATGAGTATAAAAAGATTACAATCCCTCTCTCATAATCTCACTAGAATCGAGAACACGCTCTCAATTCTCTCTAAACCCTAATCTCTCTTGATTAGAATCTCACTTTGATTACATCTGATCGATTAGAAATCCTAAACAATCCCTTATATAGGTGTAACAACGTGGATGACAAAGTGGTAAATAACCAAGCCCAAACCCAACAGGAATTCGTGCAAACAGAAACCCAAATGAACCAGGAAACCTTCGATAAGTCGACACATGACTGAGATGAGTCGACTCGTCCGAAACTGGACGAAACACAAAACTAGCAATGAGTCGACTCATGATTGAGATGAGTCGACTCGTTAGAGACTGGTGACAAATGGCTGAGTTTCATGAGTCGACCTATGACAGGTATGAGTTGACTCAACCTGATGAGTCGACTCATATCTGTTATGAGTCGACTCACGGGCTGAAAACTGGGTGCTTCGATTCTTCGATTCGCCGTCTCGTTTCACGCTTTAACCTGTATTCTACTGTGCTATTTTACACATCTATTCTCAAGCTACCATGAGAATCATCTATCCTCAAGCTCCCATGAGGATCGCTAAGTTCCGAAGAGAAGATACACCCGTATCATTCTGATATCATGATTTTTCATATTGACGGTTTTTTACGTTAAATCTCGTGTGATTTTATTTTCTACGTTTGGTGCTTTTTAGGATTTTTGCGAGATCTAAAAATCCTAACAAGTGGTATCAGCGCGGGATTCGACAGATTGTGGAGGTTTGAGTGATGTGCGATTGGTGAAGGCGTCAGTGGTCGAAGCGTGATGATCAACATTAGGGGACAAAAAAAAGAGAAAAGTACTGTAGAAGTGGGAATATTATAGCGGCGGGAACACTGTTCATGTTTGTGAGATTTGGTTACAAACTATTAAATAAAATCCGATGGTGCATATTGATTTGTCTTTTGATCGAGGGTTTGGAGGCGGATTTTGATGATCTATAAGTTGTTCCTAAGGTTTTTTGATGTGCTGAGTTTGTTTTTGATGTCGGTTTTACAAAATTCAATCTCTACAGTGACTGATTTAAATTTTTATTGTGGTTAGAGGATGATGACTTTTCCAGTCCGAAGTTCGATATTCCGCTATTCAACGGCAAGACAAATTTTACAGTATGATAGTGTACGGTTCAAGATATTCTTGTGCAACAGGGTGTTGATCAAGCTTTTGGAGGAGAAAAAACCTAAAGGGTTGAAAGATGCTGAATGAAGTTCCATGCAAAAGAGGGTGGTTAGCACAATTCGTTTGACACTCGCCTCCGAGATTAAGTACAATGTTATGCAGACGACTGATGCGACATAATTATGTACCAAAATTGCAAGTGCACAATTTATCAAGTTATAGTATAAAAAAATATCGATCCCACGAGGAAGGTGATTTTAAGAGATTATTAAAAATGGTTCTTATGTTTTGTGCGTGACAATTAGGAATAAATAATAAGTGTGATTGTGATGAGTGGTTGTTTTGATTTATGTGCAAGAGGTAATAAATTGAATTTTAGAGGAGAGAATGAAGAATTAAAGAATAAATGAAATCATAAGGCAATAAATATGAATTAATAAAATCAAGAAATAAAACCAAAAATGAAAAGAAAATTTAAGAAAGTTAAGATGAAGGATTCAAAAGAGGTAAGAAATCTAGAATATAATCCACTAACCAATTTCAATTACAAAATATAATCTATTCTCTTTTTATCATATTTCAACTTAGATTTATTAAGCATAGATTATCAAACCATTTAAGGAAAGTTTAACCTATCAAATTATCATCTAAGTTAAAATCACTATTCATGATAAGAACAACAACATGATAATAATCCTAGAATTCATAAGCATAACCTATCAAACCATTTAAGGAAAGCATTGATTATCAAATTCTTCTTCTACCGATTAGTTCTCTAGTTGATTATCCTAACATGAACATTTTAAGTACAAGAGAATAATTCATACAATATAAAGGAAATTAGACTAGTTTCATATAATTCTAAACTTCCTACAAGAATTAAATTCACATCTTTAAGAAATAAAAACAAGAAAAAGAACTAATTACAAAATTAAAAAGAAAAGAAAAATCTAAACTATGAACAAGAAATAAATCTAATTACAAAGAAAATAAAAATCTAAACTACAAAATAAATTGCAGAAATTAAATGCAAGAAAAATAAATCTACTCTACAAATTAAAGTGCAAAAAGAAAATAAAAAAGACAAGAAAGTAAATCTACACTACAAGCATGAATTTAAATCTAACTAATAAGCAATAATAAAGAAATTACTAAAAAGAAATAAAAGAGAAAAGAAATGCAAACCTTCAAATTGCTCTTCATCTCCATCCTCATCATTCAACAAAGAGGAGAAAGAACAAATTTAAAGAGGAAAAAATTATTTTTATTAATTGCAACTAAAGTTACAATTTTTGGAAGGCCTTCTCAATTAAGAGTAGCCCTCCTCTCCAAAAGGAGTTTACAAAATTTTGCGGAACTCCTCTTTCATTGGTTCTTGGGCTTGGATCTTGGGCTTTTGCTTATGCTTTTGGGCTTTGATATTTCTTTTAATCTTCCATTGGGCTTTGAATTATTTGAAAGAATTCCTTTGGCTTCATGGGCTTCATTTCTTCATTAAATCAAGGGGTTTTTGTTGAGATGTTGGAGTTTGAGATTTATTCATCATTAACCTGCAATTAACAGATAAAAGCAATTATTAGTGGTATATTTATTCATATAAAATAGATAATGAGGGTGATTATCAAATACCCCCACACCTAAATTTTTGCTAGTCCTCTAGCAAAGAAAAATAAAAAGAAAATCCTAACTCACTTTCGCAGGAATCGCGGTTGTATTTAGCGTATACAACAAACCTTTAAACCCCTAGGTTACCCTAGTGGACGAGTTATAGTCTCGTGAGGGTTTGCAGTGAATATACCCACAAAATTCGGTCAACTTGCCAAGTTAAATAAGTCAGTAAATAACAGATTTTCCTTGATATATTTAAACATTCTAATTGAAGCTAGTTAATAATCAAGAAAACGTTTTTATATATAACTCCAATGTAAATCCCCTAGAAAATCTTTTTCATTATAGCAATACAAAACCAAGTCAAATCTTAGAAATTTAATTAAAAAGTTTTGAAAAGAACATGCCAACTCTTTGTTTTAAATAACTTTCAAGTCTCTTGATCAAAAATTGTTTTTTTTCCAAGACTATATATACAAAACAACAATATATAAAAACAATGGTTAGTGTTATATATATATATATTTTTTTTTTTTCACTCTCTAATTCTTGGTGATTGTTTTCTCTTTTAACGGGCTTTCTAAGTGACCATATAACGAGTTTTGGGCCAATGAATCCCAACCCAATTGGGCTTAGGTCATTAAGTATAGAGATACTCCTTGGGCTTAATTACTCAGTCAACTTAGGCTTTATAAGATAGAATCACCTTGAATTTAAGAGTTTTTTTTTTTGTGTGTGGTGCCCATTTTTCGCACTCTTCTTTTATAAGGTTAGTTTTTTTTTAATATATATATGTGTAAGTATATATAGTCTTTAAAAAAAATTTTTTTTTTAATATATGTATGTGTAAGTATATATAGTCTTTTAAAAAAATTTGTGTAAATTAAGATAACTTGAAAAAATATTTTCAACTCTAAGTTAAGCATGCAAAAATTTCATTATTTTTAATTAAAAATCTAAGGTAAGACTTAAGTAAAGTATACTAGTTGAAAAATCATTTCTTAAGAATTTTATTTGGAGTTATCATAAAAGGTGAACTTGAATATGTCACTAACTAAGAATTAGAAAATTTAAAATCTATCAATTTGATCAATTATTACTTAACTCTATTAATTTTGGCAAGTGATAATATTTTTATAATTTTTTTTAACAAAAAGAAAGAAAAATATAACTAATAAGGTAAAATAAAGAAGAAAATATGTATTTCTCACCCCCACACGTAAATTTTGCATTGTCCTCAATGCAAATTCGCTGAAGCACATAGTAAAGCAGATAAAATTGAAGAACTTACAGTTGTTCGGTTGACAATGATGATAAGGATTTGCAATTACTGTTAGTATGAGGATGAAGAAATAAAATAAGAGGAAAATTGTAAGTATTTTTTTTTTAACAAAAGATTTTTTTTTCTTTTTTTTTAAGAACAAAAGGAAAATTAGTTTTTTTTATAGATAATGAGGTTCATGAAGAACCAACACCTCTTCCTCTCCGAGCGTAGAAAATTCTAAAAATGGTTTTAGACGTTGACCATTTATTTTAAAAATATTACCATTTTTAGGATTTTCTATCTCGACAGCTCCATGTGGGAAAACTTGTTTAACAAAAAATGGACCAATCCATCTTGATCTCAATTTTCCTGGAAAAAGATGCAATTTTGAATTGTACAATAAAACTTTTTTGTCCTGGAGAGAAATTTTTTCGCAAAATTGATTTGTCATGAAAATTTTTTGTTTTCTCTTTGTAAATTTTTGAGTTTATGTATGCATCATTCTGAATTTCTTCCAACTCATTTATTTGGAGCAATCTGTTTTTACCTGCCGAGTCTGAGTCAAAATTTAACTGTTTTATTGACCACATTGCTCGATGTTCCAATTCTACTGGTAGGTGACAAGCTTTTCCGAATACTAATCTGTATGGTGACATTCCCAAATTGGCCTTGAAAGCAGTTCTATATGCCCACAGAGCATCACACAATTTTACAGACCAATCTTTTCTGTTATGATTAACTGTTTTTTCTAAGATTTGTTTGATCTGCCTGTTTGTGACCTCTACTTGTCCACTGGTTTGGGGGTGATAAGGAGTTGACAATTTGTGTGTGATTGAATATTTCCTCATCAAAGCCTCGAAAGAACGGTTACAGAAATGTGTACCGTTATCACTGATGATCGCTCGAGGTACTCCAAACCGGGCAAAAATGTTCTCTTTCAAAAACTTGACAACGACCTTGTTGTCATTAGTTTTGCAAGCTACCGCCTCAACCCATTTTGACATGTATTCAACGGCTACTAGAATGTAGACATTTCCAAAGGAATTTGGAAATGGTCCCATGAAATCGATACCCCACAGATCAAAAAGTTCAACGGATAAGATGGGTTGTAAGGGCATCATATTTCTTCTAGTGACCTTCCCTAAAAGCTGACAGCGGTTACAGGTTTTGCAAAACTCGAATGAATCCTTGAAGAGAGTGGGCCAATATAGCCCAGATTGGAGAACTTTTTCAGCTGTTTTTCTTGGGCCAAAGTGGCCCCCACCGGCTTGCTCATGACAGAAGGATAGAACACTCCTAGTTTCTTCAGTGGGAACACACCTCCTAAAGATCTGATCAGGACAGTATTTGAACAGATATGGATCATCCCAGTAAAAGTATTTTACTTGGGAGAGAAAACGGGATCTATCCTGTTTGGACCAATGAGAAGGGATCTGGTTCATGACTATGTAGTTCACAATGTCGGCGAACCAGGGAACAGATTGGATTTCTAGGAGTTGTTCATCTGGAAAATGTTCATTGATTGGAACGGTTGATGTTGGTGCATTTGGGAGTCGAGAGAGGTGATCTGCTACGGGGTTCTCTGTTCCCCTTCTGTCAAGAATTTGAATGTCAAACTCTTGAAGAAGGAGAATCCATCTAATGAGCCGTGCTTTAGCATCCTTTTTGGTCAAAAGATACTTTAGTGCGGCATGATCAGTGAAAACTTTGGTTAAGGAACCGATGAGGTAGGACCTGAATTTTTCTAAGGCAAAGACTACAGCTAAAAACTCTTTCTCTGTGACAGAGTAGTTTTGCTGGGCATCATTCAGAGTCCTACTGGCGTAGTAGATCACATGCGGTTTTCCATCAAACCGTTGTCCTAAAACAGCACTGATCGTAGAGTCAGATGCATTACACATCAGTTCGAATGGTAAGGTCCAGTCCGGTGCATGAATGATAGGAGCTGTGGTTAGCTCCTTTTTCAGATATTCGAAAGCTTTGAGGCAGTCGGGGGAGAAGACAAATGATGTATCCTTGGCTAAAAGATTGGTCAAGGGTCTAGCAATTTTGCTGAAATCCTTGATGAAACGTCGGTAAAAACCAGCATGACCAAGAAACGATCTGACATCTTTGACAGTTTTGGGAGGAGGGAGATTGGAAATGAGATCTACCTTAGCTTTGTCCACTTCGATTCCCCTATTGGAAACTACATGTCCTAAGACAATGCCTTGTTTGACCATGAAATGACATTTCTCCCAATTGAGAGTCAGATTTTTCTCCCTACACCGTTCTAGGACCAGTTTAAGATGATGCAAACATTGGGAAAATGTGTCACCAAAAATGGAAAAGTCATCCATGAAAATTTCGAGAAATCGCTCTACCATGTCGGAAAAAATACTGATCATGCAACGTTGGAATGTGGCCGGTGCGTTACACAGGCCAAAAGGCATGCGTCGGTATGCGAATGTTCCATACGGGCAAGTGAAGGTGGTTTTCTCCTGATCTTCTGGAGCGATAGGGATTTGATTGTAACCTGAATATCCATCCAGGAAACAGTAGAACTCGTGTCCTGCTAAACGCTCTAACATTTGGTCAATGAAAGGAAGAGGGAAGTGATCTTTCCGAGTGGCTAAGTTGAGCTTTCGGTAGTCAATGCAAACTCGCCATCCGGTTTGGATTCGAGTGGGAATCAGCTCATTAGCCTCATTTTGGATCACGGTGATCCCAGATTTCTTTGGAACAACTTGGACTGGACTCACCCATGAACTATCAGAAATGGGATAAATGATCCCATGATCGAGACATTTCAGAATGTCTTTCCTAACGGCTTCTTTCATCACTGGGTTTAACCTACGTTGAGCATCTCTAGTAGGTTTGGCATCATCTATCAAATGGATTCTGTGTTGAACAATGGTTGGACTAATCCCTTTGATATCAGCCATGGTCCATCCAATGGCTTCCCTATTCTCTCTTAAAACAGCTAAGAGGGCTTCCTTTTGACCGGTAGTCAACTCAGAAGAAATGATAACTGGTAAAGACTCGTTCTCCCCTAAGTAGGCATACTCTAAATTTTTGGGTAGAGGTTTGAGCTCTAACTTAGGGGGTTCCTCCACAGATGGGCGAAGCTGGACTCGGGGTTCTATCTCCAAGGGTTCTCGTTGCCAACCAACAGCAAAAACATGATTGACTAGCGGTTCTATCTCAAGTTCGTCATCAGAAAGCTCCTCAATCATTAAATCAAATGCATTTGTATCAAACTCACATTCTCCCTCTTGTTGTTCACTGGATATTCCTTGAAGGAAATTCACTTCCATGGGTTCATCAGATGGATCACTAGGCTGTCTCCCTAAGTTGAAGATATTAAGGTCAACAGTCATATTCCCAAAAGATAGTTTCATCTGACCGGTTCTACAGTTTATCAAAGCATTTGAGGTGGCTAAGAACGGTCTTCCTAGAATGACGGGGATTTGACTTTTGAGATTGGAAACGGGCTGCGTTTCCAAGACAATAAAATCAACAGGGAAAATGAACTCTCCAACTTTGATCAGAACATCCTCTACCTCTCCTTTGGGAATTTTTACAGATCTATCAGCTAACTGTAGAGTGCATCTTGTCGGTTTAAGTTCTCCTACACCTAGCTGTTGATAGACTGAATAAGGAAGGAGGTTGACGCTGGCTCCCAAGTCTAGAAGTGCCTTATCAATGTGAGTGTTACCTATGACGCATGGAATTGTGGGACAACCAGGGTCCTTATATTTTAACGGCATGGGTTTCGAAAAGATTTCACTGAGGTTGGCAGCTAAGAAGACTTTCTTGGGGACGTTGGTGGTTCTCTTCTTAGTGCATAAGTCCTTCAAGAACTTTGCATAAGAGGGAATTTGTTCGATTGCATCTAGGAGAGGGATATTGATCTTGACCTGTTTGAATGTTTCTAGGATTTTCTCAACCTGCGGGGAGTTTTTCCTAGGTTTGAGTCTATCTGGAAAGGGGGCAACGGGCCTATACCTATCTAGATCAGGCTCAATCTCAAGTTCAGCATTTTGATCATCGGAAGGAATTGCTTCATCGGAAGGAGTGTTTTGAA
Source organism: Asparagus officinalis (assembly GCF_001876935.1). Classification (NCBI taxonomy): domain Eukaryota; kingdom Viridiplantae; phylum Streptophyta; class Magnoliopsida; order Asparagales; family Asparagaceae; genus Asparagus; species Asparagus officinalis. Next base: position 28,352,861 of record NC_033801.1, read on the forward strand.
TGGGAGAAGGAGATTGATCCGGTGGCATTCTAACCTGATTGTCTATTTGTTTTCCTGATCGCAGTGTGTGTACTGCATTCAGTTGAGCTGGGTTGTTGGAACTGGATCCAGTGTCTTTAGGGTTTGCAACAGGTTGACTTGGAAATTTTCCTTTTTCTCTCTCACTCACGGCAGCGGCTAGTTGCCCAAGTTGGGTTTCTAACCGGGCTATGGCTTGTGTGTTCGAGTTGAGCACTTGGCCGGTGGTTTGCATGAATGAATTTAGAGTGGTGGATGATTGGGTCAACATGTTGGTAGTTTGTGTAGAAGCTTTGATCATAGCTTCTAAACCCTTTTCTAAGACACTCAAACGTTTGTCATGATCGGAATTTGATTGATTTGTAGGCTGGTGAGGATGAGGATGTTGGTTTGGAAAAGGTGGGTTAGAAAAATTGTTCGGTGCGTTGAACGGGACAGTGTTTCCCCTCGGAAATTGTTGGTTTGACGCGGGAATAAAGTTTTGGTATCCATGAGAATTTCCTTGGTTCCAAGCAAAATTGGGATGATTTCTCCAACCTGGATTGTAGGATGGAGAAAATGGATCATTTCTAGGGCGCTGAAATACAGCGTTCATCTGTTCTAATGCATGGTTGTTTCCTAGAAGAGGACATTCTTCTGAAACGTGGGTAGAAGACTGACAATTATGACATCCCGGGGCAGAAATATGATTGATTTGAGCCGGAGCTCGTTCCTTAACTTCTAAGGCTTCTAACCTCCGCATAATCGTCGCCATCTTCGCTTCAGACGCAATGTTTGACTCTAAGGAAAAACCACTAGACTTAGATTGGGAAACAGATGAAACCCTGTCATCACAGTTTTCCCACTGCATTGTTTTCTCGGATAGACTCTCTAGGAATTCCCAAGCTTCATCGGCATTTTTTCTCATAAAATCTCCCTGACACATCGATTCTAAAGATGTTTTTGAAGAATAGTCCAATCCTTCATATATGACCTGGCACAATCGCCATTTTTCTAGACCGTGATGAGGACATTGGATTAAAAGATCTTTAAATCGGTCAAAGTATTTCCAGAATGGCTCTCCCGGGACAATTTTGAAATTCTGAATGCTGTTCCTAAGCTTTACCGTTTTGTGAATAGGGAAAAATTTCTTGAGAAAAACGGTGACAAATTCCTCCCAAGTTAAGATGGAATTTATCGGTAAGCTGTACAGTCATTTTTTAGCTTTGTCCTTAAGGGCAAATGGAATAAATCTGAGCTTAATCGCATCTTCGGTTAATTCTCTCATTTTTATCATAATACATACTTCCTCAAATTCCGAGATAAATATATATGCATCTTCTGTTTCATTACCTAGGAATTTGGGAAGCATGTTAATGAAATGCGGTCTAAGCTCGAAATTTGCTCCATTTACTTCGGGGAGTCTTATGCAAGATGGAATTGCATTTCTGGTGGGGTAACACATATCCTGAAGAACGGGCTGATTTGCCATTTCTTGGATTGGTTCAACACGGATTAAGCGATGAAAATTATCCCGAACCCAAATTTGCATACACCAAAACAATTTTTTTTTAAGGAAAGAAAGGAAATTAGTTTTTTTTTAAAGGAAGAAAGAAAGGAAATTAGTTTTTTTTTAAGGAAGAAAGAAAGAAAATTAGTTTTTTTTTAGGGAAGAAAGAAAGAAATTTAGTTTTTTTTTTAAGAAAAAGAAAAATCCTAACTAAAACAAATCAAGGCAATCACTTTTCAATCAACTCTAACTCTAGGGTTTAGCCACTCCACTAGAGACCAGCTCCTAACCAAAAATTCCTACAGTGAAAAGATCAAAGTTTTACCCAGGTAGTTAGCCAGGTAAGGATAGTACTAGAGGGTGATCAAAGATCAATTAAGTACCTCTTTCCTTGCGGAGCGCTTTACGCAACCCCTAAACCTTGCCTTAGACACCAACTATTCTGAGAAAACTTAAACCGTTCACTTAAGGATTTCTTGTTCCTTATTGAGCTCGAATCCTTAGGGGCCAACGTCTAATGAGTTTTAGAAGGCTTGGGTTTGTAAAGTGAGGAATTAGTGATTTGTGGGCTAAGGAAAGGGTGATGAAATCCCTCACCTTATCTTGATTGGGGTTTTGCCCTTAAGAATGTTTTAAGTGTGTGCCAAATCAAGTACAACAATCACTTTGGTGAATTCCTACACTATATGAAATGCAACCCTAGAAATTAAAAGCGACTAAAAAGGATGGTAAAAAAAAAATCTTTATATTTTTTAATTATGGTCAACAATAATCAAAAGTGAGAAGATGAATTTTATTATGGTCAACAAAAATAAAATCTTTTTTTTAATTCCTAATTGTCTCTAATTGTGAAGCTAGCTAAAGAGGGTGGAATTGAAAACTAGAAAGAAGACTTACCCGAAAGCAATGCTCCAAATTCTTGATCTTCAATCCAAGATTTTCAAGCTCCAAGCGGTTCCTTCACAAGAAAAATACACAAGTTAAAGAATCAAGTTAATAAAATCCTATTTTAGCACCTTCCCCGGCAACGGCGCCAAAAACTTGATGCGGCATAATTATGTACCAAAATTGCAAGTGCACAATTTATCAAGTTATAGTATAAAAAGATATCGATCCCACGAAGAAGGTGATTTTAAGAGATTATTAAACTTGGTTCTTATATTTTGTGCGTGACAATTAGGAATAAAGAATAAGTGTGATTGTATGAGTGGTTGTTTTGATTTATATGCAAGAGGTAATAAATTGAATTTTAGAGGAGAGAAGGAAGAATTAAAGAATAAATGAAATCATAAGGCAAGAAATATGAATTAATAAAATCAAGAAATAAAACCAAAAATGAAAAGAAAATTTAAGAAAGTTAAGATGAAGGATTCAAAAGAGGTAAGAAATCTAGAATATAATCCACTAACCAATTTCAATTACAAAATATAAACTATTCTCTTTTTATCATATTTCAACTTAGATTTATTAAGCATAGATTATCAAACCATTTAAGGAAAGTGTAACCTATCAAATTATCATCTAAGTTAAAATTACTATTCATGATAAGAACAACAACATGATAATAATCCTAGAATTCATAAGCATAACCTATCAAACCATTTAAGATAAGCATAGATTATCAAATTCTTCTTCTACCGATTAGTTCTCTAGTTGATTATCCTAAACATGAACATTTTAAGTACAAGAGAATAATTCATACAATAAAAAACAAGAAAAAGAACTAATTACAAAATTAAAAAGAAAAGAAAAATCTAAACTATGAACAAGAAATAAATCTAATTACAAAGAAAATAAAAATCTAAACTACAAAATAAATTGCAGAAATTAAATGCAAGAAAATAAATCTATTCTACAAATTAAAGTGCAAAAAGAAATAAAAAGACAAGAAAATAAATCTACACTACAAGCATGAATTTAAATCTAACTAATAAGCAATAATAAAGAAATTACTAAAAAGAAATAAAAGAGAAAAGAAATGCAAACCTTCAAATTGCTCTTCATCTCCATCCTCATCATTCAACAAAGAGGAGAAAGAACAAATTTAAAGAGGAAAAAAATTATTTTTATTAATTGCAACTAAAGTTACAATTTTTGGAAGGCCTTCTCAATTAAGAGTAGCCCTCCTCTCCAAAAGGAGTTTACAAAAATTTTTACACCTCTAACCCCTCACTCTCTACCCCTATTTATAGTAAACATCAGTGAATGAGAGCCATTGGATTGAAATCTTATCTAAAAATATCAATTTTCAGCCTTTGATTCGTAACAAACTGCCCAGCGTATCGATACCAGCATCGATAGGGGTATCGATGCTGGCATCGATACGGGCATCGATGCGGGCATCGATTCCCCCATCGATGCTGGCATCGATGCCTGCCTGCTTCTAGCTGCTGTCCGCGGAACTCCTCTTTCATTGGTTCTTGGGCTTGGATCTTGGGCTTTTGCTTATGCTTTTGGGCTTTGATATTTCTTTTAATCTTCCATTGGGCTTTGAATTATTTGAAAGAATTCCTTTGGCTTCATGGGCTTCATTTCTTCATTAAATCAAGGGGTTTTTGTTGAGATGTTGGAGTTTGAGATTTACAAAATATAAACTATTCTCTTTTTATCATATTTCAACTTAGATTTATTAAGCATAGATTATCAAACCATTTAAGGAAAGTGTAACCTATCAAATTATCATCTAAGCTAAAATTACTATTCATGATAAGAACAACAACATGATAATAATCCTAGAATTCATAAGCATAACCTATCAAACCATTTAAGATAAGCATAGATTATCAAATTCTTCTTCTACCGATTAGTTCTCTAGTTGATTATCCTAACATGAACATTTTAAGTACAAGAGAATAATTCATACAATATAAAAGAAATTAGACTAGTTTCATACAATTCTAAGATTCCTACAAGAATTAAATTCACATCTTAAGAAATAAAAACAAGAAAAAGAAGACTAATTACAAAATTAAAAAGAAAAGAAAAATCTAAACTATGAACAAGAAATAAATCTAATTACAAAGAAAATAAAAATCTAAACTACAAAATAAATTGCAGAAATTAAATGCAAGAAAAATAAATCTACTCTACAAATTAAAGTGCAAAAAGAAAATAAAAAAGACAAGAAAGTAAATCTATACTACAAGCATGAATTTAAATCTAACTAATAAGCAATAATAAAGAAATTACTAAAAAGAAATAAAAGAGAAAAGAAATGCAAACCTTCAAATTGCTCTTCATCTCCATCCTCATCATTCAACAAAGAGGAGAAAGAACAAATTTAAAGAGGAAAAAATTATTTTTATTAATTGCAACTAAAGTTACAATTTTTGGAAGGCCTTCTCAATTAAGAGTAGCCCTCCTCTCCAAAAGGAGTTTACAAAATTTTTCACACCTCTAACCCCTCACTCTCTACCCCTATTTATAGTAAACATCAGTGAATGAGAGCCATTGGATTCAAATCTTATCCAAAACCAACAAAAATCAGCCATTGGATTGTAACTGCCTGGACGTCCGTATCGATACCCGCATCGATAGGGGTATCGATGCGGGCATCGATACAGGCATCGATGCGGGCATCGATGCCCCCATCGATGCAGGCATCGATGCCTGCTCTTCTCCTGTTGCTGTCCGCAGAACTCTTGTATTTTGCTTTTGGGCTTGTGTCTTGGGCTTTGGCTTGGACTTTTGGGCTTGGCATTTTCTCTTGATTTTCCATTGGGCTTTGAATTATTTGAAAGAATTCCTTTGGCTTCATGGGCTTCATTTCTTCATTAAATCAAGGGGTTTTTGTTGAGATGTTGGAGTTTGAGATTTATTCATCATTAACCTGCAATTAACAGATAAAAGCAATTATTAGTGGTATATTTATTCATATAAAATACATAATGAGGGTATAAAAATTGTAATAAAATGTGATTATCAACGACCACACCAAGGGGCTGTGGGAAAGGCTCAAGGAGATTTATGCGTCAAAATCGATGACCAACCAATTGTGTTTGAGGATGGAACTTTATTCATTAAAGATTGAAGAAGGCACTGCAATTTAAGATCATATTAGTGCCTTTAATCAGCTAGTTTGCTAACTTATGTGTGAACAGCGATGTTACGTGGGGGCCCCAGTGGGAGTTTTTCTAGCAGGCCGGATTTTTGCTTTTGGGCCTGCTTTCAATTTTGTTTTTTTGAGTATAAATAAGATTGTGGTTCATAGGTTTTCTTAAGGGAGAAAAACGCAGAAACTGCAGAGGGTTAGTCGGCAGAAAACAGAGAAAAAGGAGATCTTTTTCGGCTGCAGGTGAAGAAAAACAAAGAGAAAAAGAGGGATTTTACATAAGACAGATTAATTTCTTTTGGGTAAAAAATCAGATCTCTTTTTTTGAGACGAGCTTATAGATTGTACAAGTTGTCGGTGTTCTTCTTATAGTGGAATCTCCCCTCACCCCTCCTGTGGACGTAGGTAAGTTTGCCGAATCACCTAAATCTTGTGTATTTACTGTTTTCTGGGTGTTGGCTATTGGTTGTAAGTTCCCTCGATAATTCAGTCCTAGAACTGATAAGAGGAATAATGTGTATTCACTTTGTTGAGATATTTTACTTTTTATTCTTGTTTCTTTTGAGAACCGAGAATATAGATCTTGGCTTGTGCTTTTGTGACAACAAAAGTTAGAGCTATCTCTCAGGTGATAACGCCTCCATGACGGTAGGCGTGTTTCTGTACCCAACAATTGGTATCAGAGCTGTTATTCAGATTAGGAGTTGTGTAGCTTCTGATTTAAGGTGGTGGTCGGTAATTTTTAGAGAGGAGCAGATTTATTAATACAAGCGGAGAATGGCGTAAACTAGCAAAACAGTTAAAGCTGGAAAGTACGAGATAAAAAAATTCAATGGGAAGAATGATTTTTCCTATTGGAGGATGCAGATGAAGAACACGTTGATTTCACAAAAATTACACAAAGCTTTGGCGGGAAAAGAGAAGAAGCACAAGGATATGTTTGATAAGGATTGGGAGGAGCTGGATCTGGAAGCACGGGCGTCAATTATCCTTTACCTTGAAAGGGATGTAGCTTTCTTGGTAGATGGAGAGAAAACGGCTGCGGGCGTGTGGTCGAAGTTAGAAAGCACCTTCATGACGAAGAGTCTAACGAATCAGATCTATTTAAAATCCAAATTGTATACTTGTAAGATGGAGGAGGGCTCCTCAATCCGGGAATACATCAACAAGTTTGATAGGATCATATCAGACTTGAAGGACATAGATGTGACAATTGAAGATGAGGATCAAGCGCTTCTACTACTTCTATCTCTACCGAAGTCTTATGAGAACCTGGTACAAACACTGATTCTTGTGGGAGACAATTTGACGATGAATGAGACTAGAACGTCGCTTCTAGCGGATGGCCTTCGGAAAATTACAACCTGTGGTATGACTACTGATGGTAGCAAAGAACAAGCACATGAATTGTTTGCTAGAGAAAGGGGCAGTGAGCGAGGAAAAGGTAAGGGAGGAAAGTCTAGATCTAAATCGAGACCTCTTGCGGGAAGAACGTATTTCAAATGCGGTGAAGTTGGGGCATTTCAAGATCGACTGTCCAAATAACAGAGTAGGTGGGAAGAAGAACAACAATAAGACTGAAAGGAGAGAAGACAAGAAAGAAACGAGCTATGTTTCTGAGGAAGGGAGCGAGAAGGAATGTTATGTCATCACGGGTGGCGAGGATATCTTCGGGAAGTGGATTCTTAATTCAGGTTCCTCTTATCACATGTGCCTAAATAGGAAGTGATTTACTACCTACAGAAGCATTGATGGTGAAACCGTATTGCTAGGGAACAACCATGCTTGAAAAACTGTGGGGCTAGGTAATATCAAGATCAAGATGCATGACGGAGTGATCTGAACCTTGACTGATGTGAGACACGTTCCCAACTTGCGGAAGAATCTTATATCAGTTGGTGCATTGGACTCCGGTGGTTGCAGGATTGTTACAGAGAACAGAGTGAAGAGGGTTGTTCGAGGTTCCCTTGTAGTGATGAATGGTGTTCTTCATGGTAATTTATATACTCTCTTAGGTACGATAGTGACGGGATATGCAACGATTGGAATTAAAGGAAGTGGTGGAGACCCATTTGAGCACACACGGTTATGGCATAGGTGGCTTGGGCACATGTTAGAGAAGGGTCTAGTTCTGCTTGGTAAGGAGAATCTACTGAAGAATCTGAAGAAACCTTGTATGGATTTTTGCGAGGATTGTGTGTATGGAAAGGTGTATAAGGTCCATTTCTTAAAAAGCAATCACAAAAGCAGAGGTATACTAGATTATGTGCACACTGATATTTGGGGTCCGGCTCAGACAACTTCCAAGGGTGGTTCCAGGTATTTTTTCTCATTCATAGATGATCATTCGAGATATGCTTGGATTTATTTTTTTAAGCATAAGAATGAGGTATTTGAGACATTCAAGAAGTGGAAAGTAATGGTTGAGAACAAGACAGACAAGAAATTAAAAACACTAAGATCTGACAATGGTACAGAGTATACAAATGGTGCTTTCAAGAAGTCCTGTGATCAGGAGGGCATTGTTCAACACTGGACAGTTAGGTCAACACCACAACAGAACAGGGTCGCGGAGAGACTGAACTAAACATTGCGAGAGAAAGCAATGAGTATGCGAGATCTTATGCTGGATTGGGTAAGGAATGGTAGGCAGAAGCGATGGCTATAGCATATTATATTATGAACCGTTCTCCACATTCTACACTGGATGGTGATACACCCTATAAGGTGTGGTCAGGGAAGCATGCAGATTACGAGAGGCTCAAAATTTTTGGATGTACCGCCTATTATCACGTTCACAAGGAAAAGCTTGACGCGAGGGCTAAGAAGATAATTTTCTTGGGGTATGCAAAGGGTGTAAAAGGTTATCGCCTTTGATGTACAGAAGATTCAAAGTTCGTGATCAACAGAGATGTTACCTTTGATAAGAAGTCCATGATTACTAAGACGCCCAAGGATGATGGTGTTGAGACTGTTGGGACTTTAAAGTCCCAGGTTATTGAGATAGAACCTAAAGACTAACCAGGTTCTATCATGTTCAAGTGGGAAATCAGGTAGATGATGAGCTTGAGTAGAAGGAGGTTCAACAGGAGGATACACAAGCATTACAACAACAACAGCTTGAGGATAGTTTGGCTTTCACTAGGCTAAGACGAGCATACAAGCAGGTATAGAAGCTGGGGCTGATCAACCCCTGAAGCACTATGGGCAAGTTAATTTGGTGGAATACGCACTCTCAGTAGAGGATGATGAGCCGGTCTCCTTCAAGGAAGCTATTCGGGACAAATATAGTGAGAGTTGGTTGGCTGTGATAAAAGAGGAGATGGAATCTTTTTGGAATAACCAAACATGGGAGGTGGCCCCATTGCTCGTAGGAAGAAAAACTATTAGTTGTAAGTGGGTATATAAGAGAAAGAGAGATCCTTCAGAGCTCGGTGGTACAAGGCACAAGGCGAGGCTAGTGGCTAAAGGGTTTGCACAAAGAGAGGGTATGGATTACAATGAGATATTTTCTCCGATGGTGAAACACACTTCTATTCAGGTGCTATTGAGTATTATTGCTTATGGTGATATTGAGCTAGAACAACTCGATGTTAAAACGGCCTTTTTACATGGAGACTTGGTTGAATAGATCTACATGCATCAACCTGAGGGCTACAAGGTTGAGGATAAAGAGCATCATGTATATCGCTTGAGGAAGTCACTCTATGGACTGAAGCAATCTCCTCGGTAGTGGTACAAGCGATTTGACTCCTTTATGCTGAAGCATGGATTTTCCCGAAACGACTATGATTGTTGTGTTTACATTCGAAAGCTTCGTGGAGATGATTATATATATCTCCTTTTATATGTGGATGACATGCTTATTGCTTCGAAGAATAGGATGGAGATAAATAGGCTAAAATCTCAAGTTGATAAATAGTTTGAGATGAAGGACATGGGCGATGCAAGGAAAATACTGGGTATGAAGATTAGGAGAGAGCGGGAGAATAGGCGATTGTTCTTGAGTTAGAAGGGCTACATAGAGCGGGTGATTGTGAGGTTCATGATGCAAAATGCAAAGTCGGTGATGACTCCATTAGCTCTACATTTTAGGCTTTTAGGTAAATTATCTCCTACTACAACGGAAGATAAGGCACACATGGAGCGTGTTCCTTATGCTAGCGTAGTTGGCAGTTTGATGTACGCCATGGTGTGTACATGTCCAGATATTTCACAAGCAGTTAGTGTGGTTAGCAGGTTCATGGTGAATCCGAGAAAGACGCATTAGGAAGCGATGAAATGGGTCCTGAGGTACTTGAAAGGTACCACGAATACATGTTTGTATTTTGGTGGAGATACATGTCAGATTGATGGGTTTGTGGACTCTGATTATGCGGGCCATCTAGATAAACGACGATCTACTACTGGTTATGTATTCAAGATACATGGAGGTCCAGTTAGTTGGCGATTGATGTTACAGGCTACCGTAACACTTTCTACTACAGAGGCCGAGTACATGGCCATGGCGGAGTAAGTGAAGGAAGCATTATGGTTATGAGGTATTCTAGAAATTTAGGGATTGAGCAGCAGAACGTGAACTTGTGGTGCGACAGTCAGAGTACGATTCACTTGGCTAAGAATCAAGTTCATCATACTCGTACCAAGCATATCGATGTCAGGTATTATTTTGTGCGGGATGTCATAGAGGAAGGTGATATTTCTCTTATGAAGGTGCACACGAATGAGAATCCAGCAGACATGTTAACCAATGTGGTCACATATAGCGAGTTTAAGCATTTCTTGGACTTGCTTCATATTAGCCCATGTTGATGTATCTAGGAGGGCATAGGCCTTCGGGGCGGTGATAGGGTGAGGTGGAGACATAATTATATGGAGAACAAATCTTGAACTACAGCTAGCTTGATCCCGGTGGAGGGTACGTAGGTAGCCGCGGTAATGTGGCGTAGCTGTTTTGGCCTAGTTTTGGCTTGGTTTGTGTTCATGGTGTTCTTCTGGTGTTCGTCCAAAATTTAAGGTTTATCAAATGATGTACGTGTTGGCCTTCTTGTTTTGATGATGTTTAACAAACAATTTATTACTAATGTTGTTTGTCTAGTATTTGTGCATTCCTATATTTTGTAGACAAATAACGTTGTTGGAGGATGGATGGAATAGAGCTTCAACGATCATATCTAATGGAGGTTGGCGGAATAGTGGAGTGAAGCAATGCACATTCAAGTCAAGATCCAAGTTCAAGCTTCATCCGCAAGATTACCAAGATAGATCTTCGTTGAAGATCAAGATCATTGCTTGGGTAATTTAGTTTAGGAATTTATATTATGTGTGTTAGTACTTTAAGCTCAATCATATACACACATACACGTTTTGGATTTTGTATATATATAGTTATATATATACATATATGTTTTGGTTTGATAGTTTTCAAGTTTTACTATGAAACAAATGAATAGAATTTGAAAATACTATTTTGTTTCATGTTTATATGCCTATATATGATTTCCCCTTTAACAAGCTTATATTTAATGAAATCATATTTAGTGTTTTGAATATATTTGCATAGAATATGCAATTTCATGAAAATATTGCATTTCTAGGTTATAGACTTCATAACAACATATTATATCTTTTATCAAGTCTATACAATCATTTCATAAGGTTTCAAAATGTTGTTTAAGTCAAAATATCAAAATATCAATTTTCAGGTTTTCATGTTTTGGACTATTTTGTAAAATGATGATATTTTTCATTTGGGAAGTCCTTTTTCGAAACCAGTCATTGTAGCATGTTTATTATCATGTCTACAATCATTCCCCAAAGTTTTACATTTTTTAGAATTTATTTGATATTTTTAAACAGCGTTTTAAAATCAGATTTTTGAGTGTCAGTTTTCGGTCGACCGGTACGGTCGACCGGTCAATTGACCATTCGTCAGTATTTTTCCAGAGAGTCATCGGTCGACCGGTCCGGTCGACCGAGAGCTCAATGACCGTTGCCTTGGGGCTGTTTTGTCTTTTGCTCTGGTTTCTTGGCTGAGTTGTGAGAGGGTATATATACCCCATTGCTGATGTCTTTTCAAGTAGATTAAGTGAGTTTAAAAACAAGTTTAAGAAAGTTTTAATCAAGGGTTTATGTTTGGTTTAAGTGTGTTTATAAGCTTTTAAGCATTTGAGTGTTTTGGTTTTGTGAATCACTTCCACAAGAGCTTGAGGAGATCATCTATTGGTGTTTGAGCATCCAACTCTTCTCCTTCCACTCTTGATCTATTGAGAAGTTTTCTAAACTCAATCTAGCTTCATATTTTATATTGTTTGATTATCTTTTTATTAAGCTAGTGTTCATATTGAGTTTAGTTGATTTTATTATCTCTTTGTTCACACACAACCTATTGAGCTTATTGTATTTACATTCATAGTATAATTTTGGGTTGTGAGATTAGTGACTTAGAGTTGTGCTTAATTGAGTTCTCACCTTGTTTAGAGAACAAATCATTTGATTTATATTGTGCTTATTGTGAGGATTCACTTGTAATACACTTGTACACCGAGAGAAGTGTGTGGTGAGAGACGGGGTCGAATCCAAGAGGAGTGGCGTCGGTTGACGTGCCTAGGGAGAGGTTGTAACCGAGCACTTGAGGAGGAGGACACGGGCTAGGACCAACACTTAGTGTGTGAGGTGTGATTACATAGTGATTGTATTGTGAGGTGTAAACGTTGTTCGGGTGAACGTAGAAAACCCGGTTGTGATAGTGGAGATCTCCTCGAGGTGAGGAGCGGGGACGTAGGTCGTGGGGACCGAACCTCGTAAACATATCGTTTTGTTTGTGATTGCATTGGCGTTCTTATTCTTGTTTTCATATCTTATATCGCCTTTGTGTATTGCTCATCATATTACCCTATCACTTGTGTAGATTGTTTATTTTACCCTTGTGTTAGTTCATATATCCTTGCTCATATATTTGTAATATCTCATTGATAGGATATATTCATTTGTTCATATTGCTTATCCTAGCTTACATATCTTGTTGTATTTTATACTTGCTAGGATAACTTATTAATTAGTTTTAATTGGCATTTAATCGGATTAGATTAGCATAAGACCCTAATCACCCCCCCTCTAGGGTCTAACAGTACGAGGTGAAGAATTGTGAACATCGGTGTTACGTGGGGCCCCCAGCGGGAGTTTTTCTAGCGGACTGGATTTTTGCTTTTAGGCCTGCTTTCGGTTTTGTTTTTTTTGAGTATAAATAGGATTGTGGTTCATAGGTTTTCTTAAGGGGGAAAAACATAGAAACTACAGAGGGTTAGTCGGCAGAAAAACAGAGAAAAAGGAGATCTTTTTCGACTGCAGGTGAAGAAAAATAGAGAGAAAAAAGGGATTTTACAAAAGAGAGGTTAATTCCTTTTGGGTAAAAAATCAGATCTCTTTTCTTTGAGACGAGCTTGTGGATTGTACAAGTCGTCGGTGTTCTTCTCATAGTGGAATCTCCCCTCACCCCTCCCCTGGACGTAGGTAAGTTTGCCAAACCACGTAAATCTTGTGTATTTATTATTTTTGGGTGTTAGCTATTGCTTGTAGGTTTCCTCGACAATTCACTCCTAGAACTGATGAGAGGAAGAGTGTATATTTCACTTTTTTGAGTTATTTCACTTTCTATTCTTGTTTTATTTGAGAAACGGGAATATAGAGGTTGGCTTATGCTTTTGTGACAACAAAAGTCAGGACTATCTCTTAGGTGATAACGCTTTCGCGGCGGTAGGCGTGTCTCTGTGCCCAGCATTATGAATATTGATAAGGAGATTAAAGAAGAAATCTGGTGCTACTCCTACTGTCTACTTTGCCGAAATTGTACAATCCGTTAATTCAGACAATAATTACAGGGAAGCAGAATTTAAAGTTTAACGATGTGACAACACTCCTACGTAAGAATAAAAGAATGACGGGAAAGGAGAGCACTTCTAATGATGGTGAGAGTCCACTAGATTTTGAAGGTTCTAATCGAGGAAGGAGTAAAGGGAGATGTGACAGTTATCGAGGAAGGTCAAAATCTCGGGCCCGAGAAGATAGCGAAAGGGAGTGCTATTATTACGGAGAGAATGGTCATATTCAGTTCAGATGTTCCCAGATGCGAGATGATTTAAAGAGTATTTGACAGATGAAGCTTCGAAAAAATGGGAAGAACGTAGACTCCTCGATAGTTATGTGTGTTGAAGATGTGATGTTGTTGATGCAGAGTATATGTACTGATGCGAGTTACACTTAGGTGTTAGATTCTGTAACCTCTATGCACGTTTGCAACAACAAAAATTATTTTGATACATTGAAGACAGATGAAGAATTTGATGACATGGTCGTTGGAAACATCGAGAAGATAAAGGTTGAAGGCGTTGTGAGTGTTCGACCTAAGCTTCACACTAGAAATGTCGGAGTTCTTCATCATGTGAGATATGTGCTGTCATGTGGTGCTAACTTAATTTCGTTGGGTGTGATAGAATCGCGTAGATACAAGTTTGTTGGTGAAGAAGAGTGGTTCAAAGTGTATAATGATGGTAATTTGATTTTGTGAGGGAGGAAGAATAGCAATCATATTTCCTATTTAGATGGGTGATCTGTTCACAAGAGAGAGGTGAAGAGCAAAAAGAAGAGAGTGAGTTTTTCTAAAGCCATTGAGACACTTAGAGATTTTTCGTCGAGGGAGGATATATTGGGTACCGACTCAAACTCCAAATCGGATATGGGTTTGAAGTCTAGATCCAGTCCTAGTAGTTTTTTTAGAGGCAAAGTTAACTTGACGGGAAAGTCAGCAGTGTTTTTAAATAAGACGTACTATTATAGGATTTTAGAGTAGAGAGAAAGAGAGACACAATCTTTTTGTAATCAGGGTTTCACAGAGGGTGTAACCGGGATCAATGGTATTATGTGAGAGAGAAAGTTTAGCAGTCTTTGTCCATGTAAAAGATTATAATTTGAAGGTGATAGTGAATTGTTTCCGATCCCGTGGTTTTTCCTTGTTGAGGGTTTTCTACGTTAAATCTCATGTGATTTTATTTGCTCCATTTGGTGCTTTTCAGGATTTTTGCGAGATCTAAAAATCCCAACAAATTGTAGAGTTGAAAGAGCACCACTGACGTAATAATATTATTTCCCATTATAATAGGAATAGTTTGGTTACTTATAATTTCAGGAGTTGTGATTGCTATTGTATGCAATTGAGATATTTTAGATCAATTATAATTATTTGTTTCGCTAGAACTTGTAATTGCCATTGCAACTATAGAAGACCCTAATTGAAGCCGACAAGTGACAACTTACACAAATTCGAACATAAATTGAAATTGTAATCTTTTTAAGATGAAAAATACAGCTTGGAATATATCTTTATTTTTAGATAACCATTAACATAATTCCAAGTAACTTGATATATCAAAAAAATGATGTCAATAATAATTGCAATTGCCAACTTTAAAATGTTAAGCTAAATTAAGCAACTACAATTGATAATTGTATACAACAATAAAAACAATAAATGTGCTTATATAGCACTATTGCTTACATTAGACGATTGCAGTGAACCAAACACTGCTAATTAAAGTCACATGAATTCTGAGTATTTAGTTTATAACTAATGAGTAATAATAACTATACTATTGTTGGTGTTAGAAAGTTAATTGTATGAGTGGTTGGATATTTAGAGGAGTTTAGAGTCCATTAATCTTTTCTGATGATTGATTAATCAAGAGGAAATAGATTCTTGCGCAGATATTACTCGTTAGTGAGCCAGAGGAGATTCCCCCAATGTGCCCTCCAATGTTCAAGTCAGTGATAGATCAAGAAAGCTTGTAGAATGCATAATCTAGTTGTAGGACATACCTTGGTATAGTGGTTGCCTAACATTTATAGAGTATGTCGTAGGGGGGGGGGGGGGAGGGGCACAATGGTTAAATCGACTGGTGCAGCTATGTCGATCCATGCGTCTGTACTTTGCAGTATCAACTGTTGGTTAAATGAGTCATCTTTGCATTTAATATAATAGTAACAGAAAGGAAAAGGTGCTGGCGTCTTCCAAGGAGTCATTATGACTTCTACTCGAGAAGTTATAACGACTATGGGCTATGAATTAGTGCGATCGCGACTAGGCGCCAGAGATGATAGGTCATGTCATTGCTCAAGACATCTCCTAGAAAAGTCCGAGCAAAAGACGTCTTTCATTTTAGACTCAGATTACTTTAGCAGATCTTAGCTGAAAACGTATCTCAAACTCAGATTGCTAGATAAATCGACGGTGCTTACATCATGGTTGAGCTTTCAGATTACAAGACTTGGCCAATTAGTTATGACACGTGACTAACTCTTAAGAGCTTATTAGGCTTGGTAATTCTCAAGATACAACAACTATAAAAGTTTTGTTTTAAAAAAAAAGAGTAAATAAACATTTCACATTTTACATAAATATAAACCTTCTCTCCATATTACAACCCTTCGAGAAAGAACTTACCAATGTGGCGACGTGCAAGACACGGGGTCGTCAATTATTCATTTATTTATTTTCACTCGAAAGCTCAAGAAGTGAAGGGCAAGAATGACCCTTCAGATCCCGAAGAGTCGTGTCGAGGCGGGCAAGGTATCAGCTTGGC
>NC_033801.1:28369075-28404201 GCF_001876935.1 Asparagus officinalis
CCCGCTCGCGCTTGAATGTGCGGCGCGTGTCAGCGTTTTTAGTCCTCCTCCCTCATTGTGGGGAGCGACGTCAGATTCCTCCCTGCCGGGGCCCCACAGACTTTATATTCCTTTTTCGAATAAAATATTGCCTTTCCCTGCCACTTCCCTTAGTTGGGGTGTTTTTTTTCGATGATCGAGTCGCCGCATCCAGGGTTGGGGCCCTGCGCACTAGCGCGGCATGTGGGAACTGAAATCGTGGCATGTGAGAATGAGACGAGTGCCATGTCAGGTGAGTTTCAAAGCGGGTGGATGCTGGAAAGAAGGGGGGTCGATGGGGATGGGCAAGTTACGCGTAAGATGCGTGACGTAAACTTTGGTGGATTCATTGAACGAGTGGTTCTTTTTTTAGTATTTTGAGAAGTTGTGTTTTTCTTTTCCGCATCTGTTTCTGTTCTGGATTTAATTCTCGAGAAGGTCGGTTGTGGTTTGCTTACTCTTTAATAACTGTGCACATTAATTACTTTTGTATTTTGAAAATGTTAACACTAATTACAGTTAATTTATCAGATTGTTATTTCAATGGGAAAAAAATGTGTCGAAGACCCCAAAATAAATAAGCTGATGTGGCCCAGCCCCATTAACTGTAATTACTGTGCACAGTTATTACAATCCGCCCAATTAATATGCAAAAAGAGTTTCTCATCCGATATGGATTGACAGTAGAATATAGTAAGATATGGTGGGGAAAAGAAAGAGCACAATAGGATATGTACGGTGATAGTTATGAGTCTTATGATCAATTCAGATGGTAAAGTTTACAGTTTTTTTATTAAATATATAAATTTTATTGGTAGCCGCTTATAGTATAATGTTACTTGTTGATTTATTGTGTAATATATTAACCTTAGACATTTCATGTTAAGTTTCATTGATATATATTAACTATCACAGTGGGATGTTATGTTTCATGAATAACTGTTAGCATTCATGTTAAGATGTTAACTTTCAGTTAGATAATTGTTAGCATTCAGTTAGATAATACCTTTAATAGTTATATGTTAACTTTCACTGTTAGATGGTAACTTTAAAAAATTAATACATGTTTGCTCCAAAGTATTATATTTATATGAAATTTGGTGACACTGATGTACATGTATGAACACATGGTGAAGGAAAAGAATCCAGAAAGTTATATTTGCATTGAACAAAATGAAGGAATGTTCAGAAGATTGTTCATATGTTATGCTGCTTGCATCATTGATTTCTTAAATGGATATAGACCCCTATTATTTTTGGACGGCACCTTTTTAAAAGATAGATACAAAGGCATGCTCCTCAGCACCATAATATACGTCGGAGACCAATGGATATTTCCATTTGCGTATTGCATATGCGATCAGGAAAATGTAGCTAATTAGAGATGGTTCCTTCAAGGTCTGTGGTCCATACTGTATGAAAGGTCAGACCCATACAATCCTCTCCACCAATTGGTAATTATTTCTAATACCGACAAGAGGATTCGAGAAGTCGTGAGAGAATATTTTCCTAAAGCAATTCACTCAAGATGTGTTCTACACCTAGTTAAAAATTTTAGATCAAAACTAAAGAACTTGGGAATGAAGGCAAATGGCACACAAGTTTTAGGGAATTTGCTCCAATCTACTTGCTATAAATACACTATAGCGGAATGAAATGACTACATGAAGAAAATTTATGAGATGTGTCCAGCTACATATGAGATTGTAATTAATTACTCGCTAGAGCAGCGGGCAAATACATTCTTCCCTGGCATTAGGTACTACATTCAATCATTATGACGTTTTGCAGTAGATGTTAACTCTCTCGCATAAATGTTAAGTTTCCTTTGTACATGTTAACTATAGCTTGTAGATGTTAACTTTCATTATTATGTGATAGGTTTCGGGTGTATATGTTAAATGTCACTCTTAACGGTTACATTTTCTAGTTACGTGTTAATTTTATTATATATTGTATGTATTATACTTTTTATTATTTTGATATTTGTAGATATGGTCATGTGACCTCTAATCTCATGAAATCCTTTAACAACTGGATACGTGAAGCTCGATTGTTACGTGTATTATAAACAGTGGAGCATATCCGAAAACAAATTATGGTTCGCATGAACAATAGACACATAATGGTTGATAAGTGGAGTGATTATCTTTGTCCTAAAGCTGAGCAGATTGTTAGTGAAAATATGAAAAAAAAATATACTTTAGAGATTAAGCAATCTGGAGATGATATATTCGAAATGCAATCACATAGAACTACTCATGTTGATTTGGAGAAGAGGACATGCACATGCCGAGCTTGGGACGTAACACGTATTCCTTGTGTGCATATTTGTGCAGTCATTATTTATATAAAAGAGATGTAAATCAATATTATGATTGGTTTATGTCCGTAGAAGTGTTTAAGAAGAGCTATGACGTAATCCTTTATCCTATACCAGATTATGAGAAGTGAAGTATGCCAATAGATAAAATCTAGATATTACCACCTATTACCACTAAGAGGAAGGGAAGAAATAAAACTATACGTATAAATAACAGAACCATTTATAAACATACAGTAAAATGTTCTCGATGTAAAGCTGAGGGTCACAATCGAGCAACTTGCAATGAGCTAATTGGTGATTAGGGTGGATTGCTTCTTATAATAATATTTTTGTTAGAGTAATACAGGTTGTCCAGAATTTTACAGTATATTGTGGAAGACTTTTGTAATCTGCGAAGCTGTAAGACTAATCATATTATGTGACTTGGTAATATCAGCTGTAAGAATGTAAGAAGTTTTGTGTAATGTACTTGTTTTGTGTAATGTAAGAATGTATAAATGTAAGAAGTTTTGTGTAATGTACTTGTTTTGTGTAACTGTACACGTTGACTTTCAGATTCTTTAGTTAACTTTCAAGTGACATATTAACTTTCAATTAAAAATGTTAACTACAAGTTGTCCATGTTAACTTTTAGAAATATATGTTAACTTTCAGACGAATATGCTGTCTTTAACTTGAACATATTCATTTTTACTTGAACACGTTAACGCTCAGCTGAACAAGTTAACTTTCAGTTCTAAATGTTAACTTTCAACCGAACATGTTGACTTTAATCTGAACATGTTAACTTTCACAAGAACACGTTAACTCTCATCCGAACATGTTAACTTTTATTTGCTGATATTAACTTTCAACCAAAAATTATGACTTTAACATGAACATGTTAACGTTGAACAACAGCTGAACATGTTATTTTTCAGGTGTATATGTTAACTTTCAGCAGAATATATGATGCAAAATGACAAAGCTTAAATTTATGATGGAGAAAATGGCAGAAGTAAAAACAAAATGATAATATGCTGCTAAAAAAATGATATTGTGAAAGACTTTTATAATCTGTGAAGCTGTAAGACTAATCATATTGTGTATTTAAGCAATATCAGCTGTGCGAATGTAATAAGTTTTGTGTAATATACTTGTTTAGCTGAGGTATACGATTTATGTTTCCTATTAAATATCTTGGTACTATAAATTTTTTTAGCTGAATAACTATTAGCTGAATTTTTATTTGACTATGTTAACTTTCAAAGGAACATGCCGGCCTTCAACTGTACACGTTGACTTTTAGATTCTTTAGTTAACTTTTAAGTGAAGATGTTAACTTATAGATGTATACGTTAACTTTCAGTTAAAAAGGTTAACGGTAAGTTGTATATGTTAACTTATAGATGTATACGTTAACTTTCAGATGAATATGTTAGTTTTAACATGAACATGTTAATTTTCACTTGAAAACATTAACTCTCAGCTGAACATGTTAACAATCTTCTTTAGATGTTAATTTTTAGCCGAGCATGTTGACTTTAACATGAACATGTTAACTTTCACCTGAACACATTAACTATCAGCTAAAAATGTTAACTTTCTTCTGTATATATTAACTTTCAGACGAATATGTTGACTTTAACATGAACTGTTAACTTTCACTTGAACACATTAACTCTCAACTGTACATTTTAACTTTTAGCCGTATATGTTAACTTTCTGCCAAATATATATTGCACAATACAAAGCTTAAATTTATGATGATGAAAATACCAGAAATGAAAACCAAATGATAATATGTTACAACAAAAATGATATTGTGGAAGACTTTTGTAGTGAAGTTGTATAAGTAATCATATTGTGTACTCAAGCAATATCAGCTGTAAGAAGATAAGAAGTTTTATTCAATGTTCTTATTATCTGAGGTATACTGTTTGTGTTTCCTCATAAATATCTTGTTACTATAATTACTTTCAGTTGGATAATTTTCATCTAAACATGTTAACTTTTATTTGGCTATGTTAACTTTTAAATGAACATGTTGGTTTTCAACTGTAGACGTTGACTTTCCCATTCTTTAGTTAACTTTCAAGTGAAGATGTTAACGTTCAGCTAAATATATTAGCTTTAAACTGAAAATATTAACTATAAACTGTACATGTTAACTTGTAGACATATTGTTAACCTCCAGCCGAATATGTTGACTTTAACCTAAGCATGTTAACTTTCACGTGAACACGTTAACTCTCTGCTGAACATGTTAACTTTTAGCTGTATATGTTAACGTTTAGCCGTATATATGTTGTATCAAGAAAAAGCTTTTTATTTGAACCTATTACATATATGTTGTATCAAAACTAAACATAAATATATGGAGGTAAAAATACCAAAAATATAATAAGAACAATAAAGGTCAAGTTTGCTGTATTGTTTGTCATCTACATCAACTGTTTACACAATTAAATTAATATACATAATATAGACATGCACACAAGTTTTGGTTCATTCAATCATTTTTTAGAACAACTTTCTCCCATCCTTATCTAATACCTCTGTTTGATTCTTTTGTTCCCATTCTTCTACTAGAAGTTTAGCTATAAGCCTGACACGTATGTCATCAGATTCATCATCGGGTATAGTTACTTGAAGTGTACCAACACCACAGGTTATAGCCTTCATGTATAAGGGAATGAAAATTCCACAATCAAAACTGCATGATATAAAGTAGCAAGCTAGTTAGATATATGATATTGGATAAAATAAAAAGATTAAATTTGTGAAATACTAACATTCTAGACTGTTGCTCGCAAGAGACGACTTCATATTTGTACTTTTTCCAAACATTCTGGGGATCAAATCCAGACTTTATACGATCCATGATGTTAATTACTTTATTCACCGGTTCAATGTATGCGCTATGGCCAGCTGAGTTATAATGCTTAACAATGTCCTCATCCAACCTGTCTTCAGCAACATGCTAATGGTCTTGACACACAAGGAGGATAAGGAGTATACTTTTGCCCAAAGCAACATCCTTTTGTATAAACAAAGCGTACAGATGTGAAAAATCTAGAGTCTTGGCATAAAGATTATGCTGTATTACCAAGAAGATAATGTTATGCCAATTATAAACAAGAGATAATAGTTTTAGGGGTTTGAAACTAGTGCTTACGCAAATGTATGTTGATAAGACTTAATATTTCTTGCTCAGTGAGGTAATTTCTAGTCTCTCTAACCATATGTTTATTCTATCTATCAAAGCTTCCGTGGCCTATAAATTTACCATGTAAGAGATGAAAATTAAATTGCATAACAACACAACATAAAAAGATAGATATGCATATATTCGACATATTAAACTTGCATGGTCATCGAGACGGCCTCCAAGAAGAAGATAGAGAAGCTCCAAAGCATCAATACTACTATTCGCCGTATTGACAATAATACAAGAGCTGAAATATAATAGTAAAATACAAACGTTAACAGTTGCTGATAAACATGCACATGTAACAGTGAAAGGTAACATGTACGAGCAAAAGTTAACATAAATGTCTATAAGTTGACTTATATCAGAAAATATTAATATTTATACATAAACGTTAATATGAATGGATAAAAGATCATCGGTAATATGCAGCCAAACATTAATGAGAATTACTAAACTTACTGATGAAATTTTTTATTGTAAAAATTTGAGACCCATCTGTTCTCATCCGGTGTGAGCTTTGTTACCACATGATGAGATATTCTAAAGTTGTGAACGAATGTTCCTTCACTATCAACCAAGAGTATGTCAAAATCAGAAACATTAGGAATACCCTCGTTTAACAATGAAGAGCCTCCTCCTTCTTCTTGATTCTCCTATTCTTCAAAAAATCCCAGTTGCATTCATCTGGCTTATAGTAGTACCTGATTTTCCCCCTCTTATCATCCCTCTGGTGTGATACTATAATTATCTCTTTCTCAACTTCCTTCTTCTTTTCTTCAGTAAATGAGGTTCATACTAGCTATAATCGCATCCTAATCCTGGTACTTGGTCCCATTGTCCCCTTTGAAACTAATTTATTCAATTTAACTTTTTCCTCCGGTGCGACAATGAGTTGCTCAATTGATGACTCTTCAACATTTTTTTCTCCCCTTTTTCTTCCTCTTTCTTCTCTTCTTCTTTCTCTTCCTATCTCTTCTCTTCTTGTTTCTCCACATTCTCACCATCCTCTTCTTCCCCTTCTTTCTTCTCTTTCTCTTTCTCCACACTCTCAACATCCACTTCTTGCCCTTCTTATTTCTCTACTTCCTTCTCTTCTTGCGTAGCTTCTTGTTTTTTCTCTTTTACTTCATCTATTTCCTTCTCCATTTGCACAACCTCCTCCGTAATATGAGAAGCTTCCTTTCTGATATTGGTTACATCATCATAATCGAAGCAACCAATATTATCACCCCTATCAAAAGAATCTGAACTACTTTTCTTCTTCTTCTGTGCAGCCTTAGTATGCCTATCATTCTGGGCCATAACATTCTTCACATTCTTCTTCAGGTCTTTGAGATTAATGAAATCACTGGTTCCTTCATAGATCTCTAATTTCCTGTTAAGCCGTTGTATCTCCTTGGTGCAAGCATCCCACTGATATCGCTTGCTACACTTGACAGCATGGAACAATTTACAATTTAGTTTGGTAGTATTCCTTCAAAAATAAATTTTCTCATTACTTGGTAACTTCTCTATCTCATCTTCTCTTTCAAGAGCATCACTGATATGTCGGGAGAAAGTCTGAAAGAAAAACTATGTACCCATTATAGTTATATAAACAATGAAAAAATGTAAGGATAATAGTCATGAAAATCAACAAAATTAGAAATGCTAACACGTAAGGATAAAAGTTAACATGTTAAGCTAAAACTTAACATGTACAAACTAAAGTTAACATGTAAGAATAAATATAATATGTAAGCATGAAAGATAACATGTAAGGATAAAAGTTATCATGTTACACTAAGAATTCACATGTTCTGCTAAACATTAACATTTAACACTAACTCAACATGAAACAATATACACTAATATGCACAAAGAAAGTTAACATGAAACAATACAAATTTAAATGTAATAATGATAAAGTTACAAAATTTCGTTCAATATAAATATGCAAGAATGTGTAAAGAATAATTGATGCTTACGTAGCTTATTGATTAGCTCTAAGATCTATCCTTCACCTTCTCTGGCTTCCCATCCTTAACATTTTCTTGCTTCTCCTTTTTATTCGGTAGTGATTGCTCCATAGATTTACTCCTACCAGTGATGGAGGGATTCTTTTTTTCATGACGAGAGATACCATTTTTCTTCTAACTGGGCTCCTTTTGAAGGTATTTCTCACTCCGTGGGCTGCTAGGAGAAATTTTTTTCTCTACGATTTTAATGCTTGCTTTCATTGCATTGGAAACAAATGTATCTCTCCTCAAAGATTCAGCCGTCCCTCCAACCCTTACCCAATTAGTCAACGGAGGCTTCCATCTCAAGTTCAAGGTTGGTTTTTTAATGCCCATCATATCGTAGTACCATAGCTATCAAAATAGAATGAACGAAATTTTAAACTTTTTATAAACTAGTAAAACTACAGATAACATGAAAATGATGGAGGATAAGCAACAAATATTTATCATAATTTTTCTTTCTAACTTTCAAAACTCTTTGTTCAACTTCAGTCTAAATAGCTAACTTTCACACTTAAAGGTTAACTTTTACTATTACATGTTAACATTCAGGTGTACATGTTAACTGTCACATTTTAATGTTACCTTTTATTTTCATATGTTAACTTTCATATTAACATGTTAATTTTTACTATATCCTGTTAACTTTCGATCTTGTACATGTTTTTTGATGCATGTTAACTTTTATCATAGTTATCAAAACTGCTAATAACTAAAACAAAAAGCAAACCATATGAACATGTAACTTACAAGAATGTGTGGCATGTATCCATGTACGTATGTAACCCCTAACTTTCTCATTCCTTCCATGGTAATTTGTATGCCTCTCTTCGTCTCATCAAAAATAAATTTACCCCACGTAATAATTTTCACTCTCCTAATACTATCCACATATTGAAACAACTGTCTTGGGTTGCCTTGTAAGCTGTTAGGGCACCAAATCATTACACACTGGTACAAAATTTGAAGCAACATAAAATCCTCAATATCCTTTTTTGAGGTTGACTCAACAAGTGACTCCAGTAACTCTTCAACATATCTCCGCATGTTACCAGCTTCTTCTTTATCTTTGGCCTTTGCTTTTGCCTTTGCCTTTGTTTTGACCTTTAGCATTTCTTTCTTTTCTTCAAAGTACTCCCTCCAGAGCTGGTTGTGCGGGTCTATATTCTCATAAATCAACTCCCCATCAATAGGAAAGCCCGTGTGATTTTGCACCCGCTCCTAATCAAATTTGACTAAAAATATCAACCCGATTTTGAAATCGGGGAAAGAAAATTCATCCTTTTCGCCAACGTAATGACTTAACACATGCTCTAGTACTGGTCGATCATGTGTGGGAGGTCCGAACAAGACGTAGTGCTTGAAGTTATTGCTCTTATAGGCATCACAGTGCCACTTTTTTATTCTTGGTTGAAGGTTTTTCATGAACGCATAGTACGATCCAAAACATGACGTAGGCCTGATATCACCTACAACATTAATTTTCTTGCATAAACAGATATTTACTCTTAACAAATCATTCAAATTCTTAATATTCATTATACTTATTAACATCTGTCGTAAATATTAACATTAAAGGTTAAAACTTAATAACCTTTTGTGATAGTTAACACTTACGGATGAACGTTAACAACACTCAACAAAATTTAACATCTGTTCGTACAAGTTATGAAATTTAATATCTAATGATGAAACATATATGTGTCAAAGTAAACATCAGCTATTTACTTTTTTCATGCAATACTATCACTTAAACAAAAAACTGATGTATAAGCTATACTTCTCAATATATAATATATGACATATCCAATTGCAAATATTCACATACTTTTCATAATTGTTGGATGTGATTGTATATTGTAATTCATATGCTATTGCAAATATTCACATACTTTTCATAATTGTTGGATGTGATTGTATATTGTAATTCATATGCTATGATTATACTTCTCAATATATATTATTTCATAATTGTTGGATGTGATTGTATATTGTAATTCATATGCTATGATTATACTTCTCAATATATATTACATGATAATATAACATAATGAACTAAATTACAAACAATGAGTCTATATGTCATACAATAAGCCTACACTTCATACATAATAATTTTAGTTAGATTAAGACAAAAATTCTACAAATAAGGTCCCTGTTTTATCCACTTTTATTATCAATAAATTGAATATCAAACTACAATAGTTATGACCTTGGCCTAGCAACAAATGATTACTATTAACATGAAATAAAATTAGTTAACCGTTAAGGTATTAACTTAGTAAAAATCATGATTTATTAACATGAATGGCTAATAATTGACACTTAAGGCTAAACGTTAACAACAAACAAAAATTATTGACATGCATTGCTAATAGCTAATAATAAATGAGAATTATTGATATGCATATCTTACAAACGATTATACTTGATATTGTTGAGATCATACTCCCAAATTAAGAAACTGATTCTACGCTACAATAATCGGTTTCTCACCACCATTTTTTCATAAACAGAATCCATAAATCTCAATCGCATTTCAAATAAATAAACT
The DNA here is from genome assembly GCF_001876935.1 of Asparagus officinalis. NCBI lineage: Eukaryota > Viridiplantae > Streptophyta > Magnoliopsida > Asparagales > Asparagaceae > Asparagus > Asparagus officinalis. Next base: position 28,379,167 of record NC_033801.1, read on the forward strand.
ATTAACTTTCTTCCTTTTTTTCCCGCTCATATTTTTAGCTAACATCCAACACCATAATTTTACAAATTACTTATAACGAAAATTAATTAAAATAAAAATCACTCAATTGATTGGGAACTTACTTTTTCTTAGAGATGGGCACAGCCTCCGTTGAGCATCTCCTCTTGCGGTCTTGAACTTCTGGTCCCCTTTTCATGCTCAATAGGGTCACCGTCGCCTCGTTATTTTCCTCATCCTTAGAGGATGTTAGAGAAGAACCACCGACAGGGGATATGAAGGCAAAGGCAGAGGCAGAGGCGAATGATTTTGGTGCATCCTCATTCGCTAACCGAGCCAAGCGACATCGGTGATGAACCCCTTCTATTATGTGTTGTCTCCTTCACCCTTCTCTATATTAGGGTTCTCAGCCATTTTCCTTAAAATTTTTAGATATTTTTATGGATTTACTAGATGTTTGAGTGAAAACTAGGTTTCAAATTTAGGTTCTCGAGATGACGGAGGTTTGAGGAGGTTTGAGCGTGAGAAGATAGAAGAGAGAGAGAGAGAGAGAGAGAGAGAGGGCATACAAGTTTTGGGGGGATCATGTTAATGATAGTTTTGGGTTTTGGAAAAATCTTTCTCTCTATGCTGAGTTGGAAACGTAAATAAGGGCTAAAATATAATTATTTCATGTATTAGGGGGCTTTCTTACCCAAAAATAATATAGTGGGGCTGGCCACAACCACTTTCTTTTTTGGAGCCTTGACACATTTTTCCCTATTTTAATTAGATTCATTTTATCAACATGATATTTCAGATAGGTAATTCTACATTAAGGCTATTCTTAATTAGTCAAAGGTGCAACGAGATCCAAATTTTATCGGCGCCTAATTTTTTCGATGAGGAACTGTTATTTTTTACTAGAAAATGTACTTCTACCCTATAACCTCTAAAATTATTGAATCTACATCCAGTTTATTATAATAAACAAAAATAGAGAGCATTTATTGTTATGGTGTTTGCATTCGCCAAAGTGTAACCCTTTGCTAGCAACAGACATGTGTACTCCAGCATGCAATGCCCCAATCAAATTGGTAGCCTAAGACCAATAAGGGTTCCAACTTAGTCGACTCGTCGAGTCAACACTCCTTCATGTCGACTCAAAAGTAGGTACTAGTTGACCCACTTGTCAAAGATGACTCGCCACGAGTCCACTCGACTAGCTACTCGACACCTCATGAAGTCGACTCGAAAGACGTTACTTCTTGGCTAAGCCAAAAGAGGACGTCAGCCTCAAACTCCCCCCATTGACAACTTCGACGTCGCATTGAATGCATGGCAGATGCATCATGCCTCTAACCCTGATAGCCTTCATGACTCATCGGACCACGTATGAACCGTCATACTCCCGATCACTTCTCATTCAATACTGAGGTGTTCTCTCCTACAGTCACCACCCGACACCTATAAAGCAGGAGCTGACTCAGTCGCCAGCCCATGCTTTTTCATCGCCATCCTCTGCTCAGCCATAATGACGATTCTGCTCTTTCGGCACGACTATAAATTTAGGTACTATTCTAACTAAAAAAAGGTTTCACAAATCTGATCTTCTGATATAGATCTGCAAACTACTACATACACAAAAACTCTCATAGTTCTTCACTTTCCCCACTCAAGCTCACTAGCTGACTTGATCATCGGATGAACCATGGGGGAACCAGTCCTTATCCTCTCACAAGTTTCTAAATATGCAGACTTTTTAGCCATCAACTCAGAATTGGATATTCGGGGAAGAAAGCAACCTCTTCATCAACTTCACCCCCATCCAACCACAGATTTAATTAACTACATGATCACTTAACATCAATAGTTTGACGCCCACCGTGGGGCCTCTTTCCTTTTAAGAAAACATATCTGATTCCGGGGATAGGGATGAGCAGTCTTATTCTGTAGAAATACACCAGAGCTACATTACTCTAGCCCAGCTTGAATAAATGGCTTAGCACATTTATCAATCTCTCTAAAAACAACTCTCTACTTTCACTAGCGAACTTCTCAACCTGCTTCAGTACCTGCAATGAGCTACTTCAGCTCTTCCCCAGCCTACTGGAGACTAGAGATCAGAGACTCATCTCCCCTATGGGGCACAACAAGTAATCCTACCTCGGACTCCTCATGCTGCTGCTAAGAAATTAGGGATCACATTGAGTATGCGACCCCGCCACCTTGTCGATCGATTCGCCCCAGAAGAGCCTCGCCGACATCTTCTCTATCATCAAGAAATCACCAGCGAGAGTCCTGGCCCTAGTCATCTTGGGGACCGCACTAGGGGAGTGGTCTCTAAGACTCTCCTCCATCACCGCGTCTCCCCTGTCCCCTCTGCTACCATATGGGCCTCTTGCTACGATCGGGTGTACAGACCGGTCACAAAAGCCATGGGGGAATACCCCTCTTTTAGATGACCTTATGAATGCCCCATGTGATAAGTTCAAGATACCTTAAATGGAGAAGTATAAGGGCGTGGGAGATCCTTCCGAGCATGTTCAGAACTACTATGACGTGATGAGCATGCTCTAAGCATCGGAAGCGGTTATCTGTCGATACTTCCCCATCACTCTTTCAGGGAGTGCTAAGCTCTGGTGGAACGCTGTTAAGTCCATTAATAGCTTCCAACAACCCAGTCGAAAGTTCCTCCACCACTTCCTGGCTGACACCAAGTAGAAGCTGCCCCCTCATATGTTAATTTAAATGAGGAAGGAGCTCGGAGAGAGCCTTCGAACCTACTTCAAGAGGTTCTAGGCAAAGAGGCTGGAGGTCAATGACCTAAGGAGTACAGTTGCTATATCTGCACTCGTAGCTAGCTTGCAGAGCAACGAGTTAGCCGACTCGCTTACTAAAAATCCAGTCGCTAATTATGAGCAATTGTTGGCCAAAGCTCACGGGTACATAGACATGGAGGATGCTCGGGCTTACAAGGCATTAGCCAGGGTTGCAGAGACTTCCATACCCTCAAATTCAACGCACTAGCAATGCCACTTGCTCCGTCGACTCTAGCAACAGTACCGACGATGGTACCGACACCAGAATTGGCCTGAGGCCCCCCTTCAAGGCAGGAGTGGCTGAGAGACTCTTCGAGAGTCGACTCCCACTCTAATTAGTCCAACAGTAGGGACCGACAGAGGGACCCAGTGCTGAAGTCTGCTCTCATTGTCTTCAACATATCCCTCACAAATGCTCTCGCCATGGTCCAGAAGGAGGGACACCTCAAGGAGCTTGCTCCTCCGATGAGGTCGAATTTGTAGAATCAAGACACTAGGAAATTTTGTCACTATCACAAGGATCATGGCCACCTCACCAATGACTACTGTATCCTGAAGAGAGATATCGAAGATTTGATCGAGAGAGGGTACTTGAAGAATCTCATCTCTTAGGGGGGTTTAGTTGGGACAAATTAAGGCCAAGTGGGAAAATTGTTCCAAGGGAATAATTTCACCCCTTTGGGATATTTTGAGTGGGGTAAAGTAGGATGAAGTGAGATAATGAGATAATTTAAGCCTTTAATTTGACAATTCATGTGGAATAATTGATGATGTGACACCTTATTAAAATATAATTTCATCTATTAACTACTTCTGAATTAACTTATCCAATTGTTTTAGTATATTATTTAGTATATTATAATAATATAAATATTATTTTCCTTTATATTAAAATATAATATATTGTACTATACTTACAAATTATTATTATTAACTATTATATTATATTATATTATATTAGCATGCTATACTATATATAATACTTAATATAATATAATATCAATATATTTAATATAATATTTTAATAATATAATATTTAATATAATACATTATTTTATTTATACAAAAATATAATATATTATACAATAATTACTAATTAAAATTATATTAGTTTGTTACATATTTAATAATTGATGTAATATATGAATAAATATTTAATATAATACTTTAATAATATATTATTTAATTTAATATATTATAATATAGTATCATAGGATATAATGTACTTTATAAAATATTATAATATTTTACTTTATTCAAAGCTAATCATATTTTTAAAAATTAATATTAAAATTAAAATATTATATTATATATATATTATATATAATATAATAATTATATATATATATATATATTATATATATATATATATATATATATATATATATATATATATATATATATATATATATATATATATATATATATATATATATAATATATATATATATAATATATATATATATTACATGATAATTACAATAATAATATATTAAAAGGTATCATGTTATAATATAATATATATATTATTTCAAACTATAATATTATATTATATATATCATAATATTTACTAATAATTAGTAATTTATTATATTATACTATAATTAGTATGTCGTTATATATAATAACTATGCTTATATTTTATAAATTAATTATATAATAATATGTGTTATTAAAATATTATACATAAATATGTTGTATATATAATTACTAATTATTATTATATAATAATATATTACATAATACTATTAATATATTTATTAAAATATTATATATATGTTATTTATATTATATTATATAATATATAATAAATACGTTATACTATAATTACTAATCTAATATGTATATAAAATATATAACATCAATCTATTAATATATGTTATTAAAATATTATATATATATTATTAAAATATTAATATATGTTATTATATAATATTATTAATATATGTTATTAAATTATGTTATTAAAATATTATATAATATTATAATAAACACGTTATACTATAATTACTAATTAATATTATATAATAATATATTACAGAATATTATTAATATATGTTATTAAAATATTATATATAAGTTATTAAAATATTAATATATGTGTAGGCGTCAAAAATTGCCTATGGGTTCCTACACGCAGCTCAAGACAAAGAGAACATGATGAACGACATCATTCGAATCAAAGAAGTTTATCTGACGACGATGAAACGCATGAAGCGAATCGATAAAAGCGCACAAGTCAACAAAACCGGATTGTATGAAGATTTGCCAGACGAAACCCTAACTGATGCAGCCGGATTGTATGAAGATTTGCCAGACGAAACCCATGAGGTCAATGTTACTTCTCATCATATTTGGCAATTATACTTCGACGGCGCTTCCCGAGCAACCAACACGGCTAGCGCTCCTGGTAATTCTAAGATCTTCGTAGGAGTCGGAGTCGTCCTAGTCTCCCCAGAGAAGCACGTGATACCCCGAGCCTACTCATTCATAGGAAAATGCTCCAACATCATAGTCGAATACAACGCGCTACTTATCGGACTTAGCTTTGCCAAAGAGCTGGGGGTCAAACATCTTAAAGCTTTTGGTGATTCTCAATTGATAGACAATCAAATTCGAGGAGAGTACGAAGTCAGGAATCAAGACTTGATACCGTACCACAAGGTGGCCATCGAGATTACAGGTTCGTTTAAGGAATTCTTTATCGAATACATTCCACGTCTTCAAAACGCGTATGCAGATGCATTGGTAGCATTAGCAGTATCTTTGGCACAACCTCCTGACACATAACAATGGGTTACCATCAAAACTCATCAACTTTTTGTGCCAGAATGCGCTTTGGAAATCAAAGAGGCGCACACGGCCAAGATTGAACTCGAACCTCGAGATTGGTGGTTCCCTATTATCGACTACATTGTGCATGGAATTTTACCGCAAGATGTAAAAGAAAGAGACTCGGTGCGACGAAGGGCACTGAGATTCTATTACAACTCAATAACCTTAACATTGTATCGACGCGCATACAACGAATTATTGCTCCGATGCCTCTTAACAAAAGAAGCGGAAGAAGCTATCAAATAAGCTCATGATGGAACTTGTGGTGCACATCAACCCGGTCCCAAGCTCTACGATCGTCTTAGAAGAATGAGGTATTATTAGCCAACCATGGTGAAGGATGTGGTTGACTATGCCCGACGGTGCCACGCGTGCCAAATACAAGCAAATTACATGCATCAACCCCGAAAACATCTACACTCATCAGTCACTTCATGGCCATTCGAGACATGGGGAATGGATATCGTCGGTCCTATCTTCCCCCCGTAAGTAAAAGGTGACCGTTTTATTTTGACAATCACCGATTATTTTTTAAAGTAGGCTGAAGCAATTCCACTAAAAGAAGTAAAGACTAGCAATGTTGTCAGATTCATCAAACATCATATCATCTATCGATATGGAGTTCTGAGACTAATCATACACGACAACGATCCTCAGTTTGTAAGCTACCTTCATCAAATTTTACGGGAATTTTAGAATTGAAGATGTCTCATTGACGGCATACAATCCCACGGCAAATGGATTGCCTGAGGCATTCAACAAGACAATCATAAAGATGTTGTCAAAGCTTGTGAGAACCAACAAGTGAGACTGGGATGATAAACTTGACGAAGCCCTTTGGACCTATCGTACTACAATCCGCATGCCTAACTGGGGCGACTTCGTACTCACTAATATTTGGATGCGAGGCAGTTCTTCCATTGGAAATCCAAATTTCCTCCCTTCGTATCGCTCTCGCAACATGGATGACGGCAGAGGAACAACATAAAAAACGTCTCGAAGAACTCGAGATGTTAGACGAGCGCTTGGAAGCTCAGCAGCAGATCGAATTTTACCAAGTCAGAATTTCTCGTGCTTTTGACAAAAAGATTAAGCAAAGAAGCTTCAAGGAAGGAGATTTGGTCCTGGCCGTCCGGCGGCCAATGATACTTAACTCCAAGAAAAAAGGCAATTTTCAACCTAAATGGGAAGGACCATTTGTAATAGAGACAGTCTACTCTAATGGTGCATACCGTCTAGTCACCCAAGATGGTGACAAGATCATGATGCCAATAAATAAGAAATTCCTGAAAAAGTACTATCCTTAGTACGCTCAGGATGACTCGCTAAAATGGGAAGTTCCAGGAGAATACTGTACAGGGTGTTCTTAAGGATAACCCGAGATTAGCTAGATTGGCTATAATATTCCCTCACGAAACTTCCACTGTTGTTGTCGATTTACACTCTTCCACCACAAAATCCCTCACTGATCAAATTAATTGACGGTGGGTCCGCTAAAATTCTCCCTGGTTTACTCCACTCAAACTCCCGCTACGTCTGTGCACTCAATACTCCCATGGTTAGAGTCCAGATATAGTGCTCAGAATTTTAATCTCCTGATTATTGATAATTTCAAACCCCTTCGTGTTAAGTATTTGTCACTTAACACTGAGAACTCCCTTCGAGTGATTTATACGAATCAACACTCCCACTGTAATTTGTAATCCCACTCTCACTGTTTATTTGGTCAAACCTTCCTATAGTTAGGACCACAACCACAACCAAAATCCCTTCTCGATTCCTTCAATGAACGAGAGGTCCACAAATTGAGTGACCAAACCTATAAAAGTTAGGGTCATGTCAAACTCCTCATTTGGTCAAACCTTCCTATAGTTAGGACCACAACCAAAGCTAAATTCCCCTCTAAATTCCTTCAATGAACGAGAGTCCCACTTTTAAGTCGGATTATTTCCTTTTGATAAACGAAAGACCTCCACCCCAGTTGAACGACCAAACCTATAAAAGTTAGGGTCGTCTCAGTGCCTCCTCTTGGTCAAAAGCATCGAACGGTTGTGGCCCAAGCCGAGATTTCTTTTCGATAAATGAAAAACTCTCATCCCTTTCCCCTTCAGTCAATCCTATAAAAGTTAGGGCTGAAGTTAGAAACTCGTCTTCAAGTCAGGTAACCAATCCTATAAAAGTTAGGAATATCTGAATTTTTCGATTCTCAGAGTGGAGATCCTATTCTTAGTTTTACCTTACAGATTCTCAAAATAAAAATCCCACTTTGAGTTTTTTTGCAACCGGAGATAGAATATAAAATTCTTCCTCCCCGGTATCAGGTTCACTTCTGCCCCAAGAGAAGGTTCGGAGATAGAATATAAAATTCTTTCTCTCCAGTGTCGGGTTAGTCTTTCATCGATTGAAAAAGATACCAGAATACAAGTCTGGGGAATTTAATCCCGAATCCTAAGTAGGGATAAGTCAGCGCCTAACACGCATTGCCAGTCAGTATTTTGCCGTAAAAAGAACAAAAATCTACATATTCTATATTGTGGTAGGTTATTATTAATAACACCGTAATCCGTGCCTTACACGTGCGGAGAATTTTATCCCGAATCTTAAGTAGGGATAATCAGCGTCTAACACGCGTTGTCGGTCAGTCTTTTGCCGTAAAAAGGATAAAAGCCCACATATTCTATATTATGGCAGGTTGTTATTAATAACACCATAATCCGTGCCTTACACGTGCCCGAATCCTAAGTAAGGATAAGTCAACGCCTAACACGCGTTGCCGGTCAGTCTTTTGCCGTAAAAAGGACAAAAGCCCATATATTCCATATTATAGCAGGTTGTTATTAATAACACCATAATCTGTATCTTACACGCGTAGGGAATTTTATCCCGAATCCTAAGTAGGTATAAGTCAACGCCTAACACGCGTTGCCGGTTTAGTCTTTCACCGATTAAAAAAAAGACACCAGAATTGAAGTCTGGAGATTTCTATCCCGAAGCCTAAGAAGAGATAAGTCAGCATCTAACACGTGTTAACGGGTGGTCCATTCCCGTAAAAAATGACCAAGTCTACGTATTCAATATCGTAGCGCTAAGTCTAAGGGAGTTCATTCTGTTAGCACAACGTTACGTATGAAATAGACTTAGACAATTCATATGCTAGCCCGACCCAAATGGTAGTTGGTAAAGGCTCATCAAACCCGTTGATGACTGAGGGTTTGCCAAAAATCCTAAAGTCTACACCTAACATGTATTGTCGGGTGGTCCGTTCCTATAAAAAATGACCAAGTATACATATTTAATATCGTAGCGCTAAATCTAAGGGAGTTCATTCCGTTAGCACAACGTTACATATAAAATAGACTTAGATAATTCATATGCTAGCTCGACCCAAACAGTAGTCGGTAAAGGCTCATCAAACCCGTTGATGGCTGAGGGTTTGCCAAAAATCCTAAAGTCTATACCTAACACGTGTTGCCGGGTGGTCCGTTTCTATTTAAAAAATGACCAAGTCTACGTATTCAATATCGTAGCACTAAGTCTAAGGGAGTTCATTCCATTAGCACAACGTTACATATGAAACAGAATTAGACAATTCATATGCTAGCCCGACCCAAACGGTGGTCGGTAAAGCCTCATCAAACCCATAAAAGGCTGAGGATTTGCTAAGAATCATATAAGTATTACTGTTGATTATTCTAAGAAGAATGGAAAAGTCATAATAAGAATGAAAGTATACTGAACAAAAATATATTTTCATTAACAAAATCAAGCGTTCAGATACAACAAATCGTGGTCACTCTACATCAAGCTTATGACTAAGGATTTGTTGCTCTAATTTGGATAATTCTTTGACATAGGTCCGCTCAAGCTCACATTGCAGTTCCGTCTTGAAAGACTCTTCAGAGATAGATAAAATTCTGGCAACTTCCTCCTCCATTTTGGCTAACATCTCTTCCGAAAGCGTCACCTTGCTAGATATCATAAGCCTGCCATACTCTTCCCCGGCCCTGGTCACCTCCAAAATAGCCATTCGCTCTTTCACCTTTGCAATCTTTCGCTTAAGCTCTGCTATCTCTGTGTTGGTAGAAGCTATAGAAGAATCAAGCTCGTGTTCATGGGCCAATCTCTCAGAGAGAACCTCCTTTACCTGGTCGACCCTTTTTCTTTGTGCCTAGATCCCGAGCTCGGCAGATGCTCGAGCCTCACATCGGGATTGTAGACGAGTCTCTATTCGGGCAACAACATAACCAGGAGTACCAACGGATCAGAGCTCTTGTAACTTTTCAAATTCGTGCTCTAACCGCTTCAGGTCATCGGTTAAAGCATCTGCGATTCTCAACGAGCCGACGTCCCTCACCGAGGCTATTTTGCGCTCGAGAAAAGGTTGGAACTGATGGAAATGCAACTCTTTCTGTAAAAGTTTGTCGATCAATGACCCTGCAAAATTGAAAAAGTGGCTGACATCCAAACAGAGGATGAGCTTTTCCGGATCATCATCCGACAATAATGCCTTAACCATGTCCCGGAGTTAGGACGACAACCCTAAAAGAAGGAGAAGAGATGAATATTCTGAAATATAAAATAATTCTAAGTCAAGACATGGCGCAAAATTTACCAACACCTATAGAACTTTCTTCAGCTAAATGAACCACATCTGGTTCTGTTCGCCTGATTTCTTGAGTCGCAGGGAGCACGGTAGGTATAGCGACCGTCGAAGTACCAACTTCTTCGGTTGGTCTCACAGTTTGTTTAGTTAAGTTCCCCCCAACAGTTCCAACACCCGCGGTAGCTGATATCTTCGAAAGAGGGGGGAGTTGCATCTCAGGAGTCGATGACCTGGCCTCAACGACAATTCTTACCAACAACAAGAAATCGAGACCTTTAGATTCATCAGACTCTCCAATAAAAATAGTAGTATCAGTCTCAACGACTGGTCCTATGATTAGAACTTTCCTATGGTTAAATGAAAACCGAAAAATGGATCTATAACACGGGAATAAAAATCATACTGGCAGGTGAGTCAACCGTGTTCATCGGTTCGACAGCCTCATGCTGGGCTTGTTCAGACAACATGTCTTCAAAAAGCCTGTCGTCAGAATCCAAAGAGACGGGAATTGGATCAGGTGAAGGTACACATGTTTCTCCGAGGGCCGCATCATGGAGAGCTCCCTTATCGCCCAGATCCTCTGCTAGAACACCTACACAGAATCAAAGTGTTAAAGCAGAAAGATGAAAAGCCGAGAACGCGCAATAAGAAGAAGTGAAATTTACCTTCAGCAGCTGTGCCGAGTTCCGCAGCCTCAGTCCTCGGGACCACTTCTTGCAATTTTTCTAAGAGGGTAAGAAGCATAGAAATCATTAGCGGAGACACAAATTCCAAATCGTTCAATTCCCGCCAAATGAAGGACCTATCACCGATGTCAAATATACCTGGATCTTTGACCCTTTCAGCGGTATCGGGTCTAATGCTGGAGTCTACAACAGCCTCAACATTTGTACCTGCTCCAACACCTGCAAGTTTTTTGGTCATAACTTCATCCATTGGTTGGGAGAAGTCAGACTTTTCAAAACCATCAAAGCAAGGAGAAAGAGGATCATATTCCTTTTCACCTTCTTCCCGACCTCCTAAGACACGAGAATGAATAAGTCTAGGAATTAATAAATAGAACAGTAAAAAGATCATAAAAAGTTGAATTGTTACCTTCTCCACCGATAGGTATGTCAGTGGTAGGTCTCGTTTCTGAAGTCGGGAGTCCAACATGTCGCTTGGAAGCTAACTTTTAACCTTAGCAGACGGAACCTCCTCCGGATTAATAGCTCGTTCATGAGTAAATTTAGAGCGCAATTCTCGCCCCGAACCGACTTGAGTTGAAGGCTGAGAGCTCGTCCGACGTATGGGACAAGGCCTTTCTTCTTCTCTCTCTTCTTCGAAAGCTTCACCTAGGATTTCAACCCACATCTTGTTAGGATAAGTGCGTATAACTTGCACTCTTGGCTTCCTCGGAGCCAGCAAAGGCTTAGGTAAGCTAGAGTAGCGAGCATGAGCAGCCAACACTAACTCAAATAATTCTAAAGAGAGAGGATCCGACAGACCTGTTTCCAGCTCCTCGTGGTCACTGCCGGCTTCAGTCTCCTGCCCACCCACAATCTTAGTTTCCGGGATCTTGTCACTAGAAGTAGAGGTAGCTTCTTTTTGCTTCCCCTAGTCAGAAACACCCGCATGCTCATTTCCTCTTCTTTTTTGGAATTCAGCCTTATACACCATCTGAGTGGCAATCCGAGCTGCCTCTTCAGCCACTAACTCTGCAATCGGTCGGATGGGCACAGATTTGTTTGCCGCTAGAAGCCACCGATATTGTAGGAACGTCAGCTTTAATTTACGCTCAAGCATCGGGAAGTTTGAACTTGGTACCAGTGCAGCCGGTTATGCTCTAGAATCCGGCCCTAGCCCCATCTATTAAGCTACCATGAGTTCAGAGTTGTTGATTCGGATTCCCAATGTAAATCTGATCGTACCCGAGCTGTTGGGCGAATCGACATGGTAGGTATGGCTCTATATAACAACGGTTCTGTACCCGAAAAATCATGTAGCCTGACCGAATGTTGATCAACCAATCAAAACAATCATCATCAAGACCAGTCTGATATGTCCCAAACCTCTCCATGTCCACCAATGAGTCACCGTGTTGACCTAAAAACCGCGGGAAGCAGGTCAAGAGAGCTCAACACTTCTGATTCTGAAGTTGACTTTTAATTTCTACCAACCCTCGGCCTTTCCATTTATAATTTTCTATTAATTAGAGAAAGAGAATTGATGGATCTGCAGAAGTTGGGGCCGACATCATATCTGATCGATGTAGTACGAACCAGGTCATAAAACAGGTATAGGGGAGCTCTACTTTTGTGAGAGGAATCTGGGCTGACGGCTGACTTCCTCCTTGAGTGAACACACTCACAATCTGACGAAGCCCTCGGTAAATATCTGCGACCATCGCTGGAAGAAGAGATAATTTTTTTCAATGAGCAAGTAAGACCGCAGGATAAAGGACATCCAGAGGCAAAGTGTCTGTGGATTGGAACGGCACCACACATTTTTTAACCAAAGAGCGAGGTAGCCAGCAAGCAAACTCATGGGCTGGATCGGCTTTATTGCTTGCCATAAATATGTGTGGAACCTTGTTCCAGCAGGAAAGCCACCTTCAATGCTAGCTGTAGTAAAGGACTGAGCGTTGGACTTTTGAATTAGCTCATTCACTTCTGAAGGAGTCAACGATGTCAGTCCACATATCGCCGCACCCAGACTGCTATCCAGATTCTTGAACAAATAATCCGCAAACTTATTTAGACTTATTTGTGGTCGGGTCTTCTTGGATAGCGGATCGGCACCTACCAAGGCTATGTGATAGTGGCAGTTGAGACCCCAGAAAGTGTCATAGCGATTGGGCGTCCGCGACTTCAGCTGCCGCAGCTCCCAGTCAAAAGGAAAATATTCTTGATAGATCATACTACCCATTGGGAGGCCTGACACCTTATGCATCTCGTACAATGCTAACCCTAACTCCCCATGTTTGGTCAAGAATGTGTTAGTGTCAGGATTGTAAATCTCCAATAGTGCCAGGAAGTGGGGAACACTTATTGGCAGTCCATAAGTAGTGGCGCAGACCGTTTCATATAAACCACTCCCCTTCAACTCGACCTCGAACCGGTTTAAGACATAATGGCTTAAGCGGGTCCACCAAAGCTTATTAGACGAGTGCACCCAACCAAAACACCGGTGATCGATTGCTAGCATTTCTCGACCTAAATTCACAAGTCGATTCTTCACAGTGTTGGCCACAGTGAAGACTTCACCCTTGGGTGGGTCATTCAATCCCAAGACCCCCAGAGGTAACCCGATTATCCGATTTTGATCACTTGATCCAAGAACCACGCCATGGGTGACATATCCGCAATGAACGCGGTCATGCTCCTCCGTTAACACCCACGTCATTTCCCACGGGACAGCCTGACATCGAAGTTCTGTGAGTGAGCGGTGACGGGGAATTAGAGGAAGGTATATATGCATGCCATCATCATGATGCAGCCATTGTTCGGCTTCTAAAGACATAGCAGTTGGATCTTCAGTAGAATCACCAAACAGATACTCCGGCTTCCTCAACGGATGTGTGGAACTTGGGTCCTTCACTAAAGGCACATCCGTAATCAGTTGCCTTAAGGTACGATGCTCTCCCTTCCATATTAATTGCTGAAGTTTGTCTGGTGCATCCGAAGCAAATTGAGGGGCCATCGGTACAGGGATAGGTTCGTCAGTGGTGGCGTAGGCCTCACTAGAGCGACCTTCTACTCCGAGAGCATTGAGTGCCCTCGAGGGAAAATTAACTGAGGTAAAATGATGTATGATTAAAGACACGGTCATAAATACCTATGTTAAGACAGTATAAGCATTAAATTCATCTCACAAGCTGTAAGATAGAGACACGACCTTATAAAGGGTGAGATGATCTCTATCACATCGTGCACGTAAAGGACAAGGCATATTACTGTACGGATAATGCGATAACATACCCTAGCCCACGTAACGCGACACAACATGAGATCGCCCCATGTCTTAAAACATGTTTTGACCAATCGAAACACGTTTCGTGAAGCGTCTACTCCTGCGAAGAAGAGTGGGGCTTATCCCAATTACCTCGCCGAGAAGAGTAAAACGGGGACATCATGCAAGATCTATATTCATAACAAATTTTGGCTAAAAGAAAATAAAAGAGGTAATTAACTAGGCGAGATGATTAAGAACTACGTTATACACACGAAGTACGTGATATATCGTCACGTAAATAATGTGATAATATACCCGCCCTCCGAAAATATAGCGCAGTAGGAAATCGCCCCAAGTTAATTTAGACATGTCTCGACCAAGCGAAACAAGTCTTGTGAAGCGTCCACTCCCACGAAGGAGAGTGGTGGCTCTTCCCAATTGCCTCACCAAGGAGAACAAAGCGGGGATGCAACATGCAGAATGATATATTGAGTTCATGAATAAAAAGAAACGATGAAGTTATACCTGTGCAAGTAAAGGGCGTCGCATCAGGCGACTGAGTCGCCGAACGACTTCTAGGAATGCGGGATCTCTTAGGCGACATATCTGCAACAAAGAGGTAATAATTTGATTACGCTAGAAATTGAGGAATAGCAAGCTAATACAAATGGAAAATGACACTATTCTACAAAATGAGATTTATCATTAAAAATCCGATTAAACCCACATAGTGGGCCTAATACAGAGTCAGTTTCAACCCACGATAGCTCGTGCAACAGACTATACCAGAATTTCAGAATTCTAGCCAAATATCTTGGAGTTTTAGTTCAAGACATGTACATGGCCAAAAAGGAAACATAGACGTGCCTACAAATTATGCTATCGTGTGCACTAAAAGCCCCGATATGGTAGTTATCATGCAGGGTTCTGGACTCAAATTATATAGCTGTTCTTAATTGAAATCAAGGCCTGGGAAATTTCAGTCACAACCAAGTGCGTGACACCAAAACCCCCAAAGCTAGAGTTTCAGCCAGGTTATGCATCCAAGGTAAGTCGAGGGTATTAGTCCTTATCTACAGTCAAAACCAAGGCCTCGATTCTCGTCCTAAGTTTACATGCAAGTTAAATCCACCCCAAAATCAAATGCATGAAACACTCTAGATTCCTTTCAAGGCTAGAGTCATTCAAACCTTCTTACATAGCCAAGCACAAATTTAAGAATCAAATGCTGGGGTCTCAAATAGGATCGAACAAACAAGGAATTGGGATTCAAATGGACAACCAGACAAATAAGTCTGAGAGTTAGAATCAAACCAAGAACAAGTGGGACACAACCCAAAATTAGGTTCTACCAACTTTCAACCACTCAAAAAAAATTTCGGCCATACAACTAAAATGCCAAAGCATATAACCCCAAGATAAGCCTCCCTCAGATGCTTGGCTATCATTCAAGAACCCAAAATCAAGCTTGGTGTTTTCCCCCAAAATCAAAAGGCTAGGGTTTCGGAAAATCAAGCATTTAAAATAAAGGAATCAAATTGAAGCCATAGGAACATCTATTACCTGAAATAAAAAAGAAAAAGCTTGAAGGTGGTAGAAGCACAAGAATCCTCAACAATCGGCTCGAACTCAATCAAATCCAAGAGGCCGAAACCCTAACTCGAGCTCAAATTTAAGGGGATTGTCGGCAAATGTGAGACACGAGCAAGATCGGCCGAGAGGAGCACTGGAATTGAAGAAAAAGAGGTGAAGGCTTTCGAAAAATTCTTTGAATGGTCGAAAACTGCGAAGAGACAGAAGAAAAAAAGTTGATTTTAGAACCCCCAAAATCGACTAAGTATAGGAAAGAAACCCGACCCGAACCAAGCCAAGTCAGACCGAACCAACTCCTGAACCAACCCAAGAACTCCTGCGCTGACTCGCACACATGCGAGTCACCAAATGGTGACTCGTACCCATGCGAGTCACCAAATGGTGACTCACACACATGCGAGCTGCCATTTACTGGCTCACATGTGTGACAAGTTGTTTGGCCAATTTACGGGTATTCTGACCTATTTTCGAGTATTTTCAACGTATAAGAGACCCGTATTCCTACTCTAATGAGTATACGAGTCTAAACAATTTCCTACCTTTACCAGGGAGTTTCTGGAGAATATCATTCAGAATATTCTTAAGGATAACCCGACAAAACTCCCATGAGTATACGAGTATAAACTAGTCCTCCTAACTCCAACGCCTTAAGAGTTTAAATTGTGTAGACTCCAGTTAACGTACGAGTATAAACTGTGTTAACGTAGGTCAATGCACTGATGGCTTTGCCAAAACAAAACTACGGATATGAATTCCGACGAAGATGATCAGTTCAAAGTTAACTCGATGGCACGAGCTAAGTTCAAAAACTTACACACCAGTGTCAGTTCAAGACTTCAACAGCGGTCAGATGATAAACACAGTACCAAAAGAACTTCATCTATTCGACAAAATACTGAGTAGATTGAAGACTGAAGAAGCTGAGAGCGGAAACCAATTATAGGTCTTATCATACCGATTGAAGGTTGGGCCTATCATGTCTAAAGTATTATAGGCTCTTCTATAAAAGAAACGAGACTGAAACACTTTGAAGGGGGTATCTGTAGGCGTCAAAAATTTTCTATAGGTTCCCACACACAGCTCAAGACAAAGAGAACATGATGAACGACATCATCCGAATCAAAGAAGTTTATCTGACGACGATGAAACGCATGAAGCGAATCGGTAAAAGCGCACAAGTCAACAAATTAACGAAACACACATAAAGGGGAAATCAAGTGAACCGAAGGAAATGCAAACAGTCAAAAGAGTCAAAAAGACAGAACAACTGACCCGCATACCTCCGAGTCAAAAGAGTCAAAAGAGTCAAAACAGCTCCGAGTCACCAAATGGTGACTCGCATACCTCCGAGTCACCACGACTATATGGGCCTCCCAAACCTCCCAAACACGGATTTTGATGTTATTTTTAAGGATTCTTTCGTTCCAGGGCCTCCCTAACAGATTTGAAGTTATCCCTATGTGCGGTTGAGTAGTTATTTACTACAGACGATGTCAAAACACTTAATCTTATCAGAAAATACGACGACAAAAGCCTATAAATAGAAGCCCAAGGTCTTCATTAGAGATGATCTAAAATCTGAGGGCGAGATGCTGTCTAATTAAACAGTAGACTACGAATTTTAGAGGAGAATTGGCAGATATTGACGAACTTTTTCATAAAGAAAAAGTCATCAAAAGATTTGAGATTCTTTCCCCCTCCTTCTTCTGGATCAAACTTTGTTTTGATCTCGAGAAGAGCCACAATCTCGATTGGTCATGATTGTCGCTGCGGCGATTGTTTCCTTCGTGAAGCAAGAGCATAATTACACTTGTCAACCGGATCTGATTCACGGCGGTCCACAGACTAACACATCCCCGATACAGACAAAGATCCCACACAAAGCAACAGGAGATAAACTAGTGCTGTATTTTGTTTCATAAAGTTATAATCTTTACTTTTCTCATTGTAAGGAGATCTTATAAAAAGATCAACTCGAACTTGTAATCGATAAACGCTGTAACAAGTTCGACAACAATGAAAACGATAACTTTTGACGAAAACAATATGTTAATATATAATATTATTAATATATGTTATTAAAATGTTATATAATATTATAATAAATACGTTATACTTTAGTGCTATTATATAATATTATTAATATATGTTATTAAATTATTAATATATGTTATATTTTATATATCATGTCATATATTTATAATATAATTAGAATGTATTAGTTAAGTAATACAAAAATATTTTAAAATTATCCCAATTGTCTTCAAAGTGGAACAACATTGTTCCAATATGGAGGATGAGATAAATTTTTACTATTGGATTAAATTTTTGTATATGAATGTGGTAATTTTATCCCAAGTGGTGTAATTGTCTCACTAGTGTTCCAAAAAACCAATAACACAAAAATGTATTATCCTTGTTCCATTATCTCAATGAATAACACTATGAAATAGAATCCCCAAAATTATCTCATTATCCCCTAAAATATCTCAACCAATAACCCCCCCTTAGAGAGACCGTAGGGAAGCCGTCCCAATTGAGGATAGGAGATCCCTCTTGTGGTCACCTCATCCTTGACCGCGCCAAGATAGCTGACCCCCAGAGCCCAGTCACAAGGGAGTCATCAACATGATCAGTGGCGGTCCTACTCCTAGAGGGTCACCCAACAATGCCCGGAAGAGATATGCCAAGTGGGCGTTACGGGTCAACCAAGGTGACAAGAGGACCAAGGTGGAGGAGCCCATATCTTTTGGGGATGGTGACCTGCAAGGTGTTGAGATGCCTCATGACGACCCTATCATCATAACAACAGGGATTGATGGCTACCAAGTGAAGTGAATCATGTTCAACATAGGGAGCTCAGTGGACATCTTGTATGTCGTTGCCTTCAACCAGATGGATATTAACAAATCTCGTCTGCTCCCTTGTAGAGGCCCCCTCATCGGATTCATCAGCCACTCACTTTTGCCAGAAGGGATGATTACTCTCCCCCTAACAATTGGAGAGTACTCTAGGCAAACTATCTGTAGGCATCAAAAATTACCTATAGTTCCCAAACACAACTCAAGACAGAGAGAAGACAAATAACTTCATCATCTAGGTCAGAGGAGATCATCCAATAGCAAAAAGAAGAAAAGAAGAACACAAAACAATGTGACAAAAGGGCTTGGAGCTGTCTCACAGTTGGTGAGACAACATCCACTATATCATGTATCCGAGATAGTGTTCACTATCTCGGATACGTGAGACAGTGAGAGCTATCTCACCAACTGTGAGTAAGCCTCTCAAGATTTCTGATAGTTTTATGACTTTTTACGGGGACCACGTGGCTCCATAACTATTAGGAAATGTTCATTAACATTAATGGATGGTTATAGCCATGAAATATGCCCACTACCCATGAAAATTACGGTATTTAACATAATTTAAGTAGTGGGATGGTGGTTACAAACTGGTTGGAACCACCATATTTGGCCGAGACAGTGTACACTCTCTCGCCCAAAGGAGATAACCATTACCAGTTGTTTCAGATTCTTTTCGACGGTTATGGCTTCCAATAGTTATAAATACCTACTACACACGCGGTATGGGACCAAGGTAGAATCACCAAGGATTGGCAAGAGAGCAGAGAGCAGAAAGAATCTAACTTTTGGACAACTTTGAGAGCATGAGAGAGTTGTAATTCACTCCCGAGCATCCTCAAAGCCTTCTGGTGTTTCCTTGAATTTAAGCTTTGACTTGTTCTCGACAAGAGTGTTCACCTTACTTTGCTAAGATATTCACTTTAGCTCTTGTTTCCACATTGAAACATTAACTTTTTGCCTTCTTCGCATCTGACTTGGAGCAATTACTAAGTGGTCCATGGATAACGCATCCCTGGCACAGGCAAAGATCCTACACAAGTAGAGGCTACTATGTAGGAGTTTCTGCGTGTGTTTTTAGGGAGCACCAATTTTGTTTCATTGTAAAGAGAGGAAATTTACAAGTGTAAAGCCATTCTTTGTTTCTGTTAAAATGTTTTAATAGAAGCTACAATGAAAATCGTTCCCAACACAAACATGTTGGCGACCACAGTGAGAGCCAACAGTCTCGGCATTGAGGCTGTGGTGTCGTAGCCAATCAAGATTCTGGTCAATTCAATGGTTGAATACGACTTCGACCAAGCCAAGTTTGAGGAGTATCTCTCCTCATCTTCATTAAGGTCTTTCTCTCCCCGCAAGTGCAGGAAGATTTCATCATCGAAGAAGATTTTTCAGTCTTCAACACCAATGAAGGCTCAAGGTGAGTCTCGCCTAATAGTTGTTGAGGCTTCCCCTCACAACACCACTCCGGCAACCAACAAAGCTGAAAGCTTTGCTCGCAACGTCTCCCCTCCAGTTAAGGAGTCGTCAGACAAAAGTTCGTTAGCTATGACGAAGAGGGCTCGTCAGAGGCAACATCAATGCTAGGCCTATCAGTTTGCCAAAGTTTTGGAACAAGTTGATGGAGTTCGCTACTATGCGAACTTGTAGTCAAGGAAGCATCGAGCAATCCAACCGCTTTAACATCAGGCCGCTAACACTTCCTCCAAACCATCAATAGAGGAATGAATTCTCATCAAAAGAACTCATTCAACAAAGAAGGAGCGTATCCAAAAGCAACATGCAGACGCTGCACACGCTCATGCTGCCCTTGCTCGTACTCTTGTGTGAAAGGCACAAGAAATGAAGAAGGAAAAGGTGGCTAAAAAACCACCAAAATTCCATAAACTTTGGGTTACGAAAGCCGAACTTGTGCAAACCCAAAATCAGAAAATAGAAAAAAGTGCCTCATTTGGTCAAGACAGGGGAAACTGTCTCGCCCAAAGGGCCTTTGGCCGAGATAGTTACTACTGTCTCGCCCAAGGGAAGGCTTCCTTGTCTCTTTCTTCTCCTCCTTCGGTGTCAGTTCTAGGTCCATCTTCTATGGCTGCTTCCGCCACGCCACCAGTGCAGCCTTGGGTCAACCTTGAACTATCAAATTTCAAAATCATGATGGAAGATCGACTTGGTCCTCTACATGAAGATCGAGACAAAGCGTTGGTAAAAGAGTGCTTAGGTCCGGTGATCAAAACCTAAGAAGCTCCAAAGACTAGGGTTCGTACACTCACTTCCATCAAGATAACTACTACTAAAAGGTGTCCCACCACCTCCAAACAAATCGGGACACCTCAATGTACATATTTGTGTGTCGTGCACAAAAGGGGCAAGGAGACCTCCCTTTCTACGAGAATTCCTATCACCTCTCGTCTGGGGGTCCGTATTGAAGCACAGGAGCCCGTTAAGACTCTACGCTCGTAAGGGGGTGGCTCTAAACGTGTGACTCCTAACGTGACATTGGTACAACAAGTCGTACTGAGGATGTCGACAAGGCTCTACATCCCTAAAAGAAGATGTGTCCATCAAAAGACAATGCTATACTTGGGGAATGACACCAACAAATAATGGGGGTGCTCCGATCACCATACCAGTGAGTTGTACTATCAGACGGGGGGTGCGAGCAAAACTAAAAAAAAGGCTATTCGAGAAATAAGCTCTCATTGTTCCTGTGAGAGGCTTATTAAAGTAGTACTATCTGTATGTAGCTTCTCCAAAGCTATCCCTCAAAGAGTCTCGATATTTCAAAGACTTTCCATGCCATCAACCGAAGTGTCAAAGCCTAAGCCAAGACGTTTCGAAAGGAGAAGATCCACCATCCAAAGACGATGAGTTCCTTGAGGTAACCATTAACATGGCTGGCATAAGAAAGGGAAAGTCTAAGCGACATTCAACTAACTCTGATCCTGACTTTACCCCGAGAGAAAGAGTTGATTATAAGATTTGTCAAAGAATGTCTCGGCTCTAGCTAAGAGACACCAGACACATATGCTATCAGAGGATGCATGAAGGAATGTCCTCGTATGTTGAACTTTTAGATACTTGTTCTGCAATTGCTTCAGATGATACAATGTCTAGCATAAGGCAAGCCTGAGAAGCGATCACAATCACTCCTGAGCACATGGCCCAAATAATTCAGGAAGCTCTAGCGAGATGACAAGAAGAGACCATAACTGAAATCAAGACATAGATGGATTTAACTATGCAACAAATGAGAGAGTTGTAGGCTTAAAGACCGCCCTAACCTGAGTCCAGTCAGCGGACTGAGTCTAGTCATCATAACACACCTATCACGCCCACTCATATCAACACAGATGACATCGATCTAGAAGTGGATGAGCTCATTGCTGCTGATACACCTCCTAATAACAATAACGCTACAGGTGGGAGTAATTCGATAGATTCTTCCCAACATCGCCTTGATGTATGCTCAAGAAGTGAAGAAGACCGGAATACCGTGTCCATACCCAAGGGAATATGAATCAATTCCGTACCCGACAAAGTTTAATCTGATTAACTTTACGCTATTTTATGGGAGAGGCTCGCCAACCCAGCATGTAATCTACTTTAAATCTCACTTGGGTATGATCTCTGAAAATGAACCCTTGATGATTCGGTCATTCGTGGGGCCGCATTTTACTGGTATCAGCGTCTCAAGCCAGGGAGCATCAATTACTGGGATGACATGGAGAATCTATTCCTCAGCAATTTATTTGATGATGACGCCGAAGTATCGATCGAAATCCTTTTGGATGAGAAGCAGAAAGACGGGGAGTCGGTTGACAATTTCGTCAAACGCTTCCGGAACAAGGCTATGAATTGTAGGGATTCGGTCACAAAGGAATTCATCTTTTAGACATACCATAACAATCTTTCTCTTAATGTGTTGGAGGCCATGGGGGTTGTACCGTCCAAAACTTGGAAATGATTGAAGCTACACGTAGAACATGTCTAATACTTTCTCAAAAGAAAGAAGGCTGAGAGAGGCCAACCGACGATTAATTCTACAAAACCCAATTTTACTCTTAAGGGTAGAGAAAAATCACCGGTGAATGTTGTTGATGCTAATCAAACATCATAATGTCAACCATAGTCGCAATCACCAAAACAGTTACAGTTTTAGCTACAGTCTCAACAGCAGCCCCAAAGGCGACAAAGAACTCCTGATCTGAGGTTCAAGAGGGAGTACTCCTTCAAATATGATGAAGTTCTATCCATATTTAAGTACCTCCTGGACAACAAAAAAATCAAGTTGCCACCAATTACAAATCAGGAGGAAGCTAGTAAGACTTTAGACCCGTAGTACTGTACATATCACATGAGGGTCCACCATCCCACTAAGGCCTATTTTCCCTCAAAGACAGAATCCAAGCCTTGGTTGATGTCGCCATCATAAAATAAAAAATGTCGGCATCATAACTCATGTGGCAAGCACTCTTGGACATTCAAAAATTTCTTCAAAAGTCAGAGTTATCCTAGTTTCCCGAGAGAAACATGTGATACCTCGAGCCTCTTCGTTGATCGAGCCATGCTCCAACAACGTGGATGAATATAACGCGCTTCTCATCGGACTCAATTTCACCAAAGAGCTGGGTGTGGAGTACCTTGAAGCCTTTGGCGATTTCCAACTGATAATTAACCAAGTTCAGAGAGAGTACGAAGTAAGGAACCAAGACCTGATCCCGTACTATAAAGCGTCTATTGAGATAGCAGAATCATTTGAAAAATTCTTCATCGAGTATATCCCACACCTCCAAAATGCTTATGTAGATGCATTGGTGTCACTAGCAGTCTTTTTGGCACAACCTCCTTGTATGGGGGTAAAATTGATTCCCAAAAGGAGGGGATTTGTACTAATAAGAATTGCTTATTACAAATCAAGAAATCAAATTATAACAGAAGTGAAGAGAATGCTTTTCTTATTTAACGTGGGGTTTTCGGTAGTGATAGGATGCCTCCCTCGAATGCTTGCGTCAAGTTTACTTCCCTTGGATGATCCGATTGAAACTGTAGTTGAGCTTCAGTACATAGTAGAAGCTCTTGTGTGATTGAATTTGATTACCTGAGTTTGATGAGTATCAAGACCGAATGCTTAGAGAAGGCTAATATGCAAGAGTTTGCAAAGAGCCAAGAGTCTCAAATCTAAGAGTTCAGATTGAGTCTACTTCAACAATCTAAGCTTTTGCTTAAGATTATCCAGCCAAGGTCTCTGATTGAAGGGTCTTGAAAATGCCCAACCTCCAAGCCTTAAAAAAAAATCACTTTTCATGTTTCCAAAGGTGGCTTATAAATAGGTAAGAAAAGGCATAGTCAATCCCTTAACTTGTGGGATATGACCACTTAGGGGTGAGGAGCACTATACCCTCCCCTATAGCTATGAGATGTGACCACTATAGGTGATGAGAGCTATGCTTCATCAATTGGGACATGGGTAGACCCACTCCCACAGGCAAGCAGCCGTTTGCACTACTCAGGGGAGGCTGGTAGGCTTTCAGGTGAGCTTGAGCGGCGTCTGAATACTTTAGCGAGCTTGAAGGCGAGCTTAGCAAACATGCGGGGTTGGCTAGCAGACCCCTCAAGCTTTAGGCGAGCTTGAGCCTATTGGCGAGCTTGGTTCATGCTGGCGAACACCCTACATGCAAGCTTGACTCATGCGGGCGAGCGTAGCTTTCAGGTAAGCTCGACTCGTATAGGCGAGTTGAGAAATCAGGCGAGCTTGACTCATGCTGGCGAGTCAAACAAACAGTCGAGCTTGACTTGTGCTAAAAGTCAAGTAGGTAAGCTTGACTCGTGCGGGCGAGTCAAGCCATGTTGGTGAACTTTGGCTCGTGCAGGCAAGCAAAGCGTATTGGTGAGCCAAGATTGCAGGCGAGCTCTGCTTGGCCTCTTGAATGTAGGTGAGCATGACTTGTGCTGGCAAGTCAAACAAACAGGCGAGCTTTGCTTGGCCTTCTGAATGTAGGCGAGCTTTGTTTGGCCTCCTGAATGCAGGCGAGCTTGACTTGTACTGGCAAGTCAAGCAAACAGGCGGGCTTCGCTTGGCCTTCTGAATGTAGGTGAGCTTTGCTTGCTGGTTTGCATTTGTAATCTTGAGCATGCAGGCAAACTCAAACAGGAGAGATTTGAGTTCTCTTGTGTAAAGAAAATTTTTATTACCTACAAAACCCCCTTCAAAGTTTTTAGACCTAAATCAGGTTGAATGTGGTTTGGAATACTTTGATTGAAGAGGATCATTGTTCATTGGTTTGGGTGAATTTGATCCCCTTGGTCGAGTTGAGCTCTTCAGGCGAGCTCCATGAAGTGCAGGAGAGCTCAAGTCTTTAAGTGAGCTTAAGCTGTTGGCAGGTGAGCTCCAGATGTGTGGGCGAGCCACGTGTTC
>NC_033801.1:28404211-28450956 GCF_001876935.1 Asparagus officinalis
CTGGCGGGCTCGAGCGCTCGCTAGCTATAGAGGCGCCTCATCTTCACACTCTCGATCTGAGCCATTGATTCGGAGACTCTCTCTATCTCGATTGTTGTTTTGATGAGTGATCATGGTTGTTCAACCTGAACCGCCAACTCTTGACCATTTGTTTGGAATTCCGAACATCCCTCCGTGCTTGTGGCCATTCGATTTGGATTGTCGAATCAAACTGTTGTAGGCAATCTGAGCCGCTCGTTTCGACTGAGCTGGCGAATCTCGACCGTCGAGATTTTGCCTATATAAAGCATTCATCTCCTTTGTTGGGAGGTTACTGTGCTTTCCAAAAACTTCTATTCGAGTTCTCAAAGAAAACCTGAACTCCATCCTCATTCTCACTCGAACTCAAAATGGTCCCTAAGAAGATTGCTTCCAAGGGGAGGAGGACTGCTTCTTCTTCTAATGCAGCCGCTAACATCGCTGCTGTTACCGTCACCGGTGTGACTCGACCTCACCATAGTAAGTTAAGAATTGTGGGGGTTAGAAATGGAGAAGATGAACAGATTCCAATTCGTCTTCTAGCGAGTTTCGTCTACTCAGGCGAGGTTCTGCTATCCGGACGGGTTTGGTTGTCAGGTGAGCTTAGCTTTGTCAGGCGAGCTTCTCTTTTTCTAGGTGAACTTTGTTTGATGGGCGAGCTCTACCTTGTCAGGCAAACTTTGCTAGAGAAGGCTCACTTGCACTTTGCAGGCTGCCTATTCTCAAGACTTAGAAAATTTATGATCTTTTGAATCAAAGTTTCTGTAACTCGAGAAGAAGCACCAACTGTTGTGCCTCTCACCCTATGATCTTCTGTCATGAAAGCCCTCATCGCACCCTCATCGCAGAGGAGGCGGACTGATACGAGGATATGGCCCTCAAAAGGAGACCAATGAGGTCTGAGCCCATCAAACACGAACTTATCACAATCTCGGATGATGAGGAAGAAGGGGAGCTTACTCGAGCACCTACTCCCTAAGCCTCCTCATAGCCTTAGCCTGAGCCTGGTTTCCCCGACCGAGCAAGCATAGGGGGTGGGAGAAGTCCACCTATTTGTTAAACATCATCAAAACAAGAAGGCCAACAATTAACAATTTACCAATAATGTTGTTTATCTAGTATTTGTGTTTTCTTATTTATTATAGATAAACAACGTAGTTGGAGGATGGATGGAATAGCACTTTAACGATCATATCCAATGGAGGTTGGAGGAATTGTGGAGTGAAGCAACGTACAATTCAAGTTAAAGATCAAGTTCAAGCTTCATCCGCATGTGTACTAAGTCGAGCTTATTGAAGATCAAGATCTAGCTTGGGTAATATAGTATAGGTTTTATATTATGTGTGTTAAGTACCTTAAGCTCAATATCATATACACACACAATATTGGATTTTCTCACAAAATGAGCTATTTTGAGAAAACTTTATGATATTGTTTTATTGACCATGTTTACTTTAAACTTTATGATATTGTTTTATTGACCATGTTTACTTTATATTCATGTGTTATAATGTTTATGAAGACATTACATAAAGTTTCAATATGCGTTTAAACTCTTTTTGTCAAAAACATGTCCTTAACAAATTCATATTCATGCATGTTTTTACAAAATAATGAGTTTTCACAATTGAGAAATGAAAATTACAAATTCATATTCATGCATGTTTTTACAAAATAATGAGTTTTCACAATTGAGAAATGAAAATTAAAAATTTATTTTTGTAATCACAATTGAGAAATGAAAATTAAAAATTTATTTTTGTAACATGTTTATTTTCATGTTTATAAATATTTTGCAAAGTTTTATTAAGTTTGGAATTGATTTGTTATGTTTAATGGAATTTACAAAATCATATTTTTCATTCGTGCATGTTCATGCATGTTTTACAAAACAGATAAGTTTTCATAAATGGGAAGTTATATTTAAGAAATTCTTTCTTTGACATGTTTATCTATATGTTTATAAATGTTTCTCAAAATTTTACTATTTTTGGAGTTGATTTACTATGCCCAATTGATTTTACAAAATCGTGTATGTCTGCAGTTTTTTAGAAACTGTAAATCTATGTTCAAACATTTATTTCTCTCAACTGGGAAATTCTTTTTCAGAAATTCTTTCTCTAACATGTCATTCTCAAACATTTATTTCTCTCAACTGGGAAATTCTTTTTCAGAAATTCTTTCTCTAACATGTCATTCTACATATCTATAACCTTCCCACAAAAGTTTATATTTTTTGGAGCTGTTTTACTATTTTTAATTGATTTTACAAAACTAAAACGCAGTGCTACAGTACCCACGGTCGACCGGTACGGTCGACCGCCCAACTCTCTGGACGTGGTTACTGTAGCACAACGGTAATATTTTCCAGATTTTGATATATCCGTTATTTTGTCTTTTTGCTTGATTTTCTTAGGTTTTTGGGCTTGTTTCATGAGCCTATATATGCTCCATGCCATCATACTTCTAAGGGCACTCAAGAAATGTTTTAAACAAGTTTAAAAAGTTTTAAACAATGGTTTAAGTGTGTTTTAGTGTTTGTTTGGTTTGAAGATTGTTT
Organism: Asparagus officinalis; assembly: GCF_001876935.1. NCBI lineage: Eukaryota > Viridiplantae > Streptophyta > Magnoliopsida > Asparagales > Asparagaceae > Asparagus > Asparagus officinalis. The sequence continues at coordinate 28,406,790 of NC_033801.1, forward strand.
TCACAAATGGAGGAGATCATCTTCTTTATTAATTAGTTTTAATTGGCATTTAATGGGATTAGATTAGCATAAGACCCTAATCACCCCCCCTCTAGGGTCTAACAATTGGTATCAGAGCTTGGTGCTCTTTGATTTAAGGTCTAATCGCCTTGAGTTAAAGATCCAAGTTATCTTTTTGTGCTAATCTTTTTTTAATTATATTTGTATCTTGCTTGCATATTTTTACAAATTATGGATATGAATGATGCATCTTGTTTAGGCTATGATTCTAGTATTGCTCCTAAATTCAATGCTTTCCCTTATGCTCAATGGTGTTTTAGATTCAAAATATTTGTTCAATCTAAAAATATCGATTTATGGGAAATCATTGATTGTGCTTATATTGTACCTACGTTGGAGAAATCCAAGTGGATCAAACAAGATAAACAGATGTTTATTATGAACAAGCTTATGTTAGAATTTTTATTAAATGCATTTGATTCATTTATGTCTAACAAGTTTGATTCTTTTGATAGCGCTTATATATTATGGAAATTCATAGAAGCGCATCAAGGGGACTTGGAGGCGATCCGACAAGTTTTGGAGGATCCGACTTCAAGTTCATATGGAGCATCTTGCACACGGGCACTAGGCGATAGCCCTAGTGAGGTTTGCGAGTTCGAATCTATTAGTGATTTACCTAATGATGAACTTGCTTGTGCTAGTGAAAAATTATTGCATGCCTTTAACAAATTGCAAAATGATTTCATTAATTTGCAAAGCAAGCATGTAGAACTTATATCCGATCATGAGAAGCTAGCTTCCAATTTTGATATCATTTCCAAAGAAAATGTTGCTCTTAAAGAAAGTAATGATATGTTAAAATTGGAAAATGAGAAATTATCATCATCCATTTCTAGCTTATCTCATGCTAAGATTGATGCCATGTTAGAAGTAGAGAACATAAAAAATAATACAGCTTCTTTTATAAATAACTATTTATGTTCTACTTCTAAAAATGCATATGTGCCTAAGAATGAAGACTTGAATCTTATGAACAAAAGTATTTCATCTTTAGATTCAACTTTGAAAACATGCATTAATAGATTTGAAAAAGAAATCTCATTTGCCAAATGCTTCTAGTAGACCACATGCTTTTAAATGTGATGTTTGTGGTAGGTTTGGACATCTTGCTAAATTTTGTTTTGATATACAAAAAGCTTCTAAATTGCAATATGTTCCAAATAGACCATTGTTTAATGATGTTTCTCATTTGCAAAATAATTTTAAAAGAAAATCTTTATTTGCAAATGTTTCCCGTGCACGAGCTAATGGTCCACAAAAACAAACGGATCTCTTTCATTGCACATATTGCAATCGGAAGGGTCATTTGAGCGATTATTGCTTTGACCATGTTAGTGCAACACATATGCCTAAGAGGGTTCATAACCCTAGGGCTTTGAGCTTTAATGATAGGGGTCATGTACCTAAATCTTTTGGTACCAACATTACTTGGGTACCAAAACAAATTTGATTTTAAACCAAGAATTTTAGTATTTTTATTTTTCTTTGTCTTGGTTTTGAAAATTATGTTTTAAAATCTTTTTCTTTTATCAAATCTTTTGTTTTCATGATTATTTGTTTCGATCTTGATGAGAGGACTATGTTTATATAACCCTCCAGAGTTATTGGGTGTTTATTCCCAAACATTGTTTACCGGGTGCTAAATATGTTTATATGAGTTATTATTAGCTCAAGAGATAGATATGGTTGCCTCTCTTGATTTTTTAAAATCAATGATGATTTTGTTTTATGTTCTTACATGATTTACTTGTGATTTATGATTTCATTGGTTGATTTGTTTTCATTTGAAAACCTTTTACATGATTTTCATGTTCCTTTTCTTTATATTTCATAAATCTATTTTTGATCTTTATGTTTTGTTAATGAGACATTATTTTCATATTGAGATATTTATATGTGTTCTCGTTATCTTTTTGTATGTGAGTGATATTTAGCATATTCATGAATGCTTGCTCACATGTTTGCCATGATCTATTTATTGCATATATTTTATATGGCATTTTGATAGGGAGAGCTATTCCCTATTCTATGTTTGTTTTTATACTCACCTATGCTTATTTATAGGGGGAGCTTTTGCTCTCTTCTTCCTTTTGTCCCCTTTTTGATGTTGTCAAAGGGGGAGAAATATTGTGAGTATATTCTTTCTTGTTTATATGCATGTGAATTATAAATTATACGTTCATTTCCTTCATGCATATATTTCTTTTTTTAAATTGTTTGTCATCATCAAAAAGGGGGAGATTGTTGGCCTTCTTGTTTTGATGATGTTTAACAAACAATTTACCAATAATGTTGTTTATCTAGTATTTGTGTTTTCTTATTTATTATAGACAAACAACGTAGTTGGAGGATGGATGGAATAGCGCTTTAACGATCATATCCAATGGAGGTTAGAGGAATTGTGGAGTGAAGCAACGTACAATTCAAGTTAAAGATCAAGTTTAAGCTTCATCCGCATGTGTACTAAGTCGAGCTTATTGAAGATCAAGATCTAGCTTGGGTAACATAGTATAGGTTTTATATTATGTGTGTTAAGTACCTTAAGCTCAATATCATATACACACACAATATTGGATTTTCTCACAAAATGAGCTATTTTGAGAAAAATTTGTGATATTGTTTTATTGACCATGTTTACTTTATATTCATGTGTTATAATGTTTATGAAGACATTTCATAAAGTTTCAATATGCGTTTAAACTCTTTTTGTCAAAAACATGTTCTTAACAAATTCATATTCATGCATGTTTTTACAAAATAATAAGTTTTCACAATTGAGAAATGAAAATTAAAAATTTATTTTTGTAATATGTTTATTTTCATGTTTATAAACATTTTGCAAAGTTTCATCAAGTTTGGAATTGATTTGTTATGTTTAATGGAATTTACAAAATCATATTTTTCATTCGTGCATGTTCGTGCATGTTTTACAAAACAGATGAGTTTTCATAAATGGGAAGTGATATTCAATAAATTCTTTCTTTTACATGTTTATCTATATGTTTATAAACTTCCCTAAAAAGTTTACTATTTTTGGAGTTGATTTACTATGCCCAATTGATTTTACAAAATCGTGTATGTCTGCAGTTTTTCAGAAACTGTAAATCTATGTTCAAATATTTATTTCTCTCAACTGGGAAATGCTTTTTCAGAAATTCTTTCTCTACCATGTTATTCTATATGTCTAGAACCTTCCCACAAAATTTCATATTTTTGGAGCTGTTTTACTATTTTTAATTGATTTTACAAAACTGAAATACAGTGCTACAGTACCCGCGGTCGACCGGTACGGTCGACCGCCCAACTCGTCTCTGGACGTTGGTTACTGTAGCTAACGGCTATAATTCCCAGATTTTGATATATCCGTTTTTTTGTCTTTTTGCTTGGTTTTCTTGGGTTTTTGGGCTTGTTTCATGAGCCTATATATACTCCATGCCCTCATACTTCTAAGGGCACTCAAGAAATGTTTTAAACAAGTTTAAAGAGTTTTAAACAAGGGTTTAAGTGTGTTTTAGTGTTTGTTTGGTTTGAAGATTGTTTTCACAAGTGGAGGAGATCATCTTCTTGTTTGGGCTCCAATCTCCATCTCTCCATCTTGTCATCTATTGGAGAAGTTTTCTAAACTCTATCTAGCTTTACATTTGCTTAGTTATTTGATTATCATTCTTTAAAGCTAGTTTTTATATTGAGTTTAGATTTGATTATATTATCTCATTGTTACACACCCCCACTTGAGCCTATTGTATTTGCATACATAGTATATTAGGGTTGTGAGAGATTGTAACATTGAGTTTGTGCTTAATTGAGTTCTCATCTATTGTAGAGAACAAATTTATATTTGTTACATTATGAGTGGTGTAAGTTTTTCGGTGAGCTAGAAAACCGAGTGTGTTGTGAAGTTTTTGATGAACTAGAAAACCGAGTGTGAGGAGTGACGTTGTTCGGTGAGCGTTGAAAACCGACACTGTGAGGTGTAAACGTTATTCGGGTGAACGTAGAAAACCCGGTTGTGATAGTGGATTTCTCCCCGGGAGTGGGGAGCGGAGACGTAGGACGGAAGGTCCGAACTCCGTGATCATATTGTGTGTTTGAATGTGCTTTGGCGTTTATTTATATTTGTGCTCATTGCTCATATCGCCATTGTCTCATTATTCATATCATCCTCTATCTTGTTTCATATTGTTTACCCTTGTGTTAGTTTATATATCATTGCATATATATTTTATCATATAGGATATATCTCATTGTTTATATTGCTTATCCTAGCTCATATATCTTATGGTATTTCATACTTGCTAGGATAACTTGTTAATTAATTTTAATTGGCATATAATCGGATTAGATTAGCATAAGACCCTAATCACCCCCCTCTAGGGTCCAACACTATTGATGGCTCGGAGCCCATTCCTTGGATCCAGCCTATCACCATGATCTTCCCCGGCTAAGAATCTACTACTCCCGACTCTAGATCTACATAGGGTCTCATCCAACGGTTTGAGAACACAATAAAACAATCGATCTCCATCGTCGACCTTAGGCGAGGCACCTTCATAGAGTTTGACGCCTTCATAGCAGATAGCTTGTAGGCCATTCAACAGGCAGGTGGTTGTTAACTAGCTGAGCTTTGTGAACAATAACTCATTCGCCTGGAGGAGTTCGTGCATCACTTATAGGGGCTGGTGTTCTCTGATTCATGTAATGAGGTGGAGTGACTCATAGCCCAAGCTCGGATTAAGAGGATGCATGAGTGTGAAGCTCGAGAGAAGAGTATATCAGAGAAGGAGGCTCTCATCATAGATCTTCTTGGGCAACAACACCAGTCATAGGTCGCAATGGATGCTTCCGTCTCTACTATCGCTCGGCAGAAGGCCAAACTCGCCGAGGAATTGTCGACCCTAAAGGACCTCCAGTTTGAGAGCGTGAATGTTCACCGCACTGTTACAAGAGAAATGCAAGTTCTCCACACACTGAATCAAGAAGAAACAGCTACTGCTGCACCTTCTAAGGCTAAGATTCGGAAGGAAGCGGAGGCCTAGGTCCGAGTGGACCGAGCGAAGGAGCTAGCCGCTGTTAAGGCTGAGCTCATGTCCTTTAGCTTGTTGGGCTCTGCTGGCCATGAGGACTAGGCTCGCGGGGTTGGGTTGATTTTGAGACATTTTTTGTTAACTTTGTTCGAACGTATTGTCATGACTTTATTTGAATGTATTGTTATAACTTTGTTCGAATGTATTGTATCAAAACCTACTTATCATGACCAAAGTTATGCTTTTGTTGTCCAACTTCTTGTGCATATACTCCTGTTCTTGTCTCTTGTTGACCAACACTTAGTATTTTTAGCAAATCTTCAGCTATTAACAGGTTTGATTTACCTTTACTGATTACCGTTTGAATCGAGTTAGCCATACTATTTCCCTCGGTATGATGAGTTGTCGAGAAGTTTCTTTTAGGCTTAACGCTAAAATTTCTTCTCTATCCTTAGTCGTTTGAGGTGTTGGGTTGGGTTAATTACAACCGTTAAGCTATAATTAGGTTAGGCCATGTCGTTAAATATGACATCTTGGCCCAAAAATGAGTGACCGCTTGTATAAGTTGTCGCTCGAGGGTCCAAATAACGATTCATTGCTTGGTAGGTCACCGTTTGGGAATCGATAGGGCGCATTGCTTGGTAGGCCGCTATCAACGAACAACATTATTTATAGAAATGACGGTGTTGGGATAATCAAATCGTTCAGAGATGTATGAGTGTGACGACTGATTAGTATAGTAGCACATCACATAGTAGACTACTATCATCGATTGTTCTATGGATATTTAGAACGCTCAGAATGGATCAAATCATTTAGCGACATAGGAGTGTGATGACTGATCGGACAACGTTATTTACGGGAATGACGAAGTTAGTTATCAGAGGTAATCATTAACGTGATGGTTTTTATGGACCCACCATCCTATTGGAGAGGATTGATGGGGGATTTGTTAGATGTTTAATGTTAACATGACCAGTTGTCGCGATCAGAGCGACTTTAAGAACTTACCATCCTATTAAAGAGGATTAGTAAGTTGACTTATCAGAGGTATAATGTTAACATGACCGGATTATCATGATCGGAGTGACTTTGAGGACCTACCATCCTATTAAAGAGGATTGGTAAGTTGATTGGATTGTCGTGATCGGAGCGACTTTGAGGACTTACCATCCTATTGAAGAGGATTAGTAAGTTGATTGTCAGACGTGTTATGTTAATATGACAGTGGGAGTGGGCCCATCATCCTATTGAAGAGGATCGACATGGGAAATTTAGAGGAAATTAGTTGTTAGAGGTGATTGTTAACATGACAACTTTTGTGTGGGTCCGTCATCCCATTGAAGAGGATCGACAGAGGAAATTTAGAAGAAATTGACTATCAAAGGTGACTATTAACTTGATAGTTTTGTGGGAGTTTAAAGAAAGGCTTATGGGTAGTACTTCTTCAGGAATTGGCCGTTAATATGCATCATGATCTTATCACCATTCGGTTTGATAAGGCGATAAGCTTCATTCGAATAGACTATTTCTATTACTAATGGTCCTTCCATTTAGGCTGAAAATTTCCTTTTTTCTTGGAGTTGAGTATCATAGGTTGTCGAACAGCGAGGACCAACTCTCCTTCCTTGAAAGATCTGTACTTGACTTTCTTGTCAAAAGCCTTGGATATTCGGGCTTGATAGAACTTAATGTGTTGTTGAGCTTCGAGCTATTTTTTATCTAACGCCTCTAATTCTGCGAGACGTCATCGATGATTCTATTCAGTCATCATCCCCATTGCAAGTGCGATGCGTAGGGATAGAATCTAAATCTCTAGTGGTAGTACGGCTTCATAACCGTATACCAGTGAATAAAGTGTGGTACCGGTCGATGTGCGAACCGTAGTATGATACGCCCATAAGCTTTCACCGAGCTTTTCATTTCAATTGTGCTTGTTGTTGGATGTCAGATTAGTTAAGATCTTGATAATCGTCTTGTTGAAAGCCTCGGCTAGTCCATTTGCCGATGGATTGTAAGCCGTAGATGCCAGGTTCTGTATCCTGAACTTGTCACAGAACCAAGTGAATGCATGATTAACGAATTATGATCCGTTATCATGAATGATATGTCTTAGAATGTTGTATCGGTAGACAATGCGATGTTTGATGAACTTGATCACATCACTGGTCTTGACTTCTCTTAAGGGAACGACTTCGGCCCACTTAGAGAAATAGTCAGTTATCACAAGGATGAAGCGATGATCTTTAGCTGATGGTGGAGATATTAATCTAATGACATCCATCTCCTATATCTCAAATGGCTATGAAGTTGCTATGGATGCAGGTCTTCGGATGGTTTGTGAATGTAGTTAGCGTAGATTTGAAACGCATGGTAACGTTTGACATAAGCAACAGCATCGTTGATCATTCTGGGCCAATAATAACCCATTCTTCACAAGCGATCCCAGAGCTTAGGTCTAGATTGGTGGGTACTGTATGTACTATCATGGGCTTCCTGTTTTCTGTGCTTCTGTCGTTGAGAGACATTGAAGCAACATGCCGTTGTGCGACTTACGATACAACACATTTGTTGTTGAATCGTAGTAGAATCTCGGAGCCCGTCTGCGAACAGAGTCTCGCTCCTTTATGTCTTCGGGTAGTATACTATATAAGACACAGTCGATGATTAGGAAATGTCAATCTCTCGGCTTGAGTTGACCCGTAGGTTGGTGAGTTACATTCACTTCCCGAACATACTCCAGTCGGAAGAGTTGTCGGCTTGTGACGGTGACGCATTGACTTGTTCCCAGCGGCTGAGCTAGGTTAGCTGCTAATGATGCTAGGGCATCCGCGTGCATGTTATTGGAGTGAAGCACGTGCTCAATGCAAAAGCTTTCAAATAATTTGGCTATTTTGATGGCCATTTATGATACAGGATTAAGTCGTCATTTTGACTTCGTATTCTCCTGTCATCTGTCTGACGATGAGCTAAGAGTCACCGTAAGCTTCAAGATGATTCACCCCTAACTCATTGGCGAAGTTGATTTCGATGCGTAGTGTATTGTACTCAACCATGTTATTGGTACACGGCTCAGTTAAAGAGAAAGCTCGGGGTAACACGTGGTTTTGTGGAGAAACCAAAACCACCCTACCCCATGACGATAGACCCAGTTGTGCCTATGCAAGATGTTCTGTCGATGTACAATCACCAAACTTCTTCTTGTGAGGTTGCATTAACCTCGTGGGTTTCATCTGACATATCTTAGAATAGATCAGTCTTTGACTCGAGCAGATGACTGACCATGAGATCGCAGATTGCTTGTCCTTTGACAAACTTCTGTGGTATAAAGTGTATGTCGTATTGGGATAGCAAGAGTGCACATCTTGCCAGATGCCAATTTAAGGACCTGGGGTCATGAAGACTCGGATGGGATTCATCTGTGAGATAACATGTATGGTTTGACCAACTAGGTAGTATCGCATGTTTTGAATGGCAAACACCAATGCCAAACACTCCTTTTCGACCGTGGGGTATTGCTGTTTGGCTCCCTGCAAGGTTCTACTCAGGTAATAGATGCCGTGACCGGCATCATCAATCTGTGCTAAGAGAGTGCCAAGAGAATGCTCCATCCCTCACACATAAATTAGGAAGGGTTTTCCTTAGACCGGGGCCACCAAGAGAGGTGGATTCGAGAGATAAGTCTTGATCTCATCGAACGCTTGTTGACAAGGCCCATCCCATACGAAGAAAACACCTTTCTTCATTAGCTTTGAGAAGAGTTGGCACTTACCCGAAAGATTTGAGATAAATCTTCGAATGTAAGCCCGACGTCCTTCCAGTCATCTTAATTCCTTGAGATTCCTGGGTGGTTGACGCTCTTAAATAGTTCGCACCTTGTTAGGATTTATGTTAATCTCCTTTGTCGTGATGATGAAGCCGAGTAATTTTCCACTCGACATCCTTAAAAATGACTTCGTAGGGTTCATCTTGAGTTGATGGGCTCGCATCAGATCGAACATCATTCTCAGGTCTTGAAGATGATCATCTTTGCTGTGACTCTTCACAACCAAGTCATCTACATAGAATTCTACTGTCTTTCATAGATGATCCCAAAAAATTACACTCATGGTGCACTGATAGGTTGCACTAGCATTCTTCAGTCTGAAGAGAATAACAATGTAACAATATATCCATACCAGAGTTCTAAATAAAGTGTGCTTCTCGTCTTCAAGGTGCATCTTGATTTGATTATACCCTAAAATCCATCCATGAAGGACATCCTTTCGAACCCACAAGTATCGATGATGACGTCTGTGATGGGTAAAGGGAATTCGTCCTTTGGATATGTAGTGTTGAGGTCCCTGAAGTCGATGCAGATACAGATCTTTTCACTCTTCTTCAGGACCAGAACAATGTTAGCTACCTAATTAGGGTGTTGTTCCTCTCTGATGAAGCCTGACTTTATCATCTTCTTCACTTCGGCTTCGATCGCCTTCATAATTTGTGGACAAAACCATCTTTGTTGTTGTTTGACAGGTTTGGTGTCCGAGTTGATGTTGAGGTGATGCATGACAATCTGAGGATCAAGGCCAGTCATGTCCTCATAATTCTGGGTGAAGACATCAATATATTCCCGGATGAGGGATATAAGATCTTCTTTCTCCTGGGGAGGTATGATATTGCTGATAAATATGGGCTTAGTATTAGCCTCGTCTCTCATATCTATTTGGAGTATCTTATCCTCCGTGGGTGGTTCTTATTATTCAAACTGACAACTCAATTAGGCATTGATGTGGTGATCCTATGCTTCATCATAAAGTGGGGTCTGATCATCCTCTTTGATTTCAACGGGATCAACTATAGCCATGTTGACTGTGATGTCCCTAAATAGATCTCCCACACTAACATCTGAATCCCACATCGAGGATGTTGACGATGATTCTCCGGAAGGGACATCTTCGAAATCTTTACCAAAATTGTAATATAACTCTGATGAAGAGGAGGTATAACCCAACCCTCTTTGAGTCTTGCTGAAGTAATTGCCGGGCTTTTCTTTAGGAACATAAGCAGGTCAGACAAGTACCTTTCATCTTTTGCCGTAATTGAGGTCTTCTTTGCGGATGACGTCATAACCCATGCTATCCATCATACGCTTTGTGACTTGTTCATAGTGCAAGAATTGAGGAGTGGGATAGTCGTCGTCTGACTCGTCCCGGATAGTGCGTATAGGCCGGTCTATCCTTCAAAAGATAATATTTTTCTTATAATTACCTCGGGTAGGTACGACAAAGACGGCTTGCGAGGACTCAGTCATTTGTTTTTTGTGACGAATGACGAGTACACAGGAAAGTGTAAAGAAGAGTTATTATACAACTCCGTGATGAAATTGCTAAACTCATCATTACTAGACTCTAAACTAGACGACAAGTAAGCAAAGTCAGGATCTTCATTCAGGATAAACTCGTCTGCTTTGTCAGCGTTGGTTATAACAAGGACTCAATAGCCAATTATAATAGGTTCAATGTTATTCAAGACAAGACCCTTGTTACACTTAGACTCACTATCGGCCTCATAACCATTGCCAGGTTCCTCGACCGGTGGCTCATTGCCCGGTTCAGAGTCCTGGTAGAGTAAATAATCGGTGAAGTAGTTTTTAACCCCCTCGAAGGGCTACTTATCAACAACCACCGTCTTTACTTAATAGTGGTCATCCACGTACTTTAAACACTGATGCAATGTGAATGAGACTATTCGGTTGCTATGGATCCATGGCGGACCTAATAGCATGTTGTAGGAAGGCTCTGCATTGATGACGTTGTAGGTCACTTCTGTTTTCATGTCGCCCAGCCAGTACTTGAGGTGGATCTTTCCCAACAGCTGATTTCTGATAGCGTTGAAGCCAATAATGGTGGTAGTCATTGCAACAACCACTTTTAAGGCACCCCTAAGTGTTTGATGAGCTTCAAGGGGATAATGCTTAGTGCAGACCCTAGATCTATTTGGATCATGTCCACTCGAGAGGAGCCGACGTATCCTGTGAAGTATAGGGGTCGGTCGTAGGATGTACTCTTGATGAGCATATCCTCAGGAGTGAAAGTAATGCAGGGCATCTGCTGTCTGGATGTCTGGTAGCATTATGGACACCCTTTCTCCATGTCCTCTTTTGAAGTAGGCAAGAAATGTGTGGCAAAAGCCTCTGAGTCAGCTAGTGCCTCCCATAGAGCTTCCCTAGTAAACATGGATAACCGTAGGAGCTTATACAAGGTGATCCTGGCTGGAATGTTCTTCAGCTATGCGAGTAGGTTGAAATGAAAGGCTTTACCGCTTGAACTCGGCTTGTCGGGATTCGGTTGGACTGTTGGTGACGGTCCTACCAGTGGTCTTGTCAGACTTTTTGCTATCGGAGGGTAGTTCTTAGCAAAGTCCTTCCCTGTCAATGTGTCTACCTCGTTGTCGAAATTGGTGAGGGTAGCTATCTCCACTTTGTCGTCATCTGGAATTGTTGAAACGACGTTACAAAGCTTAGTCTTGCCTTTGGACTTATTGGAAGTCCATTGCTCGTCGTTGAGGAGATCAGGATGAACTCACATTACCTGTCCTGATGGCAAAGTCTATAGCACCAAACCTTTCCCTCGTTGATTGTGAGGATCAGCATTGATAATTTTTAGCTCCTCCATGGGGATGGGCATAACCCTTGTGGGTGTATGGACTTCAGGAATATCTGTCCCAAATTTTAAAGTGACCATGTTTCTAGTCACCTTCTTCTGTACATTTTCCTTCTTTAGGACTCCCGCGTCATAAAGAGCTTGTAGCTTATCCTTAAGGATATAGCACTTGGAGGTATGATGACCCAAAAATCTATGGTACACACATTAGTTTGGATCATTTGTTTTGTTCATGTCTTTAGACTTCATGATCTCTAGCAGCTTGATCCTGTTGCTCTTGAGGAGAGAATCGAAGGTAGCCACAACTTGGTCTTCCTCAAAGTCGTATTGCCTCAAATGGCGCTGCTCGAAATACATGGGCTTCTGTCTCTGAGCTGACATGGGAACTGGAGTAGAATCGACAGCAATGATCTCTTTCCCCCTCGACCGAGAAGGGTTCCTGGGGGTACTTGGTTCTGAAGTTCCTCTTTTAGATTGAGGTTCTTCGACTTCCAGGCTTTTGATCATGTTTTCCACCTGCTCGCCTTGGTGAACAAGTTCCTTCCAGGTTCGGGTTTCCACCGCGCCGACCTTGGATAAAATGTCGATCGAACGATTGTTATGACACATCTTGATTAAAGTGCTTTCAGAGACTTGGTCCTGGCAATGAAGCAATCGATTCCTGAATCTCTTTATAAAGTCGTTGACTAACTCTGTTTTCTACTGCTTCTCAGCAAGCAGAGTGGCCATGGACACTTCTGTGTCGTCGTTGAAGAATCGGGCCAAGAGATGTTTTTCCACATCGGCCCATGTTTTGATAGAGCCTAGTTTCAACTTGTGGAACCATTCAAAGCCTACCCTCCTCAGGGTGCCGATGAACAATTGAGTGAGGATAAGATCATTCCTCATGAGAAATCTTGTTCGAGACAGGAAGTAGTAGATATATTGTGAGGGAGACCCCTTACCATCAAACTGGACTAAGCTCATTGGTTTGAACTTTGTCAGGTAGGGGACTATATCCCATTCGACTGGATACGGTCTAACTACTCCTATCTCGTTCATGCTCTTTTGAAGCTTCAAGGTGTTGAGTTGACTTTGGAACTCATCGAGGCTCTTGTCTCAGGGAGTGCTGCCAGCATGTGAACGCCTCTCTGCCGGAAGACTTGGATGAGTAATCCAAATGCGATCCGTGATTATCTTCGTCCTCAGTTGTGTTAGGAGGAGTAGGCTCATATTCTCTGTTCTTCAAGGATCTTCGCCGATTTCGTGAATTCCTCTTCTTCTTCTTGTTTAGAAGTTGTTCCATCATTCCCTTCAAGGAGTTTATGGTCACTTGTTGCTCTTCAAATCTTCTAGAAACCTCATCGGAGACTTCCACCATGTGCATCTTTGCGTGCTTGCTCTGCACTGAGCTCAAGGTTTGAGACGTTGCCGTCGCTAAGCAAACCTTGTCATCATTGTTGTAGATGGTCGATAACCAAGTATAATCGAATGGGATGGCCACCCCCATTTGAGTACGATTGTGTAGGTAGACACCCTCACTTTCAATGATGAGTTATTTGAATCCGAGGCAAAAGTCCAGATCTGATGAATCTGAATACTTGGCTTTTCCTTTCCCCGCCATGTTAACTGTAGTAGCTGGAAGTTCCAAATCATCAGTAGTCTGTCTCCTCTGGCAATTGCTATCGCCTAGTCGACGTGTGCATGATGACGCTCCACTCGTACTTTAAGTGAAATACACCAATACATGTTGGATCTCCTCCAAATTGCCTTGATGTGCTTCTATAAATTTCCACAATTTGTAAGCATTATAAAAATGAGCAAGTTTGTTAGAAATAGATGATCCAAAAGCTTTAAGCAAAAATTCTAACAACTTGTTCATGGTAAACATATTTTTATCATTATTACTCCACTTGGATTTGTCCAAAGTGGGTACAGTATAAGCATAATCAATTATTTTTCATAAATCGATATGTTTAGATCTAACAAATAGTTTAAATCTAACACACCATTGAACATAAGGGAAATTATTAAATTTTGGAGCAATATCAATAGCATAACCTAAACTAGGTACACCCGTGTATATCCATAATAGACTATGCAAGCAAGCTAAAAATTATAAATAGATTAGCAATAATGCAAAGCAAGGATCTTTGACTCTAGATGATTAAGCCACAAATTAATGAGCACCAAGCTCTGATACCAATTAAAAGTATCCTAAAGGGGGTGGGGGGGTGGGGGGGAGTGAATAGGGTAATTGCTAATCTAATCCGATATTGATACCAAATTAAAACTTATTAACTAATATTCTAGCAATAATGATATAACAATAATATAAGCAAGGATATATAATGAAACAATAGGCGTTATAAACATGTACGAGATATAAAGATGAGTAGTGTTCCAAAACAATCACAAACACAATGATATGATCACAGAGTTCAGTCAATCCTCGACCTACGTCTCTGCTCCCCACCTCGAGGAGATTCTCCACTAATCACAAAATCACTACACAATTGGTTTTCAAAGCTCACTGAAAACTTTTACAATACACACATAGTCAATCCTACAAGACACTCCTCTAAGTGTTAGCCTACGTCACCTTCCTCAAGTGTTTGGAATTACTACCTCTTCCTTGGCTTTTACAACCAAGCCACTCCTCTTGGAATTAATCCCGGTCTCTCCCAACCACTCCTCTAATTGTCCTTGTGTATTACAATGTGTTTCAACAAGTGCAAATAAAGATTTGTTCTCTATACATGATGAGAACGAAATGTAAGCTCACTCAATGAATCACTCTCATAACCCAAATATACAATATGTGAAATACTAAAGCTCAAGTGGTTGTGTGTAAAAATAATAAGTATAACACAATCAAAGATAAACTCAAATCAATCTAGTATAAATGTGAAAAATTAAAATATGAGATTAGCTAGAAGAAAGGAGTTTAGAAAACTTCTCTAAAAACAACAGAGGAAGAGATTTGAGGTTGAAATCCTCAAGAATGATGTTGCAATCCTTCTCTTGTGAAACTCTCTTCAAATAAACAAACATACTTAATTTTTCTTAAAAACTCCTTAAAAAACTTACGAATCTCTTTTATATACTTTCTTTTTAAGGAACAAATGAGTTATGAGGGCTATATATAGCCTCTCAAAAGAAATCAGCTAAACTAGCCGTTACAGCCAAAAAACTAGCCGATCAGTCGACTGGTCAAATGAATTGGTTGACCGGTTAGTCGACCGTTGGCCTATACTAGAAAACAGACGACACTATCGGTCGACTGGTTAACATTATGTAAAACCCCATAAAATTTTGAAATATTACTGAAAATAATATTAAATGAGTTTTTATTATGATGAATATTATTTATTGATGAATGCGTGTGATAGTAATTGATTTGACATCAATTAAGTGTATATATGAGAGCATACAAGTGTTAAACATGCACACACATGCAAAACCTATAGGCTAGAAAATGCCTCGAGTAAGTCGACTTATGCTTGAATATAAGTCGACTTATGCTTGCCTATAAGTCGACTTATAGGGTGGCAGATTTTGTGTAGGTTTTGGTTTTGGGTCTATTTCATTTTAGTTCAGCCTGTTTGCATATATAAGTGTATATATATGATATTTCTCCATTTTCCCTCATCTTTCGCGTGAATAAATAGCCACCCTCTCCCCTCAAAACCCTAGATCTTATTTTGGTGAATTTTGAGAGTTTTGTGAAGCTAAACCCTAGAAGAGGGCGAGTTCGTCGACTTTTCGCTATGGAGAACCTGTTTTCTTGCACTCTTAGGGATTCCAGCACGTGTTGAGGTGAGTTTCATCTCCTCCAATCTCATCCCCATGTTTATTTGATTTTTATTGAGTTTTATTTAGTTTTATCGGGTCTTGAAACCTAGTTTAAGTATAAATATTATTCTTTTAAACTATAAGATACAAAGATTTGATCTTTTTATTTTAAAAAGTTATAAAATGGATTCTTTGATTTGGATTCTAGTTCTAAAATAAATTTAACATGAATTTTTTTTGACATTTATAGTTTTCATGATGATTCTTACAAATATGAACAAGTTAGGGTTAATAGAATTCACTGAAACCTAATAAATTGAGATTTCATGTAGTTAATCAAAACTTAATCATATTAAACAAGTTTAATTATTTATGTTTTACATAATAATACCAATTAGGTAAATTGTAGATCAAAATTTTGTCCTGATGCACACTTGCATGTTCGGCTCGGGTCGATCGACAGAAGCAAAGGAGTCGATCGACCGATCCCGACAGCTCTGCGTGTGCACGTTGGTACACAACGCTGACCGGTCGACCGATGGTATACTTCGGTCGAATGATACGATGTTGATTTGAGTATTTGTGTTTTTGCTACATTTGTATGTTCGCATGTACGAAGCACAAGTCGTACATCAAAACACGTGCGTGTCCATGAGGAGTACGATTTGGGTTCGAGTATGCATAGACCTTCGGGAGCAAGTAACCTCACCTTTCCTTTTCGCCATGATCAGGAGATGACTAAATAGAGTAGTATATGTCGATCCACATGGTGATGTGATGAGGCTAGTTAGTCGTTTATGTTGATATGCATGGTAATGCGATGAGGCTAGTTAGCCGTATATATCGATCTACATGGTGATGCGATGAGGCTAGTGAGCCATTTATGTCAATCAGCATGGTGATGCGATGAGGCTAGTAAGCCATCTATGTCGATCCGCATGGTGATGCAATGAGGCTGGTGAGCCGTATATGTCGATTCGCATGATGATGTGATGAGTCGTAGGATTTTATAAACGATGGCATTGTGAAATATTTAATAGATTGAGTATTAAGCGGAAATTTCTTATGAACATAGTTCACTGTTGAGATATATTATGATAGGGGTATATTGTATTATGATTTACACAAGATTGTGTTATGGTATTCGTAATGTCTACCCACGGTTAGCGTGATAGGCTTTGTTTGACAAACTTGATCTTGTTTAGATGATATTTAGATTTGTTTTCCTTTATTGTTTTAGTCATAGGATTTGGAGATTGGTATTTGGCAATCCAAAATTTGAGATACAAGGTATATACATGAGGGTTTACTTATTTGGATTATTTCACTCGACGTACCATTCTTGTGTTGTGAATATCTAAATATTAATTTTCTCTTAGTTCAGTATAGATGATTTATATATCTATAAATGTACTAACTTGTATTTTCATATACTCCTAACCCCCTCCCCCTGGGGCGGTGGAGATGATCTCGCTATCGCTTTGGCGTTCGTTGTTTTCCATCTTTTCAGGCAGCAAGTTAGGTGCACGGAGAGTCGCAGATTGATGGAGATGCAGCTTACCACACCATCATATTTTATTAGTAGTATATCAATGCTTCACATTAGATATTGTCTAGTTTTCAGACATTTAGAGTTGTGTTTCATTTTGTAAAGGCTAAGTTCCTTAATACTATTTTATTTGACATCATGTATTGAGATATTACACATTTGTTTTAGTTTATCAGATTTACTTTATTTTATTCTGTTGGAACATGATTTTGATTATTTGGATAGCTTTTTCTCAATATTATGTTCATTGTACTGTAATCTTTACCCTATCTGATTTGTACCTACACTTGTTTGTTATTGATTCCACTAAAGAGATATTACTGCGACGGTGATATGTGTTGTTGTACTTTATGGGTGCATGGCAGGTTTCACTTCCATGTGTTCAACTTGAACTGCAGCATTGTGTGAAACTAGGAGCGTCACACATTATCGGTCGGCTGACATACACTGATTGGTTGACTGATAATAGAGATTGATCTACTGATAAGTTTGAAAACACAGATGTTGAAAAAATGTGCTGGTCGGTCAACTGATGAAAATTTTTGGTCGACCGATAGATGATATTTCAGATACCTGTAGTTTTCCAGAAACTTGATTTTGTAAGTTCAATTTAACATAACAAAACAACTCCAAAATTAATAAAACAGGAAAAATGTTTATATATATGAAGATGAACATGTTAGAGAAGGAATTTTTCAAATTTTATTTCCCATTTGTGAAAATATAAGTATTTTGCAAAAACATCAAAAATATGATATTGCCAAAACTTAATTTTGATGAAATCATTCCAAACAAGTTTTAAAACACTTTTTAATAGATTATTAGACTTCAGGAAAGATATAAAATGGTGTCATTAAGTCTACAATCCGAAAACAATGATAAATCAAAAACAAATATGCGTGTGTAGTTTGAGCATTAATTATAACACATAATGTATAAATCTAAACTAATATACCCAAGATAAAAATCTTCGTTTAGCTCAATCTTGATAGCGAGGATGAAGCGATAATATCATTGACTTGAATTGTGATGGCTTCATTCCAATTATCTTCCATCCTCCAATGGATATAATCGTGTAGGTGCAAGTCCAATCAACCTCCAACGGAGGATCCTTGTGTAGGATACCTAATAATGTAAGGAATTATTTGTTAATCATCAAAACTAGATAGATGGTGGGCTCATAAACATGAGACCTAACAAACCTCAAGGTTATCCTCTTGCCAAAGACTCAGGCGTCTACGTTAGTCCTGGGCACCCAACCTCAGAGTTGTCTCTTTGCCAAAGACTTAGGCATCTACATAAGTCCTAGACACCCAACCTCATGGTTGTCACTTTACCAAAAAGACCTTGGCATCCTCATTAAGTCCAAAGCATGTACCCTAAGCCCTTGGTGTCATCACGAGTAAACCCAAGACATAGAGTACAACCATTCGATCGTCTTTAGGGAAAAGACCAAGGCACTTCAACTTGCTAGTCTTCGTCGATAAAAGACTCAGACATCTCATCAACATGAGGCGTAAAATGAGCTAGTCATCTCAACCCCCTCAACACTCAGGTCGTCCTAACATGGTGGACTCACAACAATCCACACTTGTTCTCTCAACAAAATTAGAACAAAGCTACAAGCAAACAATGCAGAAACAAGAAATAATTAAAGGCAGACTCTAGAATGAGAGCAAAGTCAATCTTTATTCCAACATGCAAAGTCAATCTTTACTCTAGATCCGAGAGTAGGGCTTAGAAGATCCTCAGTAGAGGTAGCAGCAGAAGTGGAAGCAGGAGGGTCTTCTTCGGGGTCATCCTCTGACTTGTCATTGCCTCCATCATCCAACGTCAGATCCAACCTCCCTCTACTCACCTCGATCTCCTTTAGAAGGTCGAGGTAGTAAGAGACTCAGGGAGGATAGAGGCGATCAGGCGTGGGGTGAGAGGTAGGAGGGAGTAGCGAGGCCATGTAGTCGACACCAGCATTGCAAGCTAAGGCCACCTCAGTTTTACCTAAAGGGTCGTAGCTCCATTCATCGATTATCTTTGCCCTATACTGCTCTAAGTCTAAGCGAGCCAACCGATCCTCAAGGTCCTTGACTATTGTCGCAGATGTCTGATGAGTCGACCGCTCCTCCTCGAGGTCTCATCTTAGCTACTTAGCCGAGAGATAACTCGATCGAGTGTCCTCCTCAGCCGTTGCCTTAAGGTGCCTCTCGGACTCGACCTCTCCCTCCAGAGAAACAAGGCGGCTATCCCACTTGAAAAATCCTTGCTACAGACGACCAACCTCCTCCTTTAGCCGAGTCACCTCTCTTTGGATCTACTTAATGGAAGCCGCCTGATTGGTACCAGGTACGAAACAGCTTGCGTGTTTCGTACCAGGTGTGAAACACCTTGGGTGTTTTGCACCTATGTGCAAAACACCTTGACTGTTTCACACCTGTGCCAAATAATGTGTACTGCCTTTTGTATTTTGTCTTTATTTATTTTTTCCAACCTCAGAATGAGGTGATTCTAGTTGCATTAGAAAGCTGGCAATGAGACCTACGACTTTTGTCTTTTGAGAATTTTTGGATTCGAATTGCATCATGGTCCAAATTTTAGTTTTTCATACTCATGCATTCCTTTAGTTCCCCTTTGGCATCAGATAATCCTCTTTGACTCGGACATCGACGTTCATCGCCTTCTCTTTATTTCGAGCTATGTGTGGGATCCTATAGGTAATTTTTAACACCTACATCCATCTCTTGTAAGATCTAGCATAGGAGTGGATCTTCTCTAATTGTCGCCTCTCCTCAGTAGTGAGGACGCACGGCTTCAGCACATCCTTGGTCACTTCATGCTAATCAGGGCAAGAGAGAACATCGTCGGCGTCAAAGACCTACATGAATTGCTCCTTCTAGTCACTATTGGACTCTGGAGCATCCAAAACCAATTTAAAACTTCCACTGTAGTGGAAGAAGTCATGAGGATTCCTCCTCATTGACTTGACACTGACCAAATGCCCCAGCAGGCGCATGCTCGGCAGGACGCCACCCCGATGGCAGATTACGATGAAGCCCATCAGAACCCCAATTGCATTCGAGGTAAATTGAGAGGAGGAAACCCCAAGAGAAACACATACATCCCTAATGAAGGGATTGAGTGGTAGCCGAAGCCCATATTTGAGATGGGCGAGATACAATGGCGACCTATTCCTACTGTGGTGGTACACCGGTTCATCCCCACTTAGTGCTGTAAGTGTAAAAGCCTTGGGGATATCATTGAGCTTGTATTATTGTTCGATCTCTCCAGTACATACCTCTGATCAGATCACAAAAGAAGAATGATTCTCTCCATATTATGGCTGGTGGTGGAATTTTGAGAAGTCATTTGAAGATTTGGGTTGCAAAAGACTTGGGAAAGTTGAGAGAGACAAGCGCCAAAGATTTAGAGTATGAGTTCGTGAAGAAAATTCTTCTTCATCCTAATGGGCTATTTATAGCATTCAAGAGGAACTCGTGGATTAATCTGGATGGGTGTCTCATTTGGAAATGAACAGGCGAGATTCACCTTGAAATCTCAAACATTTCACACGAAACTCGAAGCACCGATCCCCTTTGCTCCGCACCGCTTTGCTCGAAAATTGAAGCGACTTCACAACTCTTTGATAGCTGATAGCGTCATCATGTTGTTTCAAATAGTGATATTTCACCTGCTCGATAAAGTCTTCTGGAAACTCACTAAATGATGTCTACTCAGCGAGCTATCGACCTGACCCTAGTTGACCCTCGATAAGTCGACAGAAGACTTCAAAGAGCATCTCTCAGGCACTCGCCCAAAAAGCTCAGATGCCAACTAGCAAAAAAAATTGACCAAGATGGATTCCAAACTTAGACAAAACTAACACATCAGAAGTGACTACTCGAGTTCGAGACGTATATTCTTAACAAAGGACGTTTCCCCTCGAGTCAGTAGTTCAAGTCTATATTAGAGCTAAGTCATTCAAAAGATATAAATTGAGATTGCACAACATAGAGAAAGCAAATTTGGATTAAAAAATATTTCTTTATTCATTTATAAGGAATATTTACAAGAAGCTATGTATACGCAAATACAACAAAAGAGATAGATAGATAGATAGATAGATAGATAGAGAGAGAGAGAGAGAGAGAGAGAGAGAGAGAGAGAGAGAGACGAGAAGAGAGAGAGACACAGCAAGAGCTGACGACGAGAGAGAGCAGAGCGGCACCCTAGAGGCAAAGAGCAGGTCTATTCCTACTCCAAGAGTCACAAGCAGGGAGCTGTTGGGAGTAGTCGGTAGAGGAGTCGAGCAGTCTCCTCCTTCATCCGACTCCCCCTCTTCCTCGCCAAGGTCAAGTCCCCCTCCAAGTGTTTCCACCTCCACCAACGCGTCCAAATAGTTGGCCACGATAGGAGGGTAGTGGAAGACATTGGGTGGATTCCTCATCTTTGTTGGAAGTTGCATCGACGGGTAGTCATACCCAGCCTTACATGCGATCGCCACTTTAGTCTTTCCAGTTAAGCTTTGGTGATACCCTCGATGATCTCCTGATGGTGAGACTTGGACTCAAGTTGACCTTTTTTCTTTGCACCACCGACAGCGACTCCTGCAAGTGGGCAACCTCCCCCTAGAGCTTGACAAATGCTGTATGCTCCTCGTCTAGCCTACGTCTCGCATGCGCTACCCCATCCTTCTCCATTTCAGCCAGCACCACAGTAGAATCCCTCTCCTATAGAGAGCCTCCTCTATTCCCCTAGCCTTCCTCTCACTCTCCTAGAGCTCTCGCAAGAGCCTATCAACCTCTGAAGAACTTAGGACTGGCGTCTCAGCAGCCCGCTCTGAGTCGGCCCCTCTGTCGACCTTCAGGGAGGTAACCTCCCCTAGAAGCTTGAGATTTGCTGTCCAGACCCACTCTATCCGATCATATAACTCTGTCTCCAACAAAGCACCTCGAACTAATAGCTTCAAAGGCTTAGGAGGAGGTTCGACTGGTTCCCCTAGGGCCGACTGATCTAGTTGAATGACATCGGTATCAGCCACCATGACCGCCACCCGTACCTCCTGTTCCTCATCTTCCCCTTAAGGCCGCCTCCTCCGTCTATGGAGGAGAGTGGGCATATGTTCCTCATTAGCCGTGTCAGTCTCTATTGGAGGAATGTCCTGATGAAGACGCTTCATGGGCTTAGCAAATGACCCCTCTTGGGGAGCAGCCAAAGAAACAGTAAGTGCCACCGCCGCTTCTACTATCCCTACAACAAGGGCTGAAGCCTTCTCATGGTCCTTGGTAGAAGGAGGCACAACCTTTATACCGACAACTCACAAGATCGAATTGTTGAGCAGATGGTCAACTCGACGAGAGCCAGCGTAAGCCTTGATTTTGTCCAGTGCATCCTTCTTGGTGTCGAGCAACTCGCCCTCCATGAGCACCTCCCTCTTTATTTTGGACCAGTTAGAGCAGCCCAACTCCAGGTCATCCCCACAACCTAGAAAAACTTCTCCTTCCAGTCTTTGTGCGAGTTTGGAAGGCTGGTGATCAGCCTGAACTTCCCCACCATTTGAAAGTGGAAGTGTGGTTCCGTTTAGCTCACCTTTACAAACACCAACTGGCCTAAGACCCACAATGATGACTTTATTCCTAGCCAGCGGCAGATCACCGTGAACCCTACCACGATGGTGATGGCGTTCGGCCTCAACTGCGCTGGCAATACCCTTAAAACTGTGAACACTTGTTGGAGGAAAGGGTGTAGGGGCAGTCTGAGACCAAACTCCAAATGCCTCAAGTACAGAGGATCTCGCTCTGGCCCATGATCGAAAATGGCCTCCGACCTCATCGGAGCTATGACATCATACTCCTGAGGGATATCAAATCTCGAGAGAGCGGCCTCAACTCGGACTACATCACTTTGTAGTGGATCCCTATCAGGAGAGCTAGACGATCCACAAGCTCAAATTCCATCAGAGAATTGCAGAGATGATCGCCAGAAGAGATAAGCAGAAAAATCTTGATTTCTCTGGAGGGAATTTGAAAAGGCAGTAACCACCACCTTCGTGGTGCTAGTTCTATATATGGGCAGCTAAATTTACAACTGCCAAAATCTTGATTGTCGGATCAAATTCTTTCCAACGGCCAAGATTAACTCTCAGAATTCAAAGCGGCATCTCAGAGATCGAGGCGCAGTGCACTCACCTTGAATAGCCCACAATTTTCTAAGAAAAGCGGAGCTGTGGCAGTCAAAAGGATGTGTAGTGATGTCAGCCACGTCTACTATGAAGAGACTTTTTAGTTTCTCATTCAATGCACACCCACGTCCATCCAAAGCGATTCTCATTTCACTCGGACCCGATTAAAGCGGACTCCAAGCGAAAGGGGTTAATTGTTATGGTGTTCCCATTTGCCGAAAGTGCAACCTTTTGCTAGCAACGAACATGTTTACTTCTGCATGCAATGCCCCAATCAAATTGGCGGCCTAAGACCAACAAGGGTTCCAACTTAGCTGACTCGTCGAGTCAACACTCCTTCATGTCAACTCGAAAGGCGGTACTAGTTGGCCCACTTGTCGAAGATGACTTTCACGAGTCCACTAGACCAGCTATTCGACGTTTCACGAAGTCAACTCGAAAAGCGTTACTTCTCGGTGAAGCTAAAAGAAGACTTTGGCCTTGAACTCCTCCCACTGACAACGTCAACGTTGTATTTAATGCATGACAGACGCATCATACCTCTAGCCCCGATAGCCTTCATGACTCATCATACCATGTACGCACCGTAATGCTCTTGATCATTATTCATTCAATGCTAAGGTGATCTCTCCTCCAGTCGCCAGCCAACACATGTAAAGCAGGAGCTGACTCATCCGCCAGCCTATGATTTTTCACGACCATCCTGTGGTCGGTCACAATGATGGTTCTGCCCTTTCGGCACTACTATATATATAGGTACTTTTCTAACATAAAAAAAAGGTTCACAAATATGATCTTCTGATATAGATCTGCAAATTACTGCACATACAAAAACTCTCACAGTTCTTCACCCTACTCAAGCTCACCAGCTGACTTGATCATTGGAGGAATCACGGGAGAAACAGTCTCCAGCCTCGCATGAGTTTTTATATGTGCAGACTTTTCTGCCACTCAACTCAGAACTGGATATTCGGGGAAGAAAGCGGCCCCT
Organism: Asparagus officinalis; assembly: GCF_001876935.1. Lineage (NCBI taxonomy): Eukaryota > Viridiplantae > Streptophyta > Magnoliopsida > Asparagales > Asparagaceae > Asparagus > Asparagus officinalis. Next base: position 28,431,010 of record NC_033801.1, read on the forward strand.
TCATCACCTTCACCCACATCCAACCACGGATTAAATTGACTGTGTGATCACTTAACATCAACAATAGGGTTATTAGAAAATTTTCAAAAAAAAAGTTCATCATCAGGAATCTAGCCGCTGATGAAAATTTGGGCCTTATTGCATATTTGACTCATATAAAATGTCTTAATATGGAGTTATCTATTTAAATTGTCTTACTGTTAAAATGGGTCTAATTAAAATACCAATCTGATAATTTATCATAATAACTACTCAATCTTACAAATATTTCAATTGCAGCTAGCGCTACTACATGTTAATACAAGAAATTTAACTACCTTTGATGCCTGCTGTAATAAAATCCCAGCAACAAAATTTGGATATTGGAAGACTCGGGAACGATGTTTCATGTCGCTTGACAAGGCATTCTAGCTTGTATAGATAGTTGCAGATGTGTTAAATTAGAAAACGATTAGAAAATAGAAACCCATTCAATATCTAGATGAATCAAGGTTATGTTCTCACTAATGCTGGCTGAAAAAGTATTACTGAAAAGCAGAAGGAGAACATTGTCTAATCTTAAGTTTAGACCGTTTTTCTAAGTAGCTCCTATTTAGGGTTGGGCGTGGGCCTAGTCCACCTGTGGTTGACCCGGCCAGCCCGCCATGGGTCACAAGCTGGCTCAGGCCGTAGTGAGTCAGGCCTGACTCGACCTAGGATATAACCGGATCATGGGCCAGGCCGGGTCCATCCCTATACCTAGGGTCAGAGAAATAGGCCCGACCAACGCTAGACTTGGATTCAGTTACAACCTATAAATGGAGGAAATATGTGAGAAATACTTTTAGATTTACTTAACGTTGACTCAGTACATAGGTAGAGATTAGTTATATTCAGTTTAAAGGACGACGCCGGAGGATAGCATCGATTCTAGTTATGCCGAAGCAGTGAATGTTAATTTTATAGAAGGATTTCATCTACTATTTTAGGAAGCAGCTAGACCTAACCCGATTGGGGTAGAGAGACGTACTAAGAGTTAATTTTAAAAGAATGATTGTCTGGAGACCAGGGCAAGGAAAGAACAATAAACCTTTTGTATACTATGAGAAACCCAGCAATGAGGTAAGGATTTTTTTTATCATCACCAGCAGATCAGTGGTCAGGGTCAATAGTCACAGTGCCACGGTTACGGCCAGTAGCAGAATATCGAGGCACCATCTACCATTCCGAGGATAGAGGGACCAACATGCCAGATTCACACTATCCAGGAAATTCCAAAGGGATAGATAGTCCCATAAATTCTACCGCCAGTAACATAGCAGTCACCAGCCACCGGCAAGGTTTATACAATCGTACCGTGTGATCATGGTGCGAGCGGAGCTTTCTTAATGATTATTCTTTTCCAGCTCGGATCTTATTCGATTCATAAGCTTCTCATTCTTTATCTCTCATACATTCATGGATAGGTTTTAGTTAGTTACACATCCTTTATATGTACCGTTATCCGTTTCTACTCCTTTAGGGGCAGGTATCCCTATTAAGGAGTGTCCATAGGAGATGTGTCATCAGTCTAGATGAGTCCAAGTTTATCAAAGATCTTATCATTTTGCAGATGTCGATGTTCGACATCATTCTCGGTATGGATTGGTTATCATCCTACCATGTTTTATATTAGTATGGACTGTTTTGCTAAAACAGTCAGCTTGCGAGCATCCTATGGGTCTGAGTTGATAGTAGCGATCTCACAGGGTAACCAGTTTGTGGAGTCATTTCTGACATACATCGAGGAGGTGATGTTGCGGGATCGTGGTGCCGATTTGAGTGAGACGTGAGTGGTCTTAGAGTACCAGGATGTCTTTCAGGACATACTGGGTTTACCTAGAGAGGTCAAGTTTTTGCATCAAGTTGTAGTTAGGTACGGTACTAATATCCCGAGCACCCTATCGTATGGCACCTGCTAAGATGAGGGAGCTACAGACCCAGTTAGATGAGTTATTATCTCAGGGTTTTATTCACAGGGGTTATTCTCCGTAGAGAGCGCCGGTCCTTTTCGTGAAGAAGAAGGACTATAGTATGTGCCTATGTATAAATTTTTGTGAGTTGAATAAGGTCACTATCCATAACAAGTACCCACTACTGAGGATTAACGAATTGTTCGACCAGCTACAGGGAGCGCAGCATTTCTCTAAGATTGATCTTTGTTTTGGCTATCATCAGTTGTGGGTTCGGGAAATGGATATTTCCAAAACCGTCTTTCTGACTCGATATAGGTCTTTTGAGTTCCTCGTCATACCATTTTGGGCTGACCAATGCACTCGATGTATTCATGGATTTGATGAACCGGGTTTTCCATCCATACTTGGACCAATTCGTGATCATTTTTGTTGATGACATCCTTATATATTCGAGATTAGAGGCAGAGCATGAGCAGCATCTTTGTTTGGCATTACAGACATTGCGGGAGCATCAGTTGTATGCCAAGTTCAGCAAGTACGAGTTTTGACTTTCTAAAGTCAGATTTTTGGGCCATGTTATTAGCCAGGAGGGTATTGCAATAGACCCAACTAAGGTGAAGGTCGTACTAGATTAGGAACCGCCGAAAGTAGCTACAGATATTCGTAGTTTCCTGAGATTAGTAGGCTATTATAGAAAGTTCATTCAAGACTTCTCGAAGATTTGTGACGCCGCTTATATGTTTTACAAAGAAGGGTGTACAGTTTGTTTGGGGTACGAAGTGCCAGGAGGCCTTTAAGACTTTGAAGACAAAGTTTCCGAGCAGTGATAAGACCTTTGCCGTCTACAAAAATGCACCATTATCGGGTCTAGGGATATTTTGATACAGACCCGGAGAGTAGTAGAATATATTTAATGATAGTTAAGGACGCATGAGCAGAATAATCCCACACACGACTTGGATCTAGCAGTAATGGTCTTCGCACTGAAAACATGGAGACATTACTCATATGGAATGTAATTCAAGATATTTTTTTCAGATCACCAGAGCTTGAAATATCTTTTTCTCAGAAGGAACTAAATCAAAGACAGTGACTATGGGTTGAGTTTATTAATGGTTATGAGTTCACGATTCAGTATCATCCGGGGAAGGCAAACATTGTGGCAGACGCATTGAGCAGGAAGTGTCGACATCGGATATCAAATTTGAGATGCTCGTTGTACCGAGATCTTTATACCCTCATCCAGTTTGATTTTAGACTAGAGACTTATGCGAGGATATTCATCCAGGAGAAAGTGAAATTTCATGGAGTTCCAGAGAAGATTGTATCAAACCGAGGCTCAGTTTTCACTTCGCACTTTTGGAGGAGCTTCCAGAATTCTTCCGGTAGCCAGTTATCGTATTCTTGTGGGTTTCACCCACAAACAGATGGACAAATGGAGAGAGTCAATTAAGGGTTAGAGGATATGTTGCGGGCTTGTGTTATAGATTTTCAGGGCAGTTGGGAGGACCACATCTCATTGATTGAATTCGCTTATAACAACAGTTACCGAGTAACAATTGGTATGGCACCGTATGAGACGTTGTACGGGAGGCCTTGTAGATCGCCTAGTTGATAGGCAGAACCAGAGAACGACCTATTGCTTAGACTGGAGTTAGTGAGACAGACTATAGAAAAGTAGAAATAATTCGGGAGTGTATTTTTTAGTTCAGAGTCGTCAGATGAGTTATGAAGATCAGAAACGATGACCATTAGAGTTCCAGGTTGGGGACTATGTATTATTGAAAATATTGCCAATGAAGGGAGTTAAGCGATTTGGTAGACGGGGGAAACTTTCCCTGAGGTATATTGGTCCATTCAGGAGAGTGGAGCGCTTTGGAGCTATTTCATATCGGCTAGATCTTCGAGCATCGATGTCGAGTATACATGATATCTTCCATGTTTCCATACTTAAGAAGCATCTACGTGACGAGGAGCAGCAGCGAATGTTAGACACGCCAGAGGTTGAGATTCTTGATGATATAACTATTATTGCAATTCATGTGTGTATTCTTACCAATGAGGACAAGAGACTTAGAAACAAAGTGATATCTTTAGTTAAAGTTCAATGGAATCAGAAAGGAGCTGAGAAAGTTTCTTGGGGCGCGATGAGGATGTGCATCACGACAACTTGCACCTATTTATTTGCCCCTATTTGAGCAAGTAAATTGTTTGGATATGATCTTTCTATGTTTATTATTATCTATATGCTCATATTTATTTTTAACGCTAGAATGGTGGTATTAGCACTTGGCTCCTAATTATTCGGAACATATGGTATATATAGGGTTCCTTGTATGGATTTTTCGCCCGATGTACTAGTTCCGTTTAGTTAGGGGTTAAGTGAGAATATTCACATTTTAGAGTGTTAAGTGTATATATTTCAATGTTTTATATCTGAAGATTTATGGTAATGTATTATTAACATTTACGATATGTTTGCGGAATTTCGGGGACGAAATTCTTTTAAGGGGGGAAGAATGTAAAACCCCAAAATTTTGAATATTTTGTAATAAATAGTAAATATGTTGTATTATGAAAAAAATAATATTTATTAATGTTTTAGTATGCTAAGAATTGATTTGAGATCAATTCAATGTATATATGTGAATATAGAAGTGATATCATGCACACGTGCACGGGCCTAAATCTGGGAAAAACGACTAGTTAAAAGTATATACATTTTATATACTGAAACAGTTAGAATCTGAAAAATTTTAAAATAACAAAGTTATAGGTATCTTCAATATCTTCCCAAAAAATCTTACATCACCTCATTCTGAGGTCGGATGTGAAAGTTATGATCATAATACCGAAGGTTATTTTCCTAGTCAGACTAGGCTTCCTGGTTCGGGTCAAACATATTTGTTTCGGGTTTGCCTCTATAAATACCTATGTTTTTCACAAAAATTCCCTTCTTTAATCATATCTATGAACTCTAGCAGCCACTCTCTCCTCTCAAAAATCCTAGATCTTATTCTTATGAGTTTGGGGAGCTTTGTGAAGCAAAATACCTACACGAGGGCGAGATCATCGACGTGTGACGAGGGAGAACGGGTGGTTTGTGCTCATGGATTGCTTGTTGTTTATCTCAAACGCTTAGAACGACATTTGAGGCAAGATTATGTTCATCCAAACCTATCCCTATAGTTAAATAACTAGTATAGATGATTAATATAATGTTGATTATGTGTTTTCATGCTTTAATCTTAACCTGAGGTGTTAAAAGTCAGATTTTTTGATAGCAAACCTTAAAACAAATGCTAGATGAATAATCTTTTCTTATTGTTTATGATAGTATCATAATCATGATCATTAGGGTTTTTCATAATTTTTTTTATATATGAGAAATTTAAGTGATGTACTATATATATGTTTTTCTACAGAAAATTGCAGCACTTGTATAATCTTTATCTGAGATTTTAAGATAACAAATGAACTCCAAATTTAACCAAACTAGTTTCAAATGAAATCTATATGTATCTAGTTTCTAAAACAGAAAATTATTCTTAAAAATACTTTGTATAGAGAAAAATATGTTTTTTTTACTAATAACATATCCTGCAGAAAAACTGCTGCACATGTATAATGTTTAACTAGAGATTTGGGATAACAAATGAACTCCAAACTGAACTAAACTTATGTTATTTGAAAGATGTGTGAATATAGTTTTAAAAACAGAAAACCATTTGTAAAAATAGTAATACTAGATAAGGATATGCTTGTTTTACTAACAGATGTCCCGTCTGTTTTTCCTGCTCGTTTTGTGGAGCTGTGTTGTGCCGTTTTGAGGTGCGTTCACGGAGTTTTGAGTCACTTGATATTACACGTATAGTCATGAATATGTTATGTTATACATTTAAGAATCCCAAGGGGATTATGATGAATTTTTATTTGATCATTTCTGAATTAGATATCATTCATATACATGTTGGATGTCGTTGATGAGCACAGCTCAGTACTATATGGGATAGTACGTCGACATACCAGATATACATGGTTTATACATGAGGTGAATATCGTTGATGAGTATAGCTCAGTACTATATGGGATAGTGCGTCGACATACCAGTGATACAAAAATTTATATGAGGTGGATATCGTTGATGAGCTTAGTTCAGTACTACATGAGGTAGTGCGTCGATATTCCATATGTACAAGCCATTAAGTTAGATTTTAGGAGGCTTGATCTAACCGTTCATCCCGAACTAGGGTGCGATGAGGCTCGTGAGTAATATTTTTAGGATGCCTATTTGGTAGTCCATCCCACACTCATGTTACGCACTGAGATCGCGATGAGACTAATGAGCTGTGTACACAGTTCAGGATACCTACAGGGTAGTCTGTTGTAGTGAGACAATTACTTGATAGCCTAAGTATGGCAGATGCTGATTATGAATACGACCTATCATTGAACTATATGACTGAGATACGTTACTTTTAAAAGTATACAAAATTATGTGTTGGTATTTTATTCTATCTTTCTAGTGATAGTGAAAGATATTATAAATACGATGTGTTAATATCTTATTTCTTTTACTATATTCTTTACTTCTTAGTTGGGATCAATGATTAGAGATTTACAATTTGAGACATATGGTATATATATGAGGGTTTCCTTGTTTGGATTATTTCGCTCGACGTACCAGTCTCGTGTTATAGATTTCTAATTATTGGTTTTATTAGATTGTCTTTTCTTAGTTCGGTATTAATGTTTAGATATCTACAACTTGAGACATATGGTATATATATGAGGGTTTCCTTGTTTGGATTATTTCGCTCGACATACTATGTTTCGTATTGTAGGTTTCTAAATGTTAATCCTACTTCGATACAGGGAAAATGAATCTAGGTAGACTATACTTAATAGATAGAGCCTTCACTCCATCTAGTAGCCCTTTCCCTGGGGGTGGATGGAGGTAATCTTGCTATAGCGCTCTGACGCTCTTGTTGTTGTTCTTTTTCTTTTAAATTACTTTTCAGGTAGTTTGGAGTTTCGGAGAGCCGCAGGGTGATGGAGTTCTGGCATAGTCGTCGTCGCGTATTTTTACTTGTAGAGACTCCACTGTAGTTTTGAGTTTTATCCAGACATTAGAGTTTCATATTCATATTGTAAAAGTAGCGTGCCTTAGTACGATTTTTAGTTGATTCATGTTGAGACATTTTCATTATTCAGATATCAGATATATTATAGTTGAGACATGATTCTTTTCATTTATGAGATATCTCTTCTATATCATGTCTATTATATTTATTCCCTTTATTTTACCTGTTTGTATCTGCACTTCTATTTGGTTCTACTAGAGGATATTACAGTGATTGGTGAAACATGTTTATGCACAATGTGGGTGCATGGCAGGTTTGACATCTCTGGTTTCACCTTGGACTGCAGCCTTGTGTGAACCCAGGGGCGTCGCAGGGGCTTTCCAAGGAGGCATCATTAGGGGTAATAGATGTTTGATTTCTTTTGTTGGTGGTTGTTCTAAGTGAGTTTGGGTTGCAATCAAATCCCCTTTGGATAAAGTCCTAGTAGTCTCCAACAGATTGAAGAAGTGTGAGATTGGTAGAAAGGTGAAGGTACTTCATTCTAATTTTAGTGGGAGGTACAAGAGGGATCTATTTTTGTATTTGAGATGAGCTCACGATATTTTAAGACACTTTGGTAGAAAAGAAATCTTAGGACAACAAGATGAGAAGGTAGATTTCGTGAGCTATTCCTTGACGGAGGAGGACCGACGTTTGATGTCGAGCATTGATTCTAGTATTGAGGCTTTGACATATTTAGGTCATCTTGGTCATAGGTTATCGACTACTATGATTAGAGATAAAACTCCATTGGATGTTTGGTCTGGTAGTGTCACTTCGCTTGAGGCTTTAATGAGGGAGATAATTGACTCTCAGTAGGTGGAGAGTTTTGGACAGACCTTAGATGTATCGCAACAGGTGAAGAGTAATGCTACTCCACATTGGGTGGAGATTACTCCACATACTTCAGATCATTCTGCATCGTTTGTGATTCCAGCTGAGGTGACATAGTTAGAGGATCATTTGGATTTCAGTGCAGATAATGAGTTGGTTGATTCGAATGCAGCTGGTGGATATGATTTGGATACAGCCATTGGTTCATCTCAGGTGGAGGTGTTTGATTTGTTTCACTTTGGGACCATTGGGAGCGTCATCAGTTGCAGATCCGTTGGTGATATTGGTAAAGAGTTGCAAACTTTTCTATTTGATTGAGGGCCTTTGGAGGCCGTTTGATGAACTACAGGTTGCTTGATCCCTTGAGAGAGGGGGTACGTAGGAAGTCAATTTGATATAGCCAGTTTGGTGAGTTGATACCGACATTTGTAGAGTGTTCGCATTCTCGTTTGGGTCTCAACTTGGTGTGGATTGAGTCCGTTATCATGGTTTTTTCCACTTCGTACTGGACGTAACAAGTGAGATATTTGATTTGGTTGGTGTCGGTTCAATTTTGAAAAAACTTCGCCAAGGTGGAGAATTGTGAAAATGACGAAAGAATTAAAAAACATGAAAAATAAGCAAGACAGACTCCATTATACACCGGTGTGGTGTCTGTCACACCCTGATGTAGTGTCTGCCATACCCTCGTGTGGTGTCTGCCACACCCAGGTGGCTGGGTATGGTAGAATCTATCCTGTTTTTCATGGGTGTGGTGTGTGCCACACTAGGGTGTGGGAGACTCATTTTTAGAATCCTAATCTGTTTGGGATTGTGTTTTGTTATAAATAGAGCCACATTTTTAGGGTTTTTTTTTCGATTGATTGGGTAGCTTGAAGGTGATTTTGAGCACAGAAAAGAGATATATTTTTTAGCAAATTTGTTTGAGGGTTTAGTTTGAGAGATTTGAGAGATTTGTTTGAGAGGTTAGTTGAGTGATCTTATAATCTCTACTTTATACTCTCTTTCTCTATAGTGGAAACCTATCCCTTTTTGCCACTTGAACGTCGGTAATTTGCCGAACCATGTTAAACTTTTGTGTTTGAATTAGTGCCATTATTTTGGATTGTTTTGGATTTCTCTCTCGGCGTTTGTGTTGTTCCGCTGCGCACAATAGTACCCAAATTGGTGGAGAATTTGTTTAGTGTTAGATACCTCTTAGAGTATGATTATGTATTTTATTTTGAGAATCGTGGCTGCACCATCTATGACCAACCAAGGCGTGTGATTTCTATAGCAAAAATGACCAAAAATTGGTATTGTCTTCTATCACTCAAATATGTCAAGCACTTTGCTCAAGTGGTCAAGCATTGAGATGATTCATGGCTTTGGCACAAGCGATTTGGTCATTAAACTTTAAATGTCTCAATGTACTTTGAAGAGAATGGTGCATGGGTTATCAGTCATTGAAGAAAAAAGTGATGTATGCGATGGTTGTGCACTTAGCAAGCATCACTGGCAACCATTTCCCAAAGGTGTTGCTTTGAGAGCTAAAGAAAACCTTGAGCTGGTGCATAGATGTGTGTGGGCTTATGAGAACTCCATCCAACTCTCAGAATAGATGTTTCATCATCTTTATTGATGATTATACTCATATAATATGGGTATAATTCATGAGAGAAAGATCTAAAGTTTTCACCATCTTTAAAAAATTTAAAGCTCTTGTAGAGAAGAAAAGTGGTAGGTCCGAATATTAAGAACTGATAGAGGCAAAGAATATAACTGTAACAAGTTCAACAAATATTGTGAAGAAGAAAGTGTGAAAAGGCAACTCGTAGTTGGTTATACAACCTAAAAAAGTAGAGTTTTTCGAAGAACGAACCAAATCATGATGGAGATGACAAAGTCCATGCTACATGAGAAGAATATGCTAAGATGTTCTTGGGCTAAAGCTATTTACATAGTGGGTTGCTTGAGGAATAGAAGCCCTACAAAGGTTGTGATGAACCAAGCTCTTCTTGAAGCCTAGAGCGGTAGAAAGACATTGGCGAATCACTTGAAGGTGTCAATGCTATGCTTTGGTGCTAAAGGAGCAACGAAGAAAGCTTGACGAGACAAGTGAGAAGTGTATTTTTTGTAGGCTATAGCTTAGCTTCTAAGAGTTATAGGTTGTACGACCTGAAAATTAAGAAGATTGTGATTAGTCGTTACATGTTATTCGATAAGAAAGCTATTTGGAGTGGGGAGAAGACAAGACACAAGAAGCACCAGGTCTTATAACTTTTATGTAGCCATTACCAGCCTCAAATGCCCTAGAATGAGGTGAACATTAAAGAAACGATGAAAAAGTTCAGGAAATTACACGCAAAAAACTATTTGGAAGCTTACCGGTCGACAGCGAGATCAAATCAGCAAACTTGCACACTACAAGGTGCATTTTTGGATTTCTGTCCGATCAACTGTGGCGTCAAGTGCGGTCGATCGCGGGCCCTATAATCGATTTTATGAGTTTTTTGTCATTTTTTCTGGTTGACCGCGAAGTCAAGTACGGTCGACCGCGACTCGGGTCTGAGCCTGGGCTTTGTTTTCTGACCCGTTTTGTTTTGTGTTGATATATAACCCTAAACCTGATTAATTAGGGTTAATAAAGGACGATTTGAGCTGTTTTTGAGAGAGCATTGTTGCATCCTTTGAGGGAGATTTTGTGAGAGATTTTGAGAGCTTTGTTCGAGGGTTTTTTTGGTGAGATTGTAAACCCTATTTGTATTCTCTTTATCTCGAATAGTAAAAACTACCCCCTTCTTATCCCATGGACGTAAGCAACTTGCCGAATCACGTAAATTGGTTTGTCTTGCTGTGATTGCAATTTGTTCTTGTGTTATGGTTGTGATCTTTCTTATTCTTGTTCGTGAACTATTTGGCTTTCGAGTTCTGCTCCGCACAACAAGTGGTATCAGAGCTTTGGGTTTGGCTTGTGGCTTGTTCGAAGGATTCGCTGAAGAATTCTTACTTAGAGAGTTAGATCTACAACATAAGAGAAGCAAGCACATCGGGGTCGTCTTTTACAAAGGTGATACAGAATCTGAGCATCAATAATATAAAGATTGATGTTTCAAAGTTCGATGGCAAGATTAATTTCGGTTTGTGGATGTGCCAGGTGATGGATATGTTGGATGCATAGAATTTGGAGGAGACCATTTAGTTATAAGAGAAACCTGAAGACATGAAGGATAAGGTTTAGAAGAAGATGAATAGTAGGGCTTGTTGAGTTATTCGGTCATGCTTGATGCCGAATCTTATTTATGATGTGATGAACAAAACGTCGGTGAAGAGATTATAAAAAACACTCAATGAAAAGTATCTTATTAAGAACGTTGAGAATCAGCTTCACTTGAAGAAGAGGTTTTACCAGTTCAAGATGAAGAGGGGAGCGTCCATTAGGGAGCATGTAAATAACTTCATGAAGTTACTTTCAGATATGGCCAATGTGGACATCATGGTTGAGGATGAAGACAAGGCGATGCTACTTTTGTGTTCGTTACCAGAGGATGATTACGGTACGTTCATTCTCACTATGATCAATGGAAGAACTACTATTAGTTACAAGGAAGTGGCCTCCGTGTTGATGAATTATGAGTTGAGGAAGAGTGATGGAGAACCCTCTAAGAAGGCATCAAGAGATGTATTAGTAGTTCAAGGCCGTAGTCTAAACCGTCTCTAAGTCAACCGCTCAAAATCAAAGAATAGAGGTGGCTATAAGAGTGTTGGTAGAAATCAATATCGTTTTTGTAAAGAAGAGGGACATTAGAATTTCGATTGCCCAAAGTTGAAGGACAAAGACGGGAAAAACAAGGGAAAAGTTGTACAAGCTTCAGAAGTGAATATTGCAAAAGCTATTGGCGAACATTCAGATTCAGATTCTTTATGCTATTCATGCCCTACATTACTGTCGGTTTGCTATTCTAACTCTACGGAGTGGATGTTGGATTCGGAAGCTACATTACACATTTACCCTAGGAGGGATTAGTTTTCCAGCTTTGAGGAGCTGGAAAGAGGGGATGTCTTGCTCATGGGTAATGATCACGTATGTCCTATTGGTGGAATTGGTACAGTCCAGATCAGGATGTCTTGTCACATTTGACAAAGAATATCATTTTTCTTGGTACTTTAGAAGCAGCAAGTTATCGTGTGATCTTACAAGATGTTACTGTGATGGTCATGAATGGTTTTATGATGGTGATGCGAGGTGTCAGGGAAAATAACCTATACTACTTGAATGGCAAGACAGTTACAGAGGGTCTGACAGCTTTTATCACTATAGAAGAGGACACTACCAGCTTATGGCACATGTTTTTAGGACACACTGGTGATAAGTCCCTACAGACATTGGCGAAACAGGGGCTATTGAAAGGTACGAAAACCTGCAAGATGGAGCTGTGTGTGCAGTGTGTGCTTGGAAAGAAGACTAGAGTGAAGTTTGGCACCGCTATTCATAACACCCAAGGTATATTGGATTATATTCACACAAATGTTTAGGACCCGTCCAAGCATACATCACTTGGTGGGGCCAACTACTTTGTTACTTTCATTGATGACTAATCTAGAAAAAAATTAGGTATATACAATGAAATATAAACATGAGGTCCTGGATATTTTTGTGGAGTGAAAGAAGAAAGTGGAGCTACAGACAGGTAGAAAGGCGAAGACTCTTCGTTCAGATAACGGTCAAGAGTATAAGAATGATCCATTTCTGTAGTTTTGTCAGGATCACAGCATTAGGCTACACTTCTCAATTTGAGAGAAACCGCAACAGAACGGGGTGGCTGAGAGATTGAACCGTACCTTACTGGAGAATGTGCGATGTATGATGACACATAATGGATTGCCTAGATCCTTTTGGACCAATGCGTTAGTTTATAGGAGCCATCTCATCAATAGGTTGCCATGCACTACGATACATGGGAAGACTCCTATGGAACGATGGTCTGGTTTGGTGGCTAGTGACTATGAGTCACTTCAGATATTCGGATGTCCTACTTATTATCATGTCAATGATAAAAAATTAAATCCGAGGGTGAGAAAAGCTATCTTTGTGGGAATTAGAGAAGGTGTTAAAGGCTTCAAGTTATGGGATCCACAAGACAAGAAGATAGCCATTAGCAGAGATGTCATATTTGATGAAGCGTACATGATGAGGCCTCAAGTTCCTTAGCAGGTGGAGGAAGACCAAAGTAGTGAGATATCGCAGCAGGTGGATGATGATGTGACTCCATCCACTCTAGATAGCATTGTATCCATTGAGGCTCCTACAGAGGTGATACTGGGAGGAGATGGGATGACAGCCAGGCATATAGAAGATATAATGGTTGGTGAGACTCAGGAGCATGGTCATGTTCAGGAGTCTGTTGCAGCAAATAGACCTAGAAGAGTGATTCATCAACCAGCTAGATACAATGATATCATGGTTGCATATGCTTTATCAGTTAAGGTCGTTGATGATATGGTTCCTTCTACATTCAGGGAGGCAGAGTCTAGCTCTGATTCCATCAGGTGGAGGGAAGCTATAGAGGAGGAGATACAGTCTCTTCATAAGAACGACACTTAGGAACTTACAAAGCTACCTAAGGGAAAGAAAGCTATTGGTTGCAAGTGGATATATGCGAAGAAAGATGGATCTTTTATTGGGGACATTAGGTACAAAGTCAGATTAGTTGCCAAGGGATATGCACAGCTTGAGAGCGTGATTACTACGAGGTATTTTCACCCATTGTGAAGTTTCGTAGATTTGGATTTTATTAGCATTAGTGGCACAGTTGGATTTGGATTTAATCCAGATAGATGTTAAGACAGTGTTTCTACACAGAGATTTAGATGAGGAGATCTACATGACATAACCATTAGGATTTAAAGCTGTAGGAAAGAAAAATTTAGTGTGCAAGCTGAAGAAGTCTCTTCATGGTTTGAAGCAATCGCTATGACAATGATACATAAGATTCGATAGCTTCATGATTAGCCATGGATACACGAGGAATACATATGACCCATGTGTTTACATGCACAAGCTACAGAATGATGAGTACATTTATTTGTTGTTATATGTTGATGATATGCTTATTGCTTCCAGGAATTCTTTGGCTATTCAAAAGTTAAAAAAGGAGCTATCATCTGAGTTTGAGATGAAAGATCTTGGAGAAGCTAAGAAGGTATTGGATATGGAGATTGAGAGAGACAGGGTGAAGGGGAGATTGAAGCTTACACAGATGAGTTACTTGCAGAAAATATTGAAGAAATTCAGCTTTGATGGCAATACAAAGGTTGTGAGTACTCTATTGTCTCTCCACTTCAAGCTTTCAGCTTTGATGTTATCTGTTTTGGTTGAGGATAGAGATTATATGTCAAAGGTTCTATATGTCAGTGTGGTGGGTAGCTTGATGTATGCGTTGTTATGTACGAGGCCAGATTTATCACAGACCGTGAGCATGGTATCAAGGTACATGTACGATCTCGGGAAGGGTTATTGGGAGGCAGTGAAGTGGATTCTACGGTATGTTAAAGGCATCGTGAATGTTAGTTTGATTTTTCAGAAGAATGAGAAAAATGGACAGGATTGTATTGGCTATGTGGATTCAGATTATGTGAGGGATCTTGACAAGCACCGGTCTACTTCAGGATATGTGTTTATATTGGCAGGAGCACCGATATATTGGAGATGTACACTTCAGTCTATAGTGGCCCTCTACTACAAAGATGGAGTATATAATGGTGGCTAAAGCTGTGAAGGAGGCTTTGTGGTTGTATGGATTGTTAGAGGACTTGGGGATGCACAAGAGACCCTTCGGGTATATTGTGATATCATGTCGGCTACCTATTTGGTAAAGAACCAGGTTTATCATGCACGTACAAAGCATATTGAAGTCATATTCCACTTTTTTCGTGATGTTTTGAATGATGGAGACGTCATATTAGAGAGGATCTATACAAAGGACAGCCCTACAGATATGTTGACTAAAGTTGTCTCAGGTGTGAAGTTCGATCACTGTTTGGAGCTATTGAACATTCTTCGATGTTGAGGACCTTTGGAGGCTATTTGGGTGAACTACGATCGGTTTGATTCCTTAAGCAATAGGATACATCGGTAGTCTTTTTGATACAACCGGTTGGATAAGTTGATATTGATGGGGGAGATTGTTTGAGCTTTCGTTTCGGTTCCCGACTTGTTATGGATTGAGTCCATTGTCGTGGATTTACTCCACTTCGTACTGGATGCAACAAGTGGGATATTTGGTTGTTTTTGGTGTCGGCTTAGTTTTGAGAAAAACTTTGCTGAGGTGGAGAATTGAAGAAACAGCGAAAAAGTTTTGGAAATTACACGTAGGAAACTGTTTGGAAGCTTGCCGGTCAACTGCGAGATCAGCTGTGGTCGACTGGAAAACGTGCACATTACAGGGTGTATTTTTTAATTTCTATCTGGTCGACCGTAACGTCAAGTGCGGTCGACCCAGACCCTATAATCGATTTTACGAGTTTTCCGTCATTCTGTTCGGTCAACCGCGGAGTCAAGTGCGGTCGATCGCGACTGGGGTCTGAGCCTGGGCTTTGTTTTCTGACCCATTTTTTTGTGTTGATATATAACCCTAAACCTAATTAATTAGAGTTAGTAAAGAACGATTTGAGCAGTCTTTGAAAGAGGATTGTTGCATCCTTTGAGGGAGATTTTGTGAGAGATTTTGAGAGCTTTGTTTGAGGGTTTTTTGGTGAGATTATAAACCCTATTTGTATTCTCTTTATCTCTAATAGTAAAAACTCCCCCCTCCTTGCCCCGTGGATGTAGGCAACTTACTAAACCACGTAAATTGGTTGTCTTGCTGTGATTGTGATTTGTGCTTGTGTTTTGGTTGTGATCATTCTCATTCTTGTTCGTGCACTTTTTGGCTTTTGAGTTTCGCTGCACACAACAAACATGACCAATAATATCTAGCTGCAAATGCAAGCACAAATTCAGATTCACTAAGCTTAACTCTAAGGAAGATGTGCAGGTTTAGTGATATTTATACTGTATGTAGTTTTTGTGTGAAGGGTCCTGAAAACTTTGAAGAAAAATGCATAAAAACAAACTTGGAGGAAAGCAATGCAAGAAGAAATCAATGCATTTGAAAAAAAAATTAACAAAGCAGCTTGATGATTAGCCAAATAACAAAGTGGTGGTTGATACGAAGTGGATTTACAAGGTGAAACAAAATCCAGATGGTTCAGTGCAATAAAATAAAATAAAGCAAGACTAGTTGCTAAAGGTTATTAACAATAGCCCGGTGTTGATTCTGCTAAACGTTTGCTCCAATTGCCCGTTTGGACATCGTTATATCTTTAATCACACTTGTAGATCACAAAGGATGGAAGTTGTTTGTCTAGTATTTGTGTTTTTTTATTTGTTGTAGACAAACAACGAGTCGGAGGATGGATAAAATCGAGCATCAACGATCGTATCCAATTGAGGTTGGCAGAATATCAGTATGAAGCCAATGCAATTAAAGTTGAAGATCCAAGTTCAACCTTCATCCGCAAGTTTACCAAGACGAGATTAATTGAAGATCAAGATAGCTTGGGTAAATTAGTTTAGGGTTTGTACTTGTGAGTTAATACTTTGAGCTCTATATCACACAGACACACAATTCTTGATTTTGAGTAATTTTGACAAAATATTGAGTTATTGATTTTTGGAATTAACAACCATTATATACATATTCTATTAAGTCTATAAAATCATTTTATAAGGTTTCAAAATATTGTTTAACTCAATAGTTAAAAATCAAGAAGTTTATGTACATATTTACAAGTTTTGCAAAATACATGAGTTTTTACAAATGAGAAATTTAATTTGAGAAATTCTTTTTATAACATGTTAAATTTCATGTTTATAAATCTTTTCCAAAGTTTTATTAATTTTGGAATTAATTTGTTATATTTAATTGAATTTACAAAATGAAGTTTTAAATAAGTTCATGTTCGTGCACATGTTCGTGCACATGTTCGTGCATGTTTTGGCAAAACAGATGAGTTTTTATAATTGGAAAATGAAATTAGAAAAATTTCTTTGTTTACATGTTTATATTCATATATACAAATATTTTCCTAAGTTTTACTAATTTTGGAGTTGTTTTGTTATTTTTAATTGAATTTACAAAATCGAGTTTTTAGCAGTTTTTTTAGAAACTTATATCTGTGTTCAAACATTTATTTATCTCAACTTAGAAATGATATTTCATAAATTCTTTCTCCGACATGGTTATCTACATGTCTAAAAATTCTTTCAAAATTTCATGATTTTTGGAGTTGATTTACTATTTTTAATTAATTTTACAAATCCAGATACACAAATTTTTAGATTTCAGAAACTGTCAGTTTTTACGGTCGACCGCTACAGTCGACCATACTACAGTGAAGTCAACAACGCGAATTCCACAGTCGACCGTCAATCTGACCATTGCCTTCCAACGGCTATTTCCAGCTGAGTTTTTCTGTGGGCTTTTTGGTCATTTCTTTGGGGTTTTGGTTGATGTTTTGAGAGGGTATAAATACCTCATTGCTTTCAACTCTTATGGATATCCAAGAAATGTTTTAAACAAGTTTTAAAAGAGTTTAAGTTAGTTATAAGTTTGTTTAAGGGTTTGATTTGTGAAGAATTCCACAAGAGCAAGTGAAGATCATCTATTTTGTATTTGAGCATTCAACTCTTCTCCCTATCTCTTGTTATCTATAGAGAAGTTTTCTAAACTCAATTTCTAGCTTTGAATTTATATTGTTTAATTATCATTCTATTAAGCTAGTGTTTATATTTGAGTTTAGTTGATTTGATTTCACTTATTGTTTTTACACACCCTCTTGAGCTTATTGTATTTTTATATATAGTATATTTGGATTGGTGAGAGTTGTAACAATTAAGTGTGAGCTTACATTGTGTTCTCATCCATATTAGAGAACAATCATTTGTTATATTATGCTTATTATGAGATTTAATTTGTATTGCATTAGTACACCGAGAGGGGTGTGTGGCGAGAGACGGGGTCGCTTCCAAGAAGAGTGGGGTCGGTAGTAAAGCCTAGAGAGAGGTGGTCATTCTGAATACTTGAGGAAAGACACGGGCTAGAGACCAACACTTAGAGGGTGTGGAGTGTAGTTACATTGTGAGATTGTGAACATTGATCGGTGAGCGTTGAAAACCGATATTGTGTGGTGTAAATGTTATTCGGATGAGCATAAAAAACCCGGTTGTGATAGTAGATTTCTCTCCGGAAGTGGGGAGCGGAGACGTAGGACGGAAGGTCCGAACTCCATGATCATATTGTGTGTTTGCATTATTTTTATTGCCTTATCACAATTGTATCTTTAGTTTAGATTGTTTACCCTTGTGTTGTTTATATATCCTTACATATATGTCACCATATAGGATATATCTCTTTGTTCATATTGCATATTCTTGCTCATAACATATTGTATATCTATCTTACAAGAATAATTTGTTAATTAGTTTTTATTGGCATAAAATCAGATTAGATTAGTATAAGACCCTAATAACCCCCCTCTATGGTCTAACAGGAAGAAGGTAGACGAAAGATTTGATTTATCTCACATCCACAAGACCAACTATCATGTATGTAGTAAGTCTACTTTCTAGATATATGAATTCTACAAGTCATATTCATTTTGTAGCTACAAAAAGGAGCTTAGATACAATCAAAGCACTCTAGATTCTGGCATCAAGTATGAGAATAAGAACGAGACCAAACTGATTGGCTTTTGTGGTAGTGATTAGGTTGGTTGTGCTGATGATAAGATGAGCACCTCATGCTATGTATTCTCCTTGAGTTCAATTTTGTTCTCATGGTGTTCAGAGAAGAAATAAAATGTGGCACAATCTTTAGCATAAGATGAATTTGTTTCAGCTAGTTTAGTGACTCAATAGTTAATTTGATTAAAGAGAATTTTAGAAGACATGTGTAAGAAGCAACTAGGAGCTGTGCTGATTTATTGTGGCAACAAATCAGCTATTGCTATAGCAAAGAATCCTATCGTTCGTAGCCGAATCAAGCACAATGCCATCAAACATCATTTCATCAGAGAAGCCATTAAAGATGGAGAAATCGATTTGAACTATTGCAAGTCCGAAGAACAACTAGCTCATGTTTTCATCAAGGTATTCCTAAGGAGAAATTCTAGCAACTTAAAGTAGCCATGAGATTGAGTTCAAGCACAAGCACATTGAGGGAGAAAATGTTAGGTTAATGTGCTAGTCAATAAGTGATATCAATGAAGTTATTAATCACTCAAAGTTTTTGACAAGTGTTAGTTGAGTCAAAACTAGAGTTTCTAAGTATGAGTTCCTCAAGACTATCTAGAAGTCACTTTTGCATTCATAAATATCTATGGGATGTTCTGATTTAAGTATATGACTCAAAAATAAAAATGAATGAGATATGAGGATTCACTTCCCCATCCTAGCATCAATTTTCTTACTTACGTTAACCATCAAAAGTCAACTAAGAGAGAGAGTCCAAAAAAAATCCTAATCTGACAGCAACCAACACCCCTCAACTATTTTAGTTTGAGTAAATCCACTTACTTTAGCAATCCTAATCTCACAGCAACCAACACACCTCAACTATTTTAATTTGAGTAAATACACTTACTTTTAGAGATGTTGTAGATTAAACCCCCTCAACTTTTAAAATTTGAATTAACTCCCCTCAACTATATGGTGTCTCACAAAACCCTCAATTTGTACATCTTCCTAATGAACATTCCTTACATTGTTACTTTAAAATATGAAATGTTCGAATTATTCTTTTAGGAAAGAACCTATTTCAGTTAAAAAAATTTACGCCAGCTCATTTTCAATGTTTTCATCCATCTCTCTCTCTCTCTCTCTCTCTCTCTCTCTCTCTCTCTCACACACACACATTGTAGAAAATGCCATAAGGTATTCTTTAATGATTGAGGACACTAATAAAAAAAGCTTCAATGTCGAAGGGGTATTGGTGACGGGTTGATGGCCAATCGCCTATTGCCAACATTGTTATGGC
>NC_033801.1:28450966-28462554 GCF_001876935.1 Asparagus officinalis
CCATTGCCGACATTAACGACGGGAGGAGACTCGTCACCAATATTGGCCATCACCAATGGGCTTTCGTGATGACCAACTCGTTACCAATGACAGGCCCACCAAGCTTTGAACTGAACAAACCCTAAGTCCATGCCTCATTTGCTTAATCTTTCTGACGCTAGCCCAAAACTAACACCTTCGATCCTAACCCCACTTGCCATCG
This sequence comes from Asparagus officinalis, assembly GCF_001876935.1. Taxonomy (NCBI): domain Eukaryota; kingdom Viridiplantae; phylum Streptophyta; class Magnoliopsida; order Asparagales; family Asparagaceae; genus Asparagus; species Asparagus officinalis. The sequence continues at coordinate 28,451,169 of NC_033801.1, forward strand.
TTGCCCCATTGTCACTGCCTTGCCGATGACTATAAACAATTTATCATCTTCATCATCACTGATACTCCCCTGCTCTGCCATCTAACGCCATTGCTCTCTCAACTTTGCGCCCACTCCCTCTCTCCTCTTCTTGCCACCACCATCAACAACACCGCTACTCGCCCCTTCTTCTCTCTGCATCTCCTTCTCCTACCCACTTATTACCGCTCCACCCATCCACCTACAACCACCCACTGCTCCAATCCCACCTCTTTTAGCTGCATCATTCTCTTATCCCATCTCCCCATACCCTAACCTCCTTTGGCCACAGAAAACCCTGATACTCCTTTACTCTACAACTCCTCACAACTCCCTACAACTTCCCACAAGCCCCCATAACCCCCCTCCAACACCAAACCCTCACAACTGCAATTCAGGCCACCCTTCCCATGAGGAGGTAAATGAATTTTTCCCCCCTTTTCTCTTATTTGCTTATTATTATTGTAGTTCTAATGATGTTTTTTATGTCAATTAAACTATTTGTGCTTTAAATTTCAAATTGCTGCCACCGTTGAGTATGCCATTCACTACCTCCAGCAAAGCCCCAAGCTGTCGCCCCCCATCTCCTTCCCAAAAAACCCTAAGGTTAGGGATACTTTTAGCCTTTTTTTAAATCTTGCACTATTATTTCATAATTTACTAAGAATTATGCAATGTTAATTTCTCATAACTTAACTATCTTAACTTGAACCCTAAAATCCTAATCTAACTCTAACTACCGAAAACCTAATGATCCAATCATAATTACAACAACCTTAACTCTAAAAGCATAATTAAAATTACTTAATCAATAAATAACATAAAGTTTAATACTTTAACACTAAGTTCACTAACCCTAACCCTAACAAAATCCTAATATCACTAGTGTGATATATGACATAATAATGTTTTATTCATCCACTATAGGTGAATAAACAATAGTCAAAATTTGCCATAGATCTCCATCCAAGAACTATTATTAATTTTTTGAACTTATAATATAATTTAGGTGACTCAATTTTGGGTATGAAATTAAGTTTTATACCGAAAAAGGTTGTCTACTTTATATTATAAGTAGAAAGAATTGACATGAAATTATGTATCTATCCAGTTTGGATGGGTTAGGAATATAGTAATGCATATATCTAATTTTGTAAATTTTGTGCATTTTCATTTCCAAAAAATTTTGGTTGCACATCCTTGTTGTTCTCTGTATATAGTAAGCATATTTATTATGTGTTTTGGTTTATTACTTGCCGATTTTAGTCTATTACTTACTAATCTTGATCTTGATACACATAACAATATTCACACAATATCCTCGGAGAATAGTGGGTAGGAACTTTCAAAATTTTCTAGACATAAAATGCACAAAGTATGTAAAGTTAGTTGTAAGCACTATTATATTCTTAATGGTATATAAGCCCTCCCATAACAGTCGATAGTGTTTTAAACCAACCTAGTATTTGTTCAAATCAACATAATGAAGGTTATAAAGGAATGCCTAGAAAAATCTAGTATGACAATGAAGATTATAAAAGAGTGACTTGACTAACCTAGTATTCATTCAAATCAACTACAATGAAGACTATCGAACATACTGTGATATTGGATATAGTAAAATAATTAGTAATTGTACCTAATATACATATGAGAGAAGTTCCTGACAAGCCGTGAATTGATATTCCTATCATGAAAAGAAGAGTGGGAGATAACGCTCAATATCAATATGGATGGGAAGCCTTCCTTTAGTATGTGTGTGCAAACTTGAGAAAGATAGAAAATGATTTGTTGCGTTGTTCATGTAGTATATGTAGAAATAGGGGTTTGGTGGGTAGAGTTGTTGTATGAAAATACTTTGAAAGATGGGGATTTGATAAAAATTACAAATATTAGAAATTTCATGTGAAAGGTGAACATACTGAATCAGTTGACAAAAATTTAGATCCGATGATGGATGATAAATGGGTAATGTTCAATGATGTTGCAACAACTGTAGAAGTTGTAGAAGTATCAGAGGTTGTCTAAGTTTCTAAAGATGTAGAAGGTGTTGAAAATATCAAAGATGAACTTGATGTTCGCGGTGAAAATCGTGTCTTTCTTCATTATTGATTTCATTGTCATCTCAAATAACAGCTTTTCGAGTTACAAAGATCTGGTCTTTTTTAGATCCGGTTATAACGAAAATCAAAGAAAATAAAAGAAAAGATTACAACTTTCTCATTGTTTTTCGAACAAATCGCGAGCTCCTGTTTTGCGGTCGCTCGCTTGTGTGGGTTCTTTGCCAACGCCGGGGTTAATCCGTGGACCACCGCGCGATCTAGATCCGGTCGGATCTACACGATTCGACGGGTATTATTTCGCAAAGGAAATAATAGCCGGGGGGGATTAATTCACCAAGGAAATAATCGTCCTTAGTTCTCGGGATCAAAGGCCAAGCTTTGATCCGGAGTATGATCTCGTGTAGATCTCAGATCTGATCTCTTTTCCTCTCGAACTCCTGCCTTTTGTGACGTGGATGCTCGCCGGAAACCAGATCTGAATGTTCAAGTCCTCAAGTCTTCAAAACTCCAAGCTCGATCTTCAATTCGGTAGAGTTTCGGCTCTCAAAGTTCCAACCTTTTCAAATGAATAAAGGGGGGCCTATTTATAGGCTCTCTGAACTGTGCCCGCGCACAGATCTGGGTCGGCCCCCTATGGGTGGCCGGCACTGGGCCGAGCCACCCATAGGTGGCTCGGCTTTGGCCGAGCCCCCCTTAGGCGTTGGGTTTCGTCGTCTTGCGTTTTCGGTTCAGTCCGTGATTCGGTTGACTTAGACTCTGATTTGTTGATCTGATTTGGCAGTAGATCCGATTCCTGATTTGGCAGTAAATCCACTTCTGAGTTCGAGTCCGAAACCGATCTTGATTCCTGTAAGAGTTCCGGTGCTGCATTTATTGTCTGACTGTTGTCGGAATTTTAAACTTGAAGTCGATTCCTGATTTTCTAATCTTTAGCCGACCATCGATTGTTGGTGTTGAGTCTTTATTTACGACGCGTTGTCCGGCGTAGTGTTGTTGAGTTATCCTTAAGAATATTTATAAAAACATTCTCCAGGAACTTCTCAACTAAAAATAGGGAATAGTTTATACTCATATACCTTATTGGAGTAATTTCTGTGCCCGAATGAGCTGAACCGGCCTGATAATGAGCTGAACCGGCTTGATAATGAGCCAAAAAAGGCAGTAATTAGGCTCAAAAAATCTTTTGATCCTTCCGAATATGTGGGAGAGGCAAGAATACACCAAGGACTGAACCCTCGGTCGATTTGAAGTTGTTTTGATGCTCGATTCAGCTTCAATTTGAATTCTGGTTCAAACCAGGTCTGGTCCGGTTCAACTTGGTCTGGTCCGGTTCAACTAGGCTTGGTTCAACATTATAAAAGAGGGTTTTTTTCTCCTCATTAGGGCCGGCCCCCCTCTCTCCCTTTTTTTTACTTTTCTCTTCCCTCGAGCATCCGTTCTCCCTCAAAACATCATAGTTGCATTAGATCTAGTCTTCCTTTGGATCTTTGACTAGAAATCCCTCAAAACTTCCATATTTAGAATTTCTCTCAGGCCCCTCGAGCGCGTGGTCCGAGCCTCTTTCAAGATCTGATTTTTATTAGATCCACGAGCTTTTCCTCAGGTAAATCCTCAACCATTTTAGTATATTTTATGTTTAATCCAATTTATGAATTTGTGGGGTCGCATGCGAGGGTTAGGATTAAGATTTGGCGCCTCGAGCTCTCCTTTCAGGGGGGGGAGAATTGCAAAAAAGAGGAATTTTTTCTGGATCTGATTCCTTAATCTATTTTGTAGGTCACCATGTCTCGTATCGCGAGAGGTCAATCCTCTACCGCGTCGGCTGATGGCGCGCCTCCCTCTTATGCTGGTGAGCTATTTTTTGGAATTTTACAAATTAGTCCATTTTTTCTTAGAAATTTGCAAATTGGTCCTTTTTATCCCTATTTTGTTCTCCTTGGCGAGGCAATCGGGAAGAGCCTTGATTCTCCTTGGCGAGGATCGACGCTTTAAAGATATGTTTTGCTTGGTCAAAACCATATCTCAATATAAAGGGGGTGTTTTGACGCTGCATTGTGCCTTATAAGGCAGGGATATATAGTCGATATACCCTATCTTATAAGTGCATAATGTGGCCAAATCGTCTCACCCTTTATAAGGCAATGACTCTATCTTACCCATTCGTAAGATGAGTTCAATTTCCTTTTATAACTGGAATTAACAAACGTTTAATTGCTTGTTTTCAGTGGAGTATCCTTCCGGAGCCTTTTCGTCGCATGCGGTGAATGGACGTTGTGACGAATATTATTCGACGTCTGATGATTTTTCACCGATGTTTGCTTCGGGCACGTCGACAGAGGTTGCCCAAGTGGTGAAGGAAGGTGGACATCGAGCTCTTCGCCAGTTGATTACAGATGCGCCTCTCGTGAAGGATGCCAGTTCGATTCAGCCTCTCAGGAAGACCGATTTTTTATTTGGCGACTCTGCCAGAGATCCGGATGCAGTGTTTATTAATGTCGAGCAGTGGCTTCATAAAACTGGCAGTGGTTTCATATATTTGCCGAAGATTCCTCGGCATCGTTCGTTGACTGAGCTCAGGCGTCAGGCTGTGACACGGGAGATGTCGTGGCGCTTGACGGAGGAGCATGAGAGCGTTCATTGCGGCTATATCACTCATTCGGCGGTTCCTGGTTCGTGCAGAAGTCGTGTTACCGGATTGCGTCCTGGTGTATTGGGGCTGGACGAACCACCACGTAACGAGTTCCTTGCTACCGCTTCCACCTTGAGGAATCGTCTCGCTGTTCTGGGACGGGAGATGCCAGCGACACGTCACAGGTTTTACGGTTGGGTCCACTCTTCGGACAAGTCTTGGTGGAGCCGCATGACGACATACGTCTTGAGCCGATGGGGCGAGGAGTTGCATGCTTGCGGTTTGTATGCAGCCGTTCGTGCCACCGTGTATGGCTTGCCTATCAGTTTGAGACATTTCTGTGCTTTGTTCGAGCTATATAATCCAGACTCGAACACTTTTCTGACCCGGCAGGGGGAGTTAGGCTTGGCTCTTCACGAGATGCACAGGATTTCTGGCTTGTCCATGGGACAGATGCTATACCAGGAGTACTTTCCTTCCAGTCATGAGTTGAGCCAATTAAAAGATCGCATGCCTGACCGTTATGAGACTCTATGGGACCTCACTTGTCATTACCATATTGCTTTGGCACAGTCGGAGCCCTTAGCAAAGAGGACCAAGGTATGTGTGAGTCTGAAACAATTTGCGAACTACTTGTTCAAGAATCTGGAGAGCACTCATGGCGAGGATATTTGTGAGCTGGCCCCATTCACTCCTTCAGAGGTGAACAGTCTACTGAAGAAGATCGGCGCTCAATCTTACACCACCAGCGGTCCTGAGGGTGGCTTTCCTGCGAAGACCAAGTTCAAGTCATTCTTGTGGCACGCTACCGCACCAATTCGACCAATGACACTTCTTGCTGGCTTTCTTGCTATCTGGTTGAAAAAGTGCGTGGTTCCATATCAGTCTGGCGACGCCTTGCCCTTGGAGGTACTTTACCCAGCAGTTCAGCTCGCCTAACCGCGCCGATTCGACCGATGACCCTTCTTGCTGGTTACCTTGCTATCTGGTTAAAGAAATGTGTGGTCCCTTATCAGTCTGCTGATGCTTTGCCCTTGGGAAGTGCTCTACCCAGCGGTTTAGCTTGCCTACAAAAAGGAACTTTCGCTTCTTCCGGTGATGGTGGCTAACATTCATCGAGGGCTTCGACAGATTTCTAGTGCTTTTACACGGAAGGAAAGTGGACCACCGACTCAGATTCCTACCATTAAGGTGGAGCTTCCGTACACTTATTTGATGGCTTGGTTCGTCCTTCATCGTTCTGATATGATGTCGGTACCGAATGCCACAGACCCCTCCGTTCCCCTACTACAGTTGTTTGAGAATGGCAAGTGGGAGGGGCGAGGATTCCCTGACATCAGACAGCAGCTATAGGTCCACAAGTGTTGGGCATTTTCCACTTGCTTTCCGTAGTTCTCCGGCCGATACAGTGAGTGTTTGATTGATGAGGAAAAGCCGAGGGGGTATCGAACTCATTTAGACGTCGGCTGCTTTAACTGGCTGGTGAACATCAGGCCGGGTTATCTGACTTTCCGGGTGAGGAATCAGTGTTTCATAGAGCCATACCTACCCTGCCGATTCGCTCGCCAGTTTGGCTATGATCAGCTTTATGTCGGGAATCCACGACAGCAGCTTCGGACCCACGGCGGTTTGGTGGACGGTCTTCGTGCATGGTTGTGGACCGTGACGGGCTGTACTGGTGCTAAGTTCAGTCTCCCGAGTGTTGAGCGGCAGTTGAACCTCACCTTCTTAAGCTGCAAGTGGTTGTTAACAGCTAATAAAACTGTCCCCGTTAAGCCGATTGCAGAGCTAGAGGCTGAGGAGGCTTCCCAGGCTGATTCTCGTATGATTTGGGAGAATGCTCGGTCACAAAGGGCACGGCACAAGACCCGTCGGATTGACGAAGAGGGAAAGAAGATCTTTCATTCTGCTGATGAAGCTTCAGGCGGAGATCTTGAAGATCACGAGGACTATTCTGAACGAGGTCAGTTTCTTACTCTTTCCTTTTATCTTCCAGAATTATTAAGCCTGACAATGGTTTGATGTTTCAGGGCAGTTTCGCGATCATCTGATATGGATTTGGCCAGCGACGATCCTGCCAGTGATGGAGGTAACATCTACCCTATAGACCAACCTCTCGATCATTCGGAACTTTGACTCATGCTTTTCCATCTCTATATAGGAGGACATGGGGAGAGAGAGATGAGTCCTGATACTGTTTTTCATGATTTTACGTCTTCTGGTGAGCCCGACTCACCGCACTAGGTAGAAAGGCCTGTAGAAGCTGGTGACATTAGGGAGATCGTCAATGTAGGACCCGGTTCGATGAATCCAGGTACATCTACCATTAACAATACACAAAGGAGTTGAATGATTTGGAATTTGTGCATTCCCTAATTGTCTCTATACTTCTTGCTCTTTTAGATAATTTGCAGGAGGCAAACGTGGATCTTGGGAATAGGCAAACGTGGATTTTGGGAATAGAGAGGCTGACACACCCATAAGAGGTGACTCATTTCTATTGGTCGTAGTCTCTTTATTCTCCTTTCGTACTTATATTCTCTTGTGTCAGATTTCTCGACTGATGATTTTGACGAGGAAGGCTTGCTTGTGGACACTCCTATGCTCTACTTTATGTATGGTTCTCCTCAAATTGATGACCAGTTGCCTGGAGATGTATTTCCTGAGTCTACGCTCCCTAAGAATCCCGATGATGGTTTTTCTGAAGGTACGTAGCTCTCCTCAAGTTAATTATAGGACCAGTCAATTTTTGACTAATGCAACTATAATATGATGCTTCTGAGAATTCTATTTTGTATTTGACAGGAACTTTTGTCGAGACTGATCCTGTTGAGCCGGCTGTGGGACCAACTACACCAGTTGATACACCCCCAGTCGTTACTCCTCCACCACCCCCAGTGACTCAAGGGGAAGAAGGTATAAATCGAGCTACTGAGAAATGTTATTTATTTCTTCATCAAGGTTTTTGACGGATTTCTCCTTTTTGTGTAGGGCTTTCTTCTCGGCTTCACGTCCTTGTGAATGAGTTATTATCAGACAGCGACCCAGAGAAGATTGTCATCTGTATAGAGATCCGTTCCTTCTTCTCCTTTGTGAATGCTATGATTGGCAAACTTTTCCACGGCGGGCTTTCTCTTCACCAGTTTAAGCCATTCCTTGATCTTAAGATAAATTCAATAAAGGATGCAGGGTACCCGGATCTGGCGAAGGCTATTGTTGATGATCTTGACTACCTAGGACGTGAGCTTCAGACGTTTCGTGAGCTCCGGGATGCAGGTGCCTCTTCATTCATCGCTGCCGAGTTGGATACTCACTTACAGACATGGCGCGATGCTAGGTTTCTTGCTGAGTTCGACATTCAGGTGCAGCGGGACCGGGTAGATCGAGTCGAGGCTAACCTTGCTATTAGGTCATCCTCACTCGACGAGCTTGATTCTTCCATTGCTTCTTGTGAGACCCGGATAGACCAGCTCCGAAGAGAACTCCGTGAGAAGGAGGAGACTTTGAGTATTCTTCAGATGATGAAGATACAGGATCAGTAGGCCCACACTGCTTTATCTGAGGAGCTGAAATCTTTGAAGCAGAAGCTGACCAAGACGGAGGAGGTTGCTGCGAAGACTTTAGCCACCAACGAGGAGTCCATCAGAGCTGAGCTGAGACAAGCTTATGATGAGAAGCTGTCTAAGCTTAATCAGCAGATTTTTGGCCATGTTTTTGATGTATAATTTTATTTGCTGAATACTCTGACTTTTGATTTTCTTAGTGGAACCGGTTTTTATCTTTGTCTTTATTATGATTCCTCATTCCGTTTGAAATGACTGACCATAATACTTTTAGGATTTTTAGCAAATCCTCAGCCCTCAACGGATTTGATTAGCCTTTACCAACTACCGTTTGAGTCGGGCTAGCATGCGAATTGTCTAAATCCGTTCCGCATGTAACGTTGTGCTAAAGGAATGAACTCCCTTAGACTTGATGCTACGACTTTGAATACGTAGACTTCGCCATTGTTATGGGAATAGGCTGCCCAGCGACACGAGTTAGGTGTTGACTTTAAGATTTTTGGCTAACCCCCAGCCTTCAACGGATTTGATTAGCCTTTACCGACTACCGTTTGAGTCGGGCTAGCATGCGGATTGTCTAAATCCATTCCGCATGTGACGTTGTGCTAAAGGAATGAACTCCCTTAGACTTAATGCTACAACTTCGAATATGTAGACTTCACCATTGTTATGGGAATAGGTTGCCCAGCAACGTGTTTTAGACGCTGACTTATCCCTACTTAGGCTTCGGGATAAAATACCCCAGAATCGAACTCTGGTGTCTTTTTCCACAGAGAAAGACTAAACCGGCGACGCGTGTTAGGCTTCGGCATATCCTTTCTTAGGATTCAGGATGAAATTCCCCATGCGTGTAAGGCATGGATTATGGTGTTATTAATAACAACCTGTCACAATGTCGAATATGTAAGAACTAACCGGCAGCGCAGGTTAGGCGCAGACTTATCCCTGCTTAGGTTTCAGGATAGAATACCCCAGAATCGAACTCTGGTGTCTTTTTCTACGAAAAAAGACTAAACCGGCAGCGCGTGTTAGGCGCAGACTTATCCCTACTTAGGATTCGGGATAAACTTCCTAGGATGAATCCTAGATTGATAAATTTCGGAAAAGATCAGTGCGGGAAATGAATTCTTGGAAAAGGTTGGTGTGGGAAAGGAAGAATTTTATATTCTATTTCCCGGTCTTCTTTTAGGGTGAAGGCAAACCCGAATAACAAGGAAGGAAGAATTTTATATTCTATTCCTTGATTCTGGAAAGGAAGAATTTTATATTCTATTTCCAGCGCAAAAGAAACTAGAAGTTGGATCTCCACTCCGAGAATCTGGAAAATCTAGATAAACCTACCTTTTATAGGATTGGCCATCTAAAGATGAGAAATAGGTTCTTCGTTTATCGAAGTGGAATTCTAACTTCGGTTATAACCATGAGAAGGCTTAACCAAAGAGAAAAAGAAGAGAGTTCTTTCGTTTATCGAAAGGGGACTCTGAACTGAAAGTGGACCTCTAGTTCATGGAAAGAGTCAAGAGGCCAGAAAGACATTTTTGGTGGACTCACTGTCAATTGAAATTGATCAGTGAGGGATTTTGGTGGTGAAAAACGATTTTGGGTTATCCTCTAGAATATTGAGTGTAATATTCTTCGAGGAACTTCCCGGTAAATGGGTTATCCTGAATGTACTAGGGATAGTACTTTTTCAGGAACTTCCCATTTATTGGCATTAATTGCCTGGCGCCCTCTTGAGTAATCAGGCGATATGCGCCGTTTGAATAGACTGTGTCTATTACAAACGGTCCTTCCCATTTGGGTTCGAATTTACCTTTCTTCTTGGAGGTGAGAATTATTGGTCGGCGAGCAGCGAGGACCAGATCTCCTTCCTTGAAGCTTCTCTGTCGGACTCTTTTGTTAAAAGCCCTAGATATTCTGGCTTGATAAAACTCAATGTGTTGTTGAGCTTCCAAGCGCTTTTCATCCAACATTTCGAGTTCTTCGAGACGTTTCTGATGTTGTTCTTCTGTCGTCATCTCAGTTGCGAGAGCGATCCGAAGCGACGGGATTTGAATCTCCAAAGGTAGCACGGCCTCACATCCGTATACCAACGAATATGGGGTGGCCCCTGTAGGCGTGCGTATGAGTGCTTCACCGAGTTTATCGTCCCAGTCTCGTTTATTGGTATTCACGAGCTTTGATAGGATTTTAATAATCGTCTTGTTAAATGCGTCAGCTAATCCATTCGCAGCGGGATAGTAAGCTATTGACGAAATATCTTCAATTTTGAACTTGTCACAAAACCTGACGAAGGCGTTGCTTATGAACTGTGGACCGTTGTTATAAATGATCCGTCTTGGCACGCCGTGTCGGTATATGACATGATGTTTGATGAAATTGATGACGTTGTTCGTCTTCACTTCTCTAAGCGGAATCGCTTCAGCCCACTTTGAAAAGTAATCCGTGATTGCGAGAATGAATCGATCACCTTTGACTGAAGGGGGAAAAATAGGACCAACAATGTCCATACCCCAAGTCTCGAACGGCCAAGACGTGGTTGACGTGTGCAACTGCTCTGGCGGTTGATGCATATAATTCGCATGTATCTGGCAAGCGTGGCATTCTCGTGCGTATTCGATTGCGTCACGAACCATCGTTGGCCAAAAATATCCCATTCTCCTGATGCGATCATACAGTTGGGAACCGGGCTGATGCGCACCACATTATCCTTCGTGTGCTTCCTTAAGAACTTCTTCTGCTTCTTTGTTCGAAAGGCATCGGAGTAATAAACCATCGTACCCTCTACGGTATAACGTATGGGTCTCGGTATTATAGAAGAATCTTGGCGCTCTTCGGCGAATTGATTCCCTTTCTTTTACAACCTCTGGCAAAATACCATATTGGACGTAGTCAATGATAGGAAAACGCCAATCTCGGGACTCAGACCCAATTTGAGTTGAATTCACCTCCTTGGCGTCTATGTTTCTATCATTTTCCTCTTCAATATCCATATCGTAGATGGGTATGCAGAGTTGATGCGTCCTTACTGTGACTAACAGCTCAGTTTCAGGAGGCTGCGCAAGTGATACTGCTAGTGCTGCCAGTGCATCCGCATAAGCGTTCTAGAGACG
>NC_033801.1:28463250-28488250 GCF_001876935.1 Asparagus officinalis
CATGAGATCGAATATCGTCTTCAAGTCCTTGATGTGATCTTCTTTGTTGCGGCTTTTTACAACCAAATCATCAACGTAGCACTCGACTGTTTTCCTGAGATGTTCTTGGAAAATCTTAGTCATTGCTCGTTGGTATGTGGCGCCTGCGTTCTTTAGACCGAAGGGCATCACTGTGTAGCAAAAGACACTGAGGGGCGTTCTGAACGCTGTATGCTTCTCGTCGTCTGGGTGCATCTTGATTTGGTTATATCCTGAGAAACCATCCATAAAAGACATTCTCTCAAATCCGCATGTATTGTCGATAATAACATCCGTGATTGGGAGAGGAAAGTCGTCTTTTGGACATGCCATATTCAGGTCCCTGAAGTCAATGCAAATCCTGATTTTACCGTTCTTCTTCATGACTGGAACGATATTGGCTAGCCAATCTGGATGTTGCTCCTCTGCCAACCAATCTGGATGTTGTTCCTCTCTGATAAATCCTGATTCGATCAACTTCTTAACCTCTGCCTCAATGGCTTCCATAATCTGCGGACGAAACCGTCTTTGCTGTTGCTTGACAGGTTTGGCATCCGGCTTGATATCGAGGCGGTGCATTGCCACATTGGGGTCGAGCCCTGGCATATCCTCATAGTTCCAAGCGAAGACGTCAATATACTCCCTGATGAGAGCAATTAACTCCTCCTTCTCATTTGGGGGAAGACTATCGCTGATGATGCCCATATTAATTTGGACTATTTTATCTTCAGTGGGGGGTTCTCTCTGTTCGAACCTATCACCATACTGCATGTTCAGGTGATGAACCCACGGGTCTTCCCATGTTGGCATTTGATCATCGTCCTCCATTGTAGACGGATCAGCTGTAGCCATGTTTACCATTAGGGCTTTGAATGCTTCCCCTAGACTTGTGTCGGAATCCCCAGCTGAAGAATCAGAAGAGTATACGTTCTTAGTTTTGTTAGCAATTTGATCGATAATTTGCCAACCACATTCATCATCAGACGAGGAAACATAGCCTAAGCCTCGCCCGTATTTATAATAATCGTCGGGTCTCCCTTTTGGTACATATACCGCTTTGGCTGGAGTACGAGGACCTCGATCGAAGTATAAACCTTCTCCGAGTGTGAAATCGTACCCCTGCTTTTCCATGAGCTTGCGCGCTTCCGGACTATACTTAGATAAATGCCGACCAGGTTTGTCATCATCTTCATCTTCACTTAGGAAATGATCTGGTAACGGAGAGCTTTTTCCTTTACCATAAATTACTTCTTTTGCACCTCCTATCTTGTTCGGGATGATCATGGTTGTTCCGAAAGAATGCTGTAGGCGTTCCTTTGTTACATAGGACGACCGAAGCGGCATGTACAAGTCAGGATTATTCGTACAATTCTTTTATCACATCATCAAGAGACAGGGAGTACTCTAAATCATTATTTATTTCATTAGTGGCAAGTTGCCAGTTACAACTGCCCTCTGACGTTTGGTCATTGCTAATGTTGATTACAAAGGGTACAATGTCATTTAAAACATAACCTCCATTGTAATCAAATCCGGCTTCGGTATCAGCTTCTCCTCCGCTGTCCGTGCCTTGGGCCGATGATTCAGTATCAGATTTGTTACCATAAAGGAGAGAATCAGTGAAATAATTCTCATACCCTTTAAATGGTTGCTTATCCACGACCACCGTTTTAACCCTATTATCAGCGTCGACATATTTCAGACACTGATGGAGAGTTGAGGGGATTATAACGTTACTATGGATCCAAGGTCGACCCAATAGTAGGTTATACGAAGTCTCAGCATCAATCACATAACATGTAACTTCTGTCTTCAAATCTCCCATTTGACACTTTATCCGGATTTTACCTAAAGGTCTTGACCCGTTGGTATTGAACTCGTAGATAACAGTGCCTATGGACGCCAACTTGCTAACCGGAATACCGAGGAAATGTATCAAGCGAAGCGGCATAATACTCATAGCAGAACCCGGATCGACTTGGATTCGGTTGACTTTGCTGGAGCCGATGTACCCGATGAAGTATAGCGGTCGATCGTGGTTCGAATTCTTCGTCTGCATGTCCTCTTTGGTGAAAGTAATGCAGAGAAGGTTTTTAGTCGCTATGTTGCACTGTTGACTCAGCGGTTCCGGTTCTTCAGGTATCGGCTTGACTTGAGTCAGGAACACCTCTGAATTGGCCAACGCTTCTTGCAAGGCCTCCCTGGTTTCCTTGGACAGCCGCAGCAATTCATACAGCGTTATCCGTGCTGGAATATTGGCTAGTTGAGCCATTATATCGAAGACTTGCGGAGTCTTCGAGCTTTCCGGTTTGTCTTTTCCAATCGGGCGACTGAAACGAGACTGCTTCGGATTCTGAACTTCCTGGGGATTCTTTTCTTTCGGTTTATTCACCGGCTGTCGTCGAGCCTCTTCGCCTGGTGTAGGACTTGTAATCACCCCCATCTCTGTGAGAGTTTTGGCTGGTTCCCGTTTATTCACCCCCTGCTCACTAGGTGGTGGATAGTTGTAGTGATACTCATTTCCGCTTCGGGTCGCGAAAACTTCTTGTTCTTCTTCAGAGAGCGGGAAAGCTATGATTCTTTCGTCATCTTATCCTGGGATAGCAGAGACTCCGTAGCAAGACTTTCCTTTCCCTTTGGACTTCTTCTTGGATGACGATCCGACCCATTGTTCATCTTCAATCAGGTCGGGGTGAACCCAGAGGATTTCGCCGTTTGGGGCTGTATGTGGCACAAGTCCTTTTTGGCGCTGTCCATGCGGGTCGTCGTTTACTGTCTTCATTCCCACTTTGGTGATGCGTTTTGGTTCAAACCACACCGTGGGCACTGATCCAAAACTGATTGAAACCGCGTTTGCTCCAACATTCTTGGACGGCTTCGGGGTTATGACGCCTACATCAATTAGCGCCTGGATGTATTTAAAGATGTCGGGAACCTCGTCATCTTTGAAGGAGTACACTTTGGGAAATCTTGGCTCTGAAGACTTCTGCTTCTGAGGCCGTTGTTGCCATTGTGACTGCGATTATTGTGGCGCTCGTTGTTGCTGCTGCTGTTGTTGAGGTTGCAATTTAAAGGTTTGATTAGCATCAACTGTATTAGCATGTGCCTTACCTTTCCCCTTTGGGTTGAAATTCTGTGCTGGAGCATTTGTCGCCTGTTGGCCTCTCTCCGCCTTCTTTCTTCTGAGGAATCGCTCGGCTTGCTCTCCTCGGACCTTCAGATCTTTCCATATCTTGGACGGTGCTGTCCCCATTGCTTCCAACACGTCCAGTGCGAGATTGTTGTGGCAAGTCTGGAGGATGAAACTCCCCGTCCTTCTGCTTCTCATCGAGTAATGATCCGATAGATATCTCGGTGTCGTCGTCGAAGAAATTGGTGAGGACCATAGTCTCCATATCGTCCCAGCTGTTTACGCTACCTGGCTTGAGGCGGCGATACCAATCGAAGGTGGCTCCGCGAAGAGTGTCGACGAATGACCGCACCATCAGAGGCTCATTGCCGGAGATTACCCCCAAGTGTGATTTGTTAAATCAAATGTTGAGTGGGTGAACCCATCCCATTAAACGGCGTGAAGTTAATTAGGTTGAACTTCGTCGGATATGGGATTGATTCCCACTCTCTTGGGTATGGACACGGAATGCCTGTTTTCTTCATCTCTTGAGCGGAAATCAACGTGTTGATTTTGCTCTCGAGATTTTTAATTTTCAAGTTTTCACCTGGGTTTTCGCTAGCATTCTCGTTACCACCCCCTGCATTGATGGGAGGATTATTAGTATTACGAGCTTCATTCGTATCCTCGTCCTCCTGATGAACTTGGTTGCGATGACTTGGTTCGCCTTGCTGGTTCGCCAACACTTAGATTTGTTGGTCATGCATTTCTCTCATGTTTTGCATGGCCATCTGCATTTCGAACCTGAAGGTTTCCTGCTGCTTAGCTAAGGTGTCTTCAAGCATTTTGGCCACTTGCTCCGCACTTATCATAAGTGCCTCGCGGGGCTATCCCTCGCTGGATACTGTATTATCTGATGCGACCGCGGAGCCGGCATCAGATTCTTCATCCTCTGAAGGGAGTCTTGTCCGAACCCTACCATAGGTTGCTCGCTTGATGGTTCCGGACTGCAGACGGGTTCTAGGCCGGGATGCTTTCAGAATCGATTCGAGATTGTCTCGCGCCGGTGTCCCTCTGCTGGTCATGTTGGTGGTGACCCTCGGAAATTCCCCATCTTCGACTACTCTTCTTCTTCGTCGGAAATGCTTAGGCCTTGGTTTTGGCGTTTCATTACTGAGCCTTTCGAAAACCGAAACTCTTTCGGGGACCGCCTTAATGCAGTCGCATTCAGACAATACTGCCCGAATGAGTTTGGAACAGGGGCATTGAGTTTCCTGTTCTCGGGGACTCCTTTTCCTGGTTTTATTTGTACCCCCAGTACGATAGTACAACTCGTCTGCTTGATGATCGGAGTAACCTATCATGTGTTGGCACGACTTCTCAGGTATAACGTTATTGTCATCAGACGATAACGTTTCCTTCTGAGGGGGAATTGCTTTCTTAGGGCTTTCGAAAGTCACGCGCCTCGTAACATGCCTTTTTAGGCGTGAGTTCTCGGCGGGCTCCTGGACTTCAATGCGCAAGTTGGTGCGCGTAGCTGCCCTGGTTTCTTTGTCATGTTGAGGGTAACGGCGACCCTCAGCATGTTGCGTCGTTCGGGGCTTCTTCATCGGGCCCAAACGATCTTGAACATGAGCTTTGCCTCTCTCGTCGGGAATCGGACCGAGGCACTCCAAAACTAACTTCTTCTTTCGGGATAATTCTGCGTGATCTCCCGGAGTAGTTGCTGGAATTATCGGCGATATGGGTTGTTTCGCCGGGGGTTGAACTTTGGTTGGAGGCTGCTTTGGCCTCCACACTTGGCGGGTTGATGGCGGCTTTTTGGCCACTCTTCCTTCCCTCAATTTCTCGGCCTTTTGCACCAGCATTTTTGCTTGTGCAAGCAAGGCGTGGCGTTTGTGAATCCGCTCTTCGAGTGTCGAACGGTTCCGTTTGACCCGGATCCATTCGTTCGTCGGCGCCTTGGAAGAACCGTCATTCTTCAGTTGTTGAGGCCGTTTGCCTCTCCTATTCTTCAGATCCGCGTTGTAGCGGACTCCGTCTGTAGACTCCATCGCCTTAGCGAGTTGTCGCGCAAGGTGTTGACGTCGCCTCTGGCGGGCTCTCTTTGAGAGAGTCACAACGCCCTTAACAGTAGAGGCGTCGGCGAGAACAGGTTTGACCTCGTTAGAGGTTGGTGGAACTTCACCCGATGCGACTTTGGCATCAGTTGGGATGAGAGCGTCATTGGTATTCTGAACTTCTTCAAACCAACGAGCTTTTCTCCTGGAGGAGAACTTCTTGGACTTGCGGGGGGAGGTAGATCCGGACGAGGATGAGAGGTACTCCTCGAACTTGACCTGGTCGAATTCATACTCGACCTCCTCCTCGACCGAGATTAAGATCCGCGGCTGCGACGTGACGATCTCGGCAGCGAGATCGGTGGCTCCCAAGTGTTCGCGGTGAAAATCGTGTCTTTCTTCATTATTGATTTCATTGTCATCTCAAATAACAGCTTTTCGAGTTACAAAGATCCGGTCTTTTTTAGATCCGGTTACAATAAAAATCAAAGAAAATAAAAGAAAAGATTACAACTTTCTCCTTGTTTTTCGAACAAATCGCGAGCTCCTGTTTTGCGGTCGCTCGCTTGTGTGGGTTCTTTGCCAACGCCGGGGTTAATCCGTGGACCACCGCGCGATCTAGATCCGGTCGGATCTACACGATTCGACGGGTATTATTTCGCAAAGGAAATAATAGCCGGGGGGGATTAATTCACCAAGGAAATAATCACCCTTAGTTCTCGGGATCAAAGGCCAAGCTTTGATCCGGAGTGTAGTTTCGTGTAGATCTCAGATCTGTTCTTTCTTCCTCTCGAAATCCTGCCTTTTCTGACGTGGATGGTCGCCGGACCAGACTGAATGTTCAAGTCTCAAGTCTTCAAAACTCCAAGCTCGATCTTCAATTCGGAGAGTTTCGGCTCTTCAAAGTTCCAACCTTTTCAAATGAACAAAGGGGAGCCTATTTATAGGCTCTCTGAACTGTGCCCGCGCACAGATCTGGGTCGGCCACCTATGGGTGGCCCGGTACTGGCCGAGCCACCATAGGTGGCTCGGCCACCGAGCCACCTATGGGTGCTGCGCTTTGGCCGAGCCACCCCTTAGGCGTTGGGTTTCGTCGTTTTGTCCGGTCTCGTGGTTGATTCGGACTCTGATTTGTTGATCTGATTTGGCAGTAGATCCGATTCCTGATTTGGCAGTAAATCCACTTCTGAGTTCGAGTCCAAAACTGATCTTGATTCGATCGTGATTCGTCCGAGTCTGCCCTTGGTTGGATGACTCGTTGACTCTTCGAACCCTTGGCTTGATTCCACACGCGAATGGATGTATTCCGTTGCTTGCGTGCGATTCGTCAACCTCGTCGCCTCGTTGGTTCGTCGGTTTGTGCCGAGCTGTGCTAAGGGACCTATAAGCAATTTTATATGCCTACACTTGATACCGGAGGCTTTAAAAGTTTAAGTTATTGGAAGATGATAGGAAGGATCATACACGATCACACCTAATATAGTAGATGATGGGAAGGATCTATACAGACTGCACCTAGTATAGTATATTGTTATTTATTCTTCAACTAATGTGTATTAAGATCCTCATCGGAATGTAGATAAATATTTTCAAATATTTCATGATTTACTATGCAAGATAATTCTAGATGGAGAGAGTAGCATACCAGAAAAATGTTATAATGCGAATAAGATATGTTGGCTCTCTGAGTTGAGATTACAATAAGATTGATACGTGTCCTAATGATTATAGCCTGCATTATAAGGATAACGAGAAACTTGAGGAATGTCCAAAGTGTGGACTGCCTCATTAGAGAAAGCATAGGCGCACTTCAACACAAAAGGCAGATAAGTCATTGAAGTAGCAGATGAAAATTCAAGTGAACGTGCTCTGACATTTTCCCTTAGTGTTTAGGTTATAGCGGTTGTATATGACTAAAGACACAACCATAGATATGCAATGCCATAAGGAAGGACGTGTAGATGATCCTTTCATTGTTGATACCAGACAAGCACTCATCCGATAATGACATAGATGTGTTCATGGAGTCGTTGATGAGTTAAAGCATCTCTAGAATAATAGGGTCCAAACAAATGATGCATTTTCCTTATGAGGCATTTAATCACCATGCTATTCTTATGTAGATGATTAATGATTTTCAGTTTATGCTAATCTCTCTGATTGGTCTACGAAAGGGACAATGCTTGTCCTTTAAACTTCGAAGGCTTTCATTTACAGTACAACATAAAGATGTATTACTATTTTAATAGAAGATAGTTATGAAGGAGACATAAATACAAGGGTAAAAACTGGGCAAAAAAGTTTGATGTCCAAGAAGAGAAAAGAAGGAAGCTGTGTATAATGACTAGAGATGAGATTATAAAATTATTTGAGGGATGTCCTAAATTCAAGTTCAGAAAGAAAAAATATACAAAATATAACATTCTCACTCTAAGATGCATTTCCGTCATAAAAAGGGCACCAAAATAAAAGAGATAAGTGCAGAGTTTTGACGAGACAGAAGCTGTTATCGATAAGATGAATAAAATTTAGTATCTTCTTTTAGCTTTCTTACTGTCAAAAGCTTAAAATCTAACATAACTTAGGAGTAATGAATATTGAAAAGAATAGATGCGACAACCTATTATCCACACTCGTACAAGATTTTAAGAAATCGAAGGACGAATTAAGGACTCGGTGAGATTTGAATGCATTTAACATCTGACACGATCTACAAGAATGAGAAGTCACTGATGGAAAATTTGAGGTGCCTTTGTCTCGCATTACGATATCAAAGGTTGAGATGTAGAGATTCAGTGAGGTCCTGAAATCGGTGAAGTCATTGGATGGTTACTACACTCATATTTCAAATAATGTCCAGTTGAAAGAGCAAAAAAATTTGGGACTTAAGAGATGACGATTTTAAGGCACTTGAAGTGGAATGAAACCCACTACAAAATGTAGATATTCTTCCCTCCATCATTTTTTATGGTCATGGTTCACCTTACACATCATCTTGTAGATAAGACAATACTTAGAAGATTAGTTAACTATCGTTGAATCTATCCCATGAAGAGGTTAGTTAAAATTTAATTTCATATTTATATAACATATAATTGTTTTAAACTTAATACTTCATATATAATAATATTTTTAGATATTTGGGTTTTTTTGAAATGCGTAATGCATAATCGAGCTCATCTATAAGGTTTGATTGCTGACCATTACATGACAAATGAATATATAATATTTACCTCTCAGTACATGCGACGTGTACAAATAAAAAATTGCACATATTATTAATAGATATGGCGCTCTGTATGAAAGTACTAAGATAAATACAGAATATTCTAGATTGGACTTGAAATAAGCTGATGCATTTGTATTGCCCAACCTGTAAAGTTTTATAGAATACCAAAAGTAAGTGAATTAACATTAATAAAAAATTAGAGGAGTTGTAGTTAGCAACAGCTAGAGCGTCATCACGTAATCATATTGCAAAAATGCATTAAAAAACATTTTACCGATTGGGTCGTAAATGAAGTAAAGTACGTGTATTTTATTTAAAAGTAATTTTGGGAAAAATCTAGATTAACTCTTTTTATGATCATTTGTCTTTACTAGTTTGCCAATTTCGGAAGAGATAAAAATTCACAAACAAGTCTTGCACTACATAGTAAAATAATGCATAGAATATCGTGTAAATGGGTGTTTATTATAACAGGTAGGGATTGAGGATGAGTAAGTAACCGAAAATAATGGGGTTATGACTGTCTTCTCTCAAGAATGTTATTCAAGCTCAATAGACCAGAATCCAAGAATTTGTGTTGTAATATATTATGGACAAGTAGAAGATATCATGGATCTATTCTATGTGTACGGTACATAAGACGTACATAGTTATGCGATGTTTAAGGCTCAATGTTGTCATGCCGAAGGAATAAGGGATGCATATAGTTTTAATCTTGTAAATCTAGATAAAGAGACATACCCCGATTTAAAGTTTATGTTCACAAAGCATGCTACTCAGTGCTTTTATATCAAAGATCCTAGGCAGTCGAAGGCTTGGTTCATATTATATAAGGAACTGAGGACTCTTGTTCAACCTGCTCTTGATGAAAACGTGAATTGTTCTGATGACCCAATTGAGCCTAAAGGAGAAGTTTTTTTAATTACTCCTACTTGCAAGATATCACATGTAATATGCATAATCCATAATATCAACTCGACATTCGTAATGTAGGAGGTTGAATGTAACTTATTTAATACTTGTAGAATTTGAAAGTAGATATCTTAAGTGTTAATGCATAAATCTTTGAATTTATCAATGCAATTATAACCATTCACCTATTTTGCTTGCATGTATTGCATAAAATTTAAATTATATATATATGATGGTGAAACATGTTATTGCACGGTGTGGTGCATAGCAGGTTTGACATTTCTGGTTTCACCTCGGACTACAGCCTTGTGTGAACCCAGGGGCGTCATAGTTGGTATCAGAGCTCTAGTTCTAGTATCATCATGTGTCGAGTCATGGAGCTAGGATAGAGTTTCTTAGGATTCATGTATAGAGTCCATAAGGATTCCCTAGTATGAGTGAGGATGATATATGTGTATATCTCAAAATTTGAGGATATTTTTTTATGACAACTATTTTTGTGTAAATTTAAAGTATTTGTGTGAATACTAAATTGTGCAAAAATCATATTGTGATATGCTATGTATGTGTATATGTCTATTTTTACTCATAAACTCTTATTTTCTTATGATCAGAGAGATGGCAGGACGTGGTAGACCTCGTACTCAGAGAGCTGGACAGGCAGAGTCGTAGCAGGCTCCACTACAACAAGCTCAACTCGAGCCACAGCAGGCACCACCTGAGCCGCAGCAGGCTCCCCAGTACCTGATAGATCTTATGGTTCCTATCGTAGCTAGGATGGTAGCAATTGAGGAGCTTGTGGCGAATCATATCGCGCCACCAACGACACCACCACCACCAGCAAATCAGCCATAGGGGATACCGACCGTTCCTATCAACGAGAGACCCTCAGAGACCGCCCCTGTAGCTATTCCACCAGCAGTTCCGGATAGAGCCACAAAGCAGGAGGTTTGGCTCCGTATGGTAGAAAGATACCAGAAGATGAGGGTACTGGAGTTTCAAGGGTCATCAGACCCTCTTGCAGCCCATAAGTGGAAGGAGGATGTGAGTAACACCCTCGACATACTTAATGTGGATTCGGTCCAGAAGCAGAGATTAGCATCCTACAGTCTGAAAGGAGACACTGGGAGATGGTATCGACTCCAGTTCACTCCAGAGCACCGGATGACCCTCACATGGGAGGACTTCGTCTACTTCTTTGACGGGCAGTATATTTCTTCTGCAGCACGCACTAGGAAAGAGCTTGAGTTGTTCCGGTTAACTCAGGGGGACATGTCAGTGGCAGACTTTGAGAGTAGATTTATGGAGTTGCTGCACTTCACGGGTATGTGGCAGACAGGAGAGCGACAGGCTCAGATGTTCCTAGTAGGGATCTGCCCTAATCTTCGTCGATACCTCGTCTCGAGGAAGTTCTATTCAGTTCAAGAGGTAGCAGAGGCTGCCACCTCACAAAAAATTAAGACTGCCATGTTTTAGAAAGATAAGGAAGAAAAGACTAAGGTAGGACAGAACGAGGATAAGGGTAAGAACAAGAGACATTTTTCTGGATCCCAGCAGCAGTAGCAAGATCCTCATAAGAAGGGACCCCAGCATGATCAGAGAGCGCCTCAGCAGCGTAAGTTTTAGGGAGTTTGTTATAACTGTCGCAAGGTCAGACATAAGGCATCAGAGTGTCGCAACGCACCAGTAGGAGCTCAGTAGGGCAAGGGCCCGAATCAGCAGCAGTAGCGACTTCAGGGCAGAGGTCAGGGCCAGCAGATGAGGCTTGAGGCACCGCCAGCAGCCCAGAAGACTGAGGGACAGATTCGTACAGTTCAGGAGGTTCCTCAGGGGCAGATAGTTTCGTATTCTCTAGCACTAGCAGCAGAGCAGACTTTAGCCATAGGCAGAGTATATGCGGTAGTACCACGTGATCATGGAGCTAGCGGAGCAGTAGTGGAGGGTACGTTTCTTGTGAATTCTTTTCCCGCCCGTATTCTCTTCGATTCGAGAGATTCACATTCCTTCATTTCATATGATTTTATATCTAGACTCCAGCTCGTAGCTCAGCCATTAGACACCCATTTATCAGTTTCCACCACTTTAGGTGAGATATCGCTTCTGGAGAGCATTTGTAGGAGGTGTACTATCAGTTTAGATGAGTCTGAGTTCGTTGTCGATTTGATAGTGTTGCATATGTCCGAGTTCGATGTTATCCTTGGTATGGATTGGTTATCTTCCTACCATGTTAGTATTGACTGCTTTGTAAAGACAGTCAATTTGCGGGCGTCCGATGGGTCCGAGAAAATTATGGCAACCTCTCAGGGTAACTGTTTTGCCGAGTCATTTCTAGCATACATCGAGGAGGTGATACGACGGGATCAGGGTATTGATTTATTAGAGACTAGAGTTGTCTCAGAGTATCAGGATGTCTTTCAGGACGGGATCAGGGTATTGATTTATTAGAGACTAGAGTTGTCTCAGAGTATCAGGATGTCTTTCAGGACATACATGGACTACCTCATGTGAGAGAGGTTCTGTATTGAGTTGCAGCCAGGCACAGCCCTGATATCCCACACACCCTATCGCATGGAACCAGCTGAGATGAGGGAGCTTCAAACCCAGTTGGACGAGTTGTTAGCTCAGGGTTTTATTCGTTGGAGTCATTCTTTGTGAGGAGCACTAGTCCTCTTCGTGAAGAAGAAGGCCGGCAGTATGCGTTTGTGCATTGATTATAGAGAGTTGAACAAGGTCACTATCCGGAATAGGTACCCATTACCTAGGATTGATGACTTGTTCGACCAGTTGCAAGGAGCGTAGTATTTCTCGAAGATCGATCTTCATTCTGGTTATCATCAGTTGCGGGTTCGACCAGTTGCAAGGAGCGTAGTATTTCTCGAAGATCGATCTTCATTCTGGTCATGCCATTTGGGTCGACTAATGCACCCGTTGTATTCATGGATTTGATGAACCAGATTTTTTGTCCCTTCTTGGATCAGTTTGTGATTGTTTTTATCAACGACATCCTCATTTATTCGAGATCGGAGGCAGAACACGAGCAGCACCTACGGTTAGTTTTGAGGACTCTACAGGAGCATCAGTTATATGCCAAGTTCAGCAAGTGTGAATTTTAGCTTTCAGAAGTCAGATTTCTCGGCCACGTCATCAGTAGAGAGGGCATAGCAGTGGATCCGGCTAAGGTTACAGTAGTTCTTGATTGGGAACCGCCGAGGACAGTGATAGAGATTCGTAGCTTTTTGAGCTTAGCTGGCTATTATAGGAAGTTTATCCAGGACTTCTCGAAGATTTCAACGACACTTACACGCCTTACGAAGAAGGGTGTACAGTTTATTTGGAGTGTGGAGTGTCAGAAGGCCTTTGATATTTTGAAGACTAAGTTAACTTCAGCACCAGTTTTGACTATTCCGAGCAGCGACAGGACATTTGTGGTCTACACAGATGCATCATTGGCAGGTTTAGGAGGCGTTTTGATGCATACTCAGAGGGTATTAGCATATATCTCACGGCAGTTGAGGGTACATGAGCAAAACTATCCCACTCATGATTTGGAGTTAGCAGCAGTGGTATTTACACTGAAGTCTTGGAGACACTACTTATATGGAGTGCAGTTTGAGCTGTTCACAGACCACCAGAGTCTGAACTATCTTTTCTCTCAAAAGAAACTCAACCAGAGATAGATGAGGTCGATTGAGTTTATCAAGGATTACGAGTTCGCGATCCAGTATCATCCGAGAAAGGCGAACGTCGTAGTAGATGCTTTAAGCAGGAAGCGTCGACATCGAGTTTTGGCTTTGAGGTGTTCGTTGTATAGAGATCTTCTTACTCTAGCCAGTTTGATTTCAGACCCGAGATTAGTAGAACCAGTGCATTTTTGGGTTTCGGCTTTGAGGTTTTCATTGTATAGAGATCTTCTTAATCTTAGCTAGTTTGATTTCAGACCCGAGATTGGTAGAGCCAGTGCATTTTTGGGAGCTGTGTCAGTGCAATCATCTTGGAGTACCAGAGTTGTCAAAGCTCTATTGGAAGACTCTTGGATTCAAATCCGAAAGGAGGAGATTTCTAAAGAGCCTAAAGATGATTGGACCATTAGAGCAGATGGAGGTCTACGGATGAAGGGTAGATTGGTTATGCCATCCAGTGCCAAGCTGAAGAGGGAGTTATTTGATGAAGCTCATCGTACTCGGTATACAGTGCATCCAGGAACCACGAAGATATACAAGGACTTGAAGAGACACTTCTGGTGGAGTGGTATGCGTAGAGAGATTTCAGAGTATGTGGCTAAGTGTTTTACCTATCAGCAGGTAAAGGCAGAGCATCAGAGACCAGCAGGAATACTTCAGCCTTTACCCATCCCAGAGTAGAAATGGACGGATATTTCTATGGATTTCATTGTAGGGTTGCTGAAGTCGAAGAAGAAGAATGATTCAGTTTGGGTGATTGTGGATCGGTTGACGAAGTCAGCGCATTTTATTCCAGTGAAGACTACATATACAGCTGAGGCGTATGCGAGGATATTTATTCGGGAGATAGTCTAACTTCATGGAGTTCCTGATACGATTATGTCGGATCGAGGTTCAGTGTTCACTTCGCATTTTTGGAGGAGTTTCCAGGATTCGTTCGGCAACATATTATCTTACAACAGTGTATTCCACCCACAGACAGATGGTCAGACGGAGAGGGTGGATCAGGTATTGGAAGACATGTTACGGGCTTGTGTCATAGACTTTCAAGGTAGCTGGGAGGAGCATATTCCACTGATAATTGGAAGACATGTTACGGGCTTGTGTCATAGACTTTCAAGGTAGCTGGGAGGAGCATATTCCACTGATAGAGTTCGCTTATAACTAGCTGGGAGGAGCATATTCCACTGATAGAGTTCGCTTATAACAATAGTTATCAAGTGACGATCGGTATGACCCCATATGAGGCATTGTACGGGAGACCTTGTAGATCACCGATATGCTGGGCAGAGCCGGAGGACAGCTTAATGCTTGGGCCAGAGCTTGTGAGGCAAACTACTAAGAAGGTAGCATTGATTAGAGAGAGGATTTTAGCCACTCAGAGTCAGCAAAAGAGCTATGCAGATAAGAGACGAAGACCATTGGAGTTTCAGGTTGGAGATTCGGTTATGCTGAAGGTATCGCCTATGAAAGACGTTCAGTGATTCGGGAGACGGGGAAAGCTTGCACCGAGGTATATTAGACCCTTCCGAATTTTAGAGCGCATTGGAGCTGTGTCATACAGACTTGATCTTCCAGCATCGATGTCTAGTATACACAATGTATTTTATGTTTCTATGCTCAAAAAGTACTTACATGATGAGGAGCAACAGAGAGTGTTGGATGCACCAGAGATTGAGCTTCAGGAGGATTTGACTACAATTGAGATTCTAGTTTGTATACTTGCCAGAGAGGACAAGAGGCTTAGAAACAAGGTAATTCCTTTGGTGAAAGTTCAGTGGAACCGAAGAGGCGTTAAGGAGATTTCTTGGGAACGATAAGAGGACATACGTCGCGACTATCCACACATGTTTGAGTAGGTAAATTAAATCTTTTTGTATGACTTATATATGGCTTATAGATTCAATTATGGCGATGTTTATACTTAACACTAAAATAAGGGTATTACCACTTATCTTCTAAGTACTCAGAACATATGGTATATATATGAGGGGTTTCTTATTTGGATTTTTCGCTCGATGTACTTGTTCCATTTAGTTAGGGGTTAAGTGGTGGTATTTACATTTTAGATGGTTAAGTGTGAACATTGAAGCTGATTTTCGAGAGCACGAAGATGCTATGTAGCGCTACTTTCTGCATTTATTGAGGAAGTGGATTGATTTATGTGTATGATTATTTGTGTGATTATATTTAGATTTAACGCTAGAATGAGGATATTTTCGCTCAATTCTTAATCTTTTGGAATACATGGTATATATATGGGGGGTTCCTTGTTTGGATTTTTCGCCCTA
This sequence comes from Asparagus officinalis, assembly GCF_001876935.1. Classification (NCBI taxonomy): domain Eukaryota; kingdom Viridiplantae; phylum Streptophyta; class Magnoliopsida; order Asparagales; family Asparagaceae; genus Asparagus; species Asparagus officinalis. Next base: position 28,478,550 of record NC_033801.1, read on the forward strand.
CGTACTAGTTCCATTTGATTAAGGGTTGAGTGGGAATATAGTCATCCTGGATTGTTAAATATAAATATGGTAAATGACTTGAGGTCATAGATATACTTGATAACAAGTTATTAGATATGTTTGAGGGTATTCTTATAGAGTTTCGTGCATTGGTTTTGGCAGATTAACAAAATATGCACGAATCTGGAAAATGTCGGCTTAGTCGACTCATGAGTTGACTTATGAGTCGACCAATGAGTCGACTTATGGGCAGATTTCCAGGTTTTTTTTTATTTGCGGGTTTGGTTTTGTTTTGTTTCGGGTTTGACCGTTTGTATATGACCTCTCCTACCTAAAACCAACCCCAAAACCCATCAGATATCAGAGAAACCCTAGCCACTCTCTCCCCTAAAACCCTAATTCGTTTTTGGTGAGTTTTGGGGGATTTTCGGAGAATTTCAGCAAGTTTCAACGAAGTGCAGCGAAGGGGATCATCCTCTCTCGGATTCAGGAGTTGTTCTAACATACCAGAGGTGAGTAACATCTCGCCCAGCTCTCACCCACTGTTTGTATAGTTTTCTTCGAGTTTTATTTCGTTTTCTTGAGCCTAAAACGTATTTTGTGCATAAAAATAGATACTTTATATTATGAGCAGCAAGATCTACATTTTCAGTTTAATAAAAACTCACCAATGATTTTGTAAATGTAGATCCAGATCTGGAATTTGTTTAAACTTGGGTTTCATCTGATTTATTGATTTCAATGCGTTTTAAATATGGAAAAATATATTTTGGTTTTTGTGTAAGTAATCACATGCAAATTTTTCGTTTTAGTTTGGTACATATATATGTAGGAATCATGTTTACAATTGCTAGAAATAATGAAGAGAAACTTTAGATTTAAATTTTTTGCAGAAAATCAACGAAAACAGAAGACTGGGAAATTTCTGCTCAGTCGACCAATGAGTCGATTTATCAGCCGACTTATGAGTCGACTGATGAGTCGGCCAATGAGTCGACTGATGAGTCGACCAATGAGTTGACTGACGGGAAATTTCCATCCTTCTTTCTTTTCTTCTGTTCTGTCTGGTCGACCAATGAGTCGACCAATCCCAGTCGACTTATGAGTCGACTGACGAGGAATTTTTCCTGTTTTCCTCGGGTTGGATCTGTTTGGGTTGTTTCAGTTTAACTGAGACTGTTTATACATGTTTATTGTAGTTGCGTACTTTAATATGAATGAGGAGTCACCTCGAATACCTGATATTCGATATTTAGGTTTATTTTGTGTCGCTTCACGTGAGATGATTTGCGGACATGAGTTTAGGGTTGCATACCGAGACACGTGAGGCATTAGGATACATGCATCTTTCATATATTTTATCTAGTCCATGTGTTGGGCTATTATGATGTGCAGTCCATGTGTTGGACTATGCATCTTTCATATATTTTATCTAGTCCATGTGTTGGGCTATTATGATGTGCAGTCCATGTGTTGGACATTTGTCACATTCAGTCCATATTATGATGTGCAGTCCATGTGTTGGACATTTGTCACATTCAGTCCATGTGTTGGACAACTTTCATATGCGGTCCATGTGTTGGGCATTCATTACATCTAGTTTTAGTCCATTTGTTGGACATCAGTTTAGACCTTGAAGTTGACACTTATACTTCCAAAGGCTGGACATAACACTTATATGGGGTGTGACATGACCTTGTATTTAAGTTCTGATATGAGTTTGTCTTCTTTTATTATTATTCATGCATTAGATTTTGGGTTTGGTATTTAGGGATATACAATTTGAGATACAAGGTATATACATGAGGGTTTCCTTATTTGGATTATTTCACTCGACGTACCTATGCTCGTGTTGTAATTTCCTAAATACTAAAATCCTCTTATATATAGGTATTTACAATTTGAGCTACATGGTATATATGAAGGTTTTCTTGTTTGGATTATTTCGCTCGACGTACTTATGCTCATGTTGTAATTACCTAAATAGGATCAGTGATTTTATATATACATTATAACTGTATTTTCTGTATACAACAAGCCATTTCCCTTGGGGCTGGTTGTGATGTTGCTCACTAGCTCTTTGCCGCTCGTTGTCCCTCCCCCTTTCAGGTAACGAGTCAGGAGCCCTGAGAGTCGCAGGTTGATGACGACGCACTTTAGCTTCAGCCGTTTATTATAGTTATATTTTTCTTTTGAACTCTACTGTAGACTTTTGTTAGACATTTGAGAGTTTATTCTAGAAGTTGTAAAGGCTGTGTGCCTTATTTCCTTTTATTCAGACATTTGTATTTGAGACTTGTTGAGAAGTTCCAGTTTATTCATTTCAGACATTGACTTGTACTTTAGTATGTTCGATGATGAAATATTAATTTGATCTCAATTATTTCATCAGTTGACTCTTGTATTATCTTTTACTTGCTTTTGTACCTACACCTGTTATTGACTCTACTAGAGAGATATTAATTGTGATGGTGAAACGTGTTATTGCACGGTGTGGTGCATGGCAGGTTTGACATTTCTGGTTTTATCTCGGACTGTAGCCTTGTGTGAATCCAGGGGTGTCATATAAACTCAAGAAAAAAAATGCTTTACAAATATAATCATCGATTGTCAGAGGATATATGGACTTAATAAGAGGGTTTCTCCATATAATTTGATGATTCTCATTGTCGAGTGGGAGGGTGTTAAGAAGGTGAGTTATTTTTTTTCATAATATTTTCATCGCATTACTAACAAAGTCCTTTATTCTGAATGAAAAATATAAGACGACATCGGAGAATTGGAATTCGATGAAATACTATCACTTTTTGGGAGCTTCTCCCTATGTGCAGATCGAGCATGAGTATTTGAGTGAGAACCCAGTATGATAAAATTATTAAATCTTAACTCATGTCACTAGTTTCATATATTGCTTGAAGTAATTTGGAATTTAATATATCATAGAAATTTGATATATCATAGAATGCCTTGATTATGACACCAACCCTTCTTGCTAGAGCAGCTTGTATACCGCCTGAGGGCTATGATAAGGAAAAAAAAAGGCGACAACCATTAATGATATGCATGTAAGTGTAAGGTTAATTTCATATTTGCACAGACTTAATGATTTCTCATTTGAGCTTCTAATTTATATTCTTTATTGCTATGCAATAGTCAGGTGGCACTAAAAGAGACGTGAGACATTATGTTGTCCTAGTCACTCTAGCCTCAGGGAATAGAAGACACCCCTTTGGATCCTAACTGCATGACCAAAGAGTAGTGGAGAGTAATCATTGATGGGGCTTACAGTGTAGACCAACCGAAAAAGGGAGGGTGCCATTATCGAGTGCTAGAATTAGATCATGTGCCATTAGCTGAACTAAGGGCAGAGAGCAGTCAGTGACCTCACAGCGTCCATTTGAGATATTATACGTGATGGGTAAAATCAGATAGTACGTGATGGACAGGCTTGAATCCGCCTTGGTTTTTCATTTTCTTCCCAGTATATAACAATGAGTTAGCAGGTGCACAATCATCTTGGGATGTTCCTTAAGAGAGATTCTTCCCTAACCTATATACATTGATATTACTAGGTTGGCATTTGTGGTGCATGGAGAAACTGGTGGTGGAGAGGTATATATGTCTAAACATATATGTATATATTGCAAATTACAAAAAAAAACATTCTGATGTTAACTTGCATTCTTTTCAGGCTAGAGGAGATACTCCCATGAGGAGCAGTAGTTTGATACGGCATTTTGATGTAGCTGCTACTAACCATGGAGACGACGACAATGACGAAGAGTGAGTTAGGCTTGTTCTTAGACATGTATGAACTTTTGGATTGTGTTAGACATGTTTAGACTTGAATGCACTTTTTTTCTATATGTATTATATTCTAGATCCTTTTTGTGATCTTGTATTGCTTTGTGGATAGATATGTGATTGTGCGATAGGGAGATATATGAATGTTAATATGTATTGTGGTTGGATTGTTAGATTGTTGGATATGGATTGATTGAAATATGGATTGTTGGACATTAATATGGATTGTTTACAAATTTTTATATATGTATTCCCGTACAGGGGCTCCCCCGAACAAATTAAATATTTTTTGGGGGTTAGGGAACATTGGTAATGGATTAACCCGTCACCAACGCACATTGCTGACAGGTTAATTTGTCGCTAATGTCAATAGTATTGGCGACAGGGAAGCCGTCACCAATAAGCAATGGTGATGGGTCACATGCTCGCCAATGTGTAGGACATTGGCGATGGTCACCCGTCGCAGACGGACTAGTGTCCATCATCTTAGTTACCTCGTCACCAATGACTATCCGTCGCAAATGCTCATTGGTGATGGATTTTAGGGCTTGATGATGGATTACCCCGTTATCAATGCCATGTTTCTTACTAGTGGGGGTATGTTGATTTTTCTAAGTAACATGTTTGTCATGTGACAAGTTAGACCTAACTGTTTTAATTTGGGCGGCTAAGTGAGTAAAGTTTTGGTAACTCAAACTTTCAAACTTGAGTCAGCTATCTACAAAGCCCTCAAATGTGAGCGGGGCAGTTGTCTATAATTACAATAGTTGATCAAGATTTTCGAAATTAATTACCCATAAAAGAAATGCTATGTAGAGGCTTTCTTCTTCGAGTACGCTTTGCTTGAATCTTGAATGGTCGATAAAGGAGAAAAGCTACATGATCTAATTTCTTTTAGATTACAATATACTGTTAATTGTTAAATAGAGAGATTGGTCAAGATATTATGATTTATATTTATTTCTCATCTCAGAAGTTCAGATGGTCGTTGAAGCATGTATGTGTACAGTGTACACACGTGTATGTTGTTTTTGGGAAGTGGGAAATGCTCGTGAGTATTCTTACACTCCATTACCTCTAAAAGTGATAGAGAACTTGTTAAATTAATATCTCAAAGAAATTTAGCATGTTTTGTATTCAATAATTATATATAACTCCATCCAATTTCTAGTTACAACTGTTCGACTTATGTTAATTTTAGAGCATATGTTCCAAAAGAAAAAAAAAAAGTGGATTCAAATTCGTCGTTGCTTTCAGCATCTGTTGCGAGAAATGGGTCAGTTCTTTTTTTGTTTATTCCATGTTGCATTAGTTGTATCATTTTATTAACAAGTACAAATAGTAGTTAATAATAGAGTGCTTTATGGATGTTTGGAAAATAAAAAACAAATTTCATATAGAACCGTACGTTATTTTTCTCTTACTAATAGTCGTACTATAGTTATCGGATTTCCTAGTATAAACAACCTTTAGCGGGAACGGATCCAGAAACTTTAGCCACCGGGGGCAAGATTACACGCCTAATTAGTATGTTATATTTATACCTAAAATATTATGACACCAAAACCAAAAATGAATTTATATTATATGTACCAACAAAATATTGCCAATAGAAGTGCTATTTAGAATTCTTTATAATAGTTCCCGTCGTGTTTCATATTTTTACGTTAAACAAGAGTGTATGAGGAAGTATGTATAATCCTTGGCATCAAAGACGGTACAGCGGTCTGCTGGGAGGAGGGCCTACAGTTGGGTGGAAGAATTGATGCCAGAGCAATTAACGATCGTCGCAATAGATCGAGCGAACACGCTATTACAAGGGTGTGGAAGGAGTTCAGAGGAATCTGGTGGAAAACACAATGGTGATATAGGGATAGGGTAAGGAAATTTGAGTAAACGGGTTGGATTTGTCACATTTAGCATTTAGTTTCAAGGAAATTTGAGTAAACGGGTTGGAAATTTGAGTAAACGGGTTGGAAATTTGAGTAAACGGGTTGGATTTTCTTTAAAGTTAGAGGGCATGGCGTATATATAGGTTCATGAAACAAACCCTAAAAACCAAGAAAAACCAAGCAAAAAGATAAAAATCTCGAAAATTCAGCATTCTGAAAAACTAGCTGTTACAGTGTTATAAGTCGACTTGCTATAGTGCATAAGTCAACTTATAAACTAGCCGTTACAGGCTAAAAATATTTGCTAAGTTGACTTATAGTGTAGCAAGTCGACTTAAAAACGTGCACGATAGATTCTGATAAATTTACGTATCTGATTTTATAAAATTAATTAAAAATAGCAAATCAACTCCAAAAAATGTGAAATTTTGAGAGACGTTTTTAAATATGTAGAGAATCATGTTAGAGAAATAATTTATAAAATATCACTTTCCATTTATGAGAAATAATTATTTGAATATAGATATTCCAGATTCTAAAAATTGCTGAAACACTTGATTTTACAAAATCAATTTAACATAGTAAATCAACTTCAAAACTGATAAAATTTTGGGAAATAGTTATAAACATGTAATAGAAAATGTTAGAAAAAGAATTAACAAATTGCATTTCTCATTTGTGAAAACTCATCTGTTTTGAAAAAATATGCACGAACATGAGCTTGTTAAAAACTTGATTTTGACAAAACGGATTCAAACAAGTTTGAAACTTATTTTAAATGGATTAATGAACTTGATAAAAGATGTTTAACAGTTATAATCAAATCTTTAATCTATAAACAAGTTATTTTCTTGAAAACATATAATACGATAAAAACGAAACGTGTATGTGTGTAGTTTGAGCTTTAAAGTATTAACACATATAACATAAACCTAAACTAACGTACCCAAGATGAAAATCTTTATTAAGCTCGATCTTGGTTTGCGAGGATGAAGCGATATAAATCTTGACTTGAATTGCGACGGCTTCAATCCATGTTCCTTCCATCCACCAGTGGATATGATCGTGTAAGCGCAAGTCCAACTAACCTCCAACATCGATGTTTGTCTTGAATACCTAATAAATAAATACAAACACTAGACAAACAATGTTAGGGATTATTTGTAAATCATCATCAAAACAAAGGTACTAACATAACCTTCACAACTAACACGTATACTTCACAACCAACCCGTAACACCTTCACAACCAACGCGTATTCTTCACAACTAATCCATAACCTTCAAAACCAACATGTAACCCCCAAGACAATCTATTTTCTCCCTTCTTATTCTTCTTCTTTACAAATTTCACTAAAAAAAATGAAGCAACAAAACTGTTGTTCATCATCATCATCTCCTCCCCTCTCCTTCCCCTCCCTCTCCTCCCTCTCCGCCTTCCTAAAATCCCACATCCCCTCCGACTCCCTCTCCTCAGGCCTTACCCCGGGCACCAAAACCCTAAACAACCTCTACCTCGAGATCACCAACGGCAAATCCTCTCTCCTCACCCGTACCGTCAACGTGGCCATCCTCCGCATCAAGAACCCCCGCGACTCCACTCTCCTGGAAACCCAACACCTCCTCTTTGACGGAACCCTAAGGAGCATGAACCGCCCTTTGTCCGAGAAGATGACGTCGGGGAAGCCCGTCAAGGATGCGGCAGCCCGCACCGTCAGGGAGGAGCTGAGGGAAAATGTTAGGGTCAGGGTCCTGATGGAGACGTACTGGGTGGAGGTCAACAAGGAGTATGTTTCGTACCTGGGCCGACGAGGTATTTGCAGAGAGAGAGAAATTGTATTATAGTCTTCACATATTTTAATCACTTGGGTTTTCTGTTTTGGGGGTTTAGGAAATTATTGTTTTACTTTTGGGGGTTTTGGGAGCGTTAAAAAAGTTCTGGGTTGGAGTAAAATACTCGTATGAAAATTCGGGGCTAAAAGCAATTTCCGCTAGTTTTAATTCACAACCATATCTCCAAATTAAGCTATCGTATGCGCATAACATTTAATAGTGTTTTCCTAAAAAGAGAAGTCATTCGGAGGAGAGGGGAGGGAGCTAGCTTTTCTCTCTTTTATCCGCCCTTTGGTTTTCTTAAAGGCTGCAGCTGTTTTGGCGCCTGGTCACGTTCATGTATCAGGAGAAAAAGTGAAAGAGAGGGGAAGAATATAAAATTCTTGATTCATATATATAATATTTGTTTTGGTTATTGGACCTACCTTAGTCTGGTATTATAATATCATGCACATTTTTTTATTGTTGATATTATTTATAATTATTAATATTTTTATTTGGCTGACGTAGATCCCACATTGCTAGCTCTTGTATCCATGTGGGGCTTTTATTTCCTGATGATGGGGAGCAAAAGCTTGCTACTTTTTGGGTGTACACCAATATGTTTGCTGAATGAATTCCCGACCATTGAGCGAGTTCGAGTTGGCAAGCAAAGCTTGACACTTATAAATGCTCTCATTAAAAACTTAGTTTTGAACTCGTAATGAGATGTTATTACAAGCTTAGTAAATCTTTGCTAGCTTAATTGCATTTAAATTCATGCGATTTCATTTGACTTTTCAACCCTGCGTGAAAATTAATGTTTTTATGTCTTTAAAAAAAATTCAAGGTTGTAAGTAGCAATCTAACTGCTAATAAGTGACTATACCCTTATAATACAGGAGATAACTGCTGTTGATTCACTCTAATTAGATTGTTTGGCACACAATAAAGCACAAACTCTAAACTGTGGGTACGATTTGAAAAAAAAAAAGTGGAATTGTATGTTTTGCTATAAATGTACTCTTTCCGCAATTATTTTGCAAAAAAGATATTACTTTCACAAAAAAATGACTTACAAAGAAATCGATTACGAAATTTATTATAATGTCTCCCTTTTGTAACCGTAATAACTAAAGCTTTATCTCAAGCAAAGCAAATAATTATAGCTGCAGCTAGAATTAATTATGGATCAATCAATAGAGAATATACAACTAAATGACATACATGGGATACATTAGACCAGCATTAATATAGATGAGGCTCTATCCCTAATGAGTAAGAAGTAATTATTAGGAGACAGTACGTATGACTTGGATACAAAATTTATAGGGTCACTAGGCCTGGTTTAGAAGTATGCATTTTCCCTCTCCTTTTTACATGAGTTTGCTGGGTACCCTCAAACGGGATCAGGGTTGATTATAATCTGTGAAACTAAACATTAAACGAATAATGACACCAATGAAAATATCACAAGCAAGTAAACACCAAGATTTAACGTGGTTTGGCAAATCGTGCCTACGTCCACGGGGCAATCCAGAGAGAAATATTTCACTATGAATCAAAAGTATAACCCCTCCAAGTTACATCTGAACTTGAGGATTATATCACAAGAGAAAGATACAATGTTACCTCTAAGGCACCAAAACACTAAAACCCATCTCACCAAAAATCTCTAACTCTCGTGGAGAAACCAGCACCGTACCCTGGACAGCGTCATCTTTCTGAAGACAACGGCTTTTGAATCACCGCAATCAGACAACCGAGCTATCCGGAATCTCACTTTTTCTTTCTCTTTTTTCTCCCTTTTATTTTTTCGGAATACTGTTCACAATACCGTAGCTCCAAAATTGATTTTAGTATTCTAATAAACAAAATCCTCCAAACTTATTCCTATTACAACTAGATCCTTCAAATTCTCTTTTAGATAGAATTTTAATTCTTGTAGACCTCATGTGGGCCTTATCTTGGGCTGGACCCACAACTTTCTCCCCCTCTAACCCAACGAGGGGGTATGCAAATCTGGAACTCCTTAACGGGAGTTCATGCCGGCCAATCGCTAACACAACTTAGTCTTCTCTCTGGAAACGATATTCGTTAAAAAATCTACTGAATTTTTATCTGTGTGAATCTTCTGTAGCTTCAGCTCTTCTTTCTCAACGGCTTCTTTAAGCCAATAATATCTCACATCAAT
>NC_033801.1:28493250-28533816 GCF_001876935.1 Asparagus officinalis
TTTTCTTAGTTTAGATTAATAATTAGCGATTCACAATTTGAGACATATGGTATATACATGAAGGTTTCCTTGTTTGGATTATTTTGCTCGACATAGCAGTCTCGTGTTGTGGATTTCTAATTGTTGATTTTATTTAGATTGTTTATCTTTGGTTCGGTATTAATGTTTAAATGTTTATAATTCGGGGCATATAGTATATACATGAGGGTTTCCTTGTTTGGATTATTTCGCTCGATGTACTATGTCTTGTATTGTAGGTGTTTAAATATTAATTTCATTAGATACGGGGGAAAATAATCTAGGTAGACTATGCTTAATAGATAGAGCCTCCATTCTATCTAGCAGCCCTTCTCCTGGGGGCAGATGGAGGTGATCTTTCTATAACGATCTGACGTTCTTATTATTACTTTTTTTCTTATAATATCCTTTCAGATAATTCGAAGTACCGGAGAGTCGCAGGATGACGGAGTTCTTACATAGTCACCGTCACATGAGATTTATTAGAGGCACCATCATAGTTTTATATTTTTGTTCAGACCTTAGAGTTTATTTCATAGTGTAAAGGCAGTGTGCCTTAGTTTCAGACCTTAGAGTTTATTTCATAGTGTAAAGGCAGTGTGCCTTAGTACGATTTTTAGTTGTTTCTTGTCGAGACATATTTATTTTATTTCATAGTGTAAAGGCAGTGTGCCTTAGTACGATTTTTAGTTGTTTCTTGTCGAGACATATTTATTTATTTTGGATATCAGATGTATTCCAGGTTGTTCATCGAGACATGATTTATTTATGAGATATTTTTTTGTATATCATGTCTATTGTAGTTATTTCCTTTCTTTTACCTGTTTTGTACATGCACTTAATTTTGATTCCACTAGAGGATATTGTTGTGATTGGTAAAACTTGTTATTGAACAGTGTGAGTGCATGACAGATTTGATATCTCTGGTTTCATCTTGGACTGTAGCCATGTGTAAAATAGGGACGTCACAGTTGGTATCAGAGCTTTAGTTCCAGTATCCTTAGGATAATCCTGTGTCGAGTAGTGGAGCTAGAATAGAGTTTCTTAGGACTCATGTATAGAGTCAGCTAGGAATTCCTAGAAAGAGTGAGGACGTTATACACGTATGTTCGAAAATTATAAGAAAGAGTGAAGACGTTGTACAACTGAAGAAGGAACTTATTCAATGAGGCGCATCGTACTAGGTACATAGTGCATCCAAGCATAACGAAAATATATAAGGACCTAAAGAGACACTTTTGGTGGAGCGACATACGTGGTGAGATTACGGAGTATGTAGTAAGTGTTTCACCTGCCAGCAAATGAAGGCAAAACATCAGAGGTTAACAGGAACCCTATAGCCTTTACCCATTTCGGAGAGGACATGTGCAGATATTTTTATGGACTTTATTGTTGGATTACTGAGATCGAAGAGGGGGAATGATTTAGTTTGTATAATAGTGGATCAATTGACGAAGTTAGCTCATTTCTGGAGAAGCTTCCAGAACTCTTTCGGTAGCCAGTTATCTTACTCTAATATATTTCACCCGCAGACGGATGGACAGACGGAGAGAGTGAACCAAATATTAGAGGACATGTTGAGGACGTGTGTTATAGATATTTAGGGTAGTTGGGAGAACGATATCCCATTGATTGAGTTTGCCTATAATAATAGCTATCAATGGACTATTAGGATAGCACCGTATGAAGCATTGTATGGGAGGCCTTGCAGATCACCTATTTGTTGGGTAGAACCAGAAGACAATCTATTGCTTGGACTGAAGCTTGTTAGACAGACTACAGAGAAGGTAGCAGTCATTCGAGAGCGCATTCTTACAGCACAAAGTCATCAAAAAAGTTATGCAGACCGGAGGCGACAACCATTAGAATTGTAGGCTGTCTAAAAATCATAATAGATAGTTGATCCCCATCAAACTTCAACAATGAAAGTTACAATCAGATGACTTTCATGTCGACAAATAAAAACTGCAAATGAAGGACTTTTCACATAGATCAAGAAGAGTTACAATTCAACGATACTTTCGACAATTGATGAAAACTCTATTCCGTGGTCTTTATAATCAACTGTGAGAGTTACAATCCGACGACTTTCACACCCCACAACATCTAAAGCGAGGATTACTAAACAATGGTCCTTGCAACGCTCTACAGAAGAGGTTACAAGTCAACTAACCCCTTCTAAACGCGGAATTCATCTTCGCGTTTCAATTCTTGAAACGCAGGCGACCTTCGCGATTCCAAGCTTCAACAAGAAAAATGCGAGTGGCCCTCGCGTTTTTGATGTTCAGTCACCACCCAACTCCGCGTCTCAACCCTAGGACGCGGAGTTAGGGTCTTGAACGTCAAATTGGGCGTTTGACTCATTCAAACATGAGTCGAACGGTTTTAAAACTGTTTTCCCCATAATCTGAGGAAATCACGCCCACTTAGGAGCGGATTAAGGGGGCAATTACAACCCCTTATCCTCCTATAAAACCTTAACAAACTCAACAGAGAGGGGGTTCAGATTTTTAGGTTAGATCTTTTGGCATAGAGGTTTGGTGGAGGTTCAATCAAAGGGAGGCCATGTCTTTCCTCATCGAAAAACCTCACAAAGGCAGTTCAGTTCGGTTTTTAGGAAGATCTTCTAGTGATCAACTAGGGGAGAATCTAAGAGAAGATCTACTCTCTCGATTTTAGCAACAAACGAATCTTGGCTTGTTAACCGTATTTTTGGTTCAAACAACTCTTTCCACAGAGTTTTAACTCGTTCTGAGTTCTTAAACTCGTTGAGAGTTATCCATCAAACTTGACATGTAAGTTAGTTGTTCCTACGAGATAAGACAGTCAGACCGTCAACGGAGAACAAATTCGACACAAACATTCGAAGGAAGCATTCCATCGCTACTATGAAGAACCAAGAATTAAACAAAGGGGAGAATCCAGATCATTCTCCTCTCTTTTGTAATCGGGATTCAGATTGTAATTAAGATCGAGAGAATACAAATCAAATTTTTTTCATTTTACTTACTTCAAATTTTCTACCAAACAAAAGATAATGACTCCGCTGGGGACTAGCTTCTCTAACGACGAAGTGGTGGCGTAATCTGATGTTCATCTCATGGGAACCACTGTCAAAACTCTCATCGTAGAGTTTGACCAAGGCAAGTACGAGGAAACTCTTTCCTCTGGATCGCTTAGCCCTAAGGCTAGGCGCAACATCCGCAAGATCTCCAAAGAGATCAAAACTGTTGCTGAAGCGCCGAAGAAAACCCTCTCATTTGTTAGACCCTAGAGGGGGGTGATTAGGGTCTTATGCTAATCTAATCCGATTAAATACCAATTAAAACTAATAACAAAATATCCTAGCAAGAATAAAATGCAATAAGATACATTAGCTAGGATAAGGCAATATGAACAAATGAATATATCCTATCAATGAGATATTACAAGTATATAAGCAAGGATATATAAACTAACACAATGGTAAAATAAACAATCTACACAAGTGATAGGGTAATATGATGAGCAATACACAAAGGCGATATAAGATATGAAAACAAGAATAAGAACGTCAATGCAATCACAAACAAACCGATATGATCACGGAGTTCGGTCCCCACGACCTACGTCTCCGCTCCTCATCTTGAGGATATCTCCACTATCGCAACCGGGTTTTCTACATTTACCCGAACAACGTTTACACCTCACAATATAATCACTATGCAATCACACTTTACACACTAAGTGTTGGTCCTAGCCCGTGTCCTCCTCCTCATGTGCTCGGTTACAACCTCTCCCTAGGCACGTCAACCGACGCCACTCCTCTTGGATTCGACCACGTCTCTCACCACACACTTCTCTCGGTGTACAAGTGTATTACAAGTGAATCCTCACAATTAAGCACAATATAAATCAATTTGATTGTTCTCTAAACAAGGTGAGAACTCAATTAAGCACAACTCTTAGTCACAAACCCACAACCCCAAATTATACTATGAGTGAAAATACAATAAGCTCAAGAGGTTGTGTGTGAACAAAGAGATAAAACAATATAAACTCAATATGAAATCTAGCTTATGAAATTAAGAACAAACTTATAAAATGCTAGAATTGAGTTTAAGAAAACTTCTCTATAGATGACAAGAGAGAGGGAGAAGAATGAATGCTCAAACACCAAGGATGATCTCCACTTGCTCTTGTGAAATTTGCTCCACAGACTAAACTCTTGTAAATGCTTAAAAGCTTTTTAAACAAACACTAAAACAAACTTAAACCCTTGATTAAAACTTTCTTAAACTTGTTATTAAAACTCTCTTAGATGGCTTGAGAGTTGAAGGCAATGGGGTATTTATACCCTCTCACAACTCAGCCAAAAACCCCAAGCAAAAAGACAGAAACAGCCCCAGCAACGGTAAGAAAACTAGCCGTTGGAAGCTGAAAAAGCTATCGTCGGTCGACCGGAAATTTCATCGGTCGATCGGAAATTTCATCGGTCGACCGGAAATTTCATCGGTCGACCGGAAATTTCATCGGTCGATCGGACCGGTCGACCGACAGACTCTCTGTCGCCCAGTGAGCATATGAACTCAGGTTCGGTCGACCGGTGCGGTCGACCGAAATCTGATACACTCAAAAACTGGTTTTTAAAGCTATTTTTGAGACTTTTGAAAATATGTTAAAAAATAACAAATGAAGTCCAAAAATTATGAAACTTTAGGAAAAGTATATAAACATGTAAGTGAACATGTTACAAAAAGAATTTTCCAAATTGCATTTCCCATTTGTGAAAAATAATCATTTTGCAAAATAGTTCAAAACACGAAAATATATATATATAGAAACCAAAACTTGTGTATATATATATATATATATACACACACACGAAGAAACCAATAAATGTGTGTGTATAAGATATTGAGCTTAACGTACTTAACACACATAATATAAATCCTAAACTAAATTACCCAAGCTTGATCTTGATTTTCATTGAGCTCAACTTGGTACACGTTGCGGATGAAGCTAAACTTGGATCTTGAACTTGAATTGTACGATGCTTTACTCCACAATTCCGTCAACCTCCTTTGGATATGATCGTTGAAGCTCTATTCCATCCATCCTCCAACTACGTTGTTTGTCTACAATACATAGGAATGCACAAACACTAGACAAACAACATTAGTAGTAAATTGTTTGTAAATCATCATCAAAATAAGAAGGCCAACATCATTCGGTCAAGATTCATCGAATAGCCCCTCCACCAAAAGAGTGGGCTTATCCTCTACCGAACTCGTCCAGCGAGTTAAACGTTCTACGTCCGCGTCAACACAACGTGTTACGGGTCATAAACGACCTATGGAGGAGACAGACTCTATAAACGCCAATGACGTTGCTGCCAAAGCTTTAAAACAAGCCAAAAAGAATGCCGCTCGAAGACGGAGAAGATCCATACGATGAGCGCATCTTCGAGAAAGTTGATCCCATGCCCAACGTGAGGATCCCGTTTCTGAAGTTCTGCTCGAACAATGCGTTTCCACTCCAGAACGCACGCTTCGTGGCAATGAACCTAATTATGAGCCTCGGGTGATACAGCTGAAACACGACCCTCAGTGACGCGTTGTTCATCCAAAACGCGGCCCTCAGAAAGGCGCGGCCAAAGATAAACGCATATCTCAAGAGTGCATTCAAGTGAAATATGACCCTTAAGGGTCTGTTTCATCAACCAAACGCAACCCTCAGGGGTGCGTTCAACCAAAACATGACCTTCAGGGGTCTGATTCATCAACCAAACGCAACCCTCAGGGGTGCGTTCAACCAAAACCTTTAGGGGTCTGTTTCATCAATCAAACGCACACCCCATGGGTGCGTCCAACCAAAACACGACCCTCAGTGGTCTGTTTCATCATTTAAACACAGGCCTCAGCCTAATGTTTACAAATCCAAACGCAATCCTCGCGTTTATCCTCAAGAACGCGACGTGGTCCGCCAAGTTCAAAAAAGTCAACATGGGCTTAAGATCCATGTTCAACAAGAACCAGTCTTGCTCACTCAAGAGCAGGGAGTTCCATCTCCGTCTTCCTGCTTGGTGAAAAGCTCCTCTCAAGTGTCGGATTTACGGGAATTGTTTTCAAGAAGAAGACCGACACCACAAGCAGCTCGCTCCTGCCAATGTGAGCGACCTATTTCTATAGTCCTCTCAGAATGTCATTGTTGCTCATCTGCACATCGACAATCGGTGTTCAACAGATTAACGAACGTCGCTAGAACTGCCAAACGACAATGTTGCCACAAAAAGAATATTGCCGAAACTGAATACCCTGAAGTCACTATCAATATGATCAGCAGAGGGAAAGCCTCGGCTCCTGGTTCTGATGAATCAGAGAGAAGTCATTCCCCGACTATTCAGAAAATTTGTGACGAGTTCGAAGGAGTATATCAACACACTCGGACTCGAACAGGAGATATCCGCTTGGTTAACTATCAAAAGCTGGTCAAAAGGATTACTTTCGATGACGAACATTCAGCAATTGTTGATTCTTAATCATCAAGCTCCGTCATGGCATGAGAAACTCCCGTTTACATGACCGGAGGCCACGACGACTTAGCAAAGAGAGTCGATGAGCAGCAAGCCATGCTTCAAGCGTAGCAAGAAACCCTTCTTCAAATGAAGGATATGCTAGCTCAGCTCCTTGCTGAATAAGGCCAAAGACCTGAGTCTTCCCAGAAGACGATGTCAAAGGGAAAGCAGAAAGCGCCTGAGAATTCAGATCATGAAACTCACAACCTGGAATCCTCTTATGAAAACGAAAATGAGATGGAAAGAGAGCTACATCCTTAGTCATCTAAAGTGGATGAGCTAGAGGCCCGCCTCAACGCAATCGCCAATAGAAGCGAACTTCACGAGGAAGGGGTAGTACGGCCTTTCCTGCTGAATGGGACACAACTCCCTATCCACCAAAATTTAAACCTCCAACCTTGCAGCCCTTCAATGGCACAGGATCACCGAACCAACACATCTACTATTTCAAGTCACAGACAGGAGATGTGGTAACAAATGACGCCATTCTGATCCGTTTGTTCATCGGTACCCTTAAGGGTGTTGCTTTCGAGTGGTTCATGAAACTGCCTGCTGGATCTATTCAAACATGGGTAGATCTAGAAAGGCTTTTCTTGGCCAGGTTTTTCGAAGATGATACAGAAGTCTCAGTCCCAACTCTCCTCTCCACCAAGCAGAGGAAAGGAGAGTCCATCAAGACTTATGTTGAAAGATTCCGCAGCATGGCATTACGATGCCCGTCAGGTATGACCCAATCGATCTTGGTTGAAACTTGCAGGCATAATTTGCAGACCCAATTCCTTGCTCAAATGGGGGTGGCGGAATGTCACTCCTGGAAACAACTGGTTTCACAAGGAGAACAAGCTGAAGAAATCGTTGCTCGGGTCAAGGCTGAAGAAATTCCCCAACCAAAGCCGCAGCAATAGCGCAACCAGCATAATGCACATCGGTCCAAGGGGAATGAGACTCTGGCTGTCGATACCAGCACATGGGCATCACCGGCTAAGCAGGGTAAAGCACCGAATCCGCCAAGAGCGCTCAAGCAATATTCGTTCAAAGAGGAGCATGTAGACACCCTGTTCCAACTGCTTCGGAAGAACAACAAACTGCAGCTCCCTGAGATCAGAAAACCAGATGAAGCAGGAAAGGTGAATGACCCCAATTACTGCTGCTATCATAGGTTTTTGGGATATCCCACCAAAAAATACTATGTCTTCAAAGACATTTTACAAAATTTGGTGAATGCTAACGTGCTCACACTGAAGCCCAAGCAGAAGACTGTATCCACTAATTTGATAGCGGTCCAGTTCGGTGATTTCCCTCTAATAGCAACCACAGACGGTGTTATCCCCATCCATAAAAGGGAAATGCATATGAAAAATATTGACTTACACGGTCAGAAGGATAGGGGGTTGGTACCCCTCACTACCCTAAAAGGGGAGATCATGTGGGTCCATCCCGATCTGGTTGGAGACCAACAGTGGACGAACACCTCGTCCAAAAAAAAAGAGGCAAGGCTAAGTCATCTAACATGATTAGCCCCTCCAAAAATGAGAGTGATGATCATCTCAAACCTCTCACCGGTTCAGAGGAAGAGAGGATTGTCCTGGCAGCATACCCAGGAGGCAACCTTGGCACCCGGTCAGGAAAAACTTACCTGAAAGACTACAATCAGAATGCTCAAGAAGCAGAAGAATAACACCAAGACGCTGGGGGTTCTGTTCCTCAAAAGACAATCGATAAAGGGAAACAAAAGGAAACCCGGTACAATAAGAATCTTCTTCAAGAAGTTCGGGAATCAAGCGCTCCTTTCCATTTCAACGTCATGGCGCAATTGGCCAATATACCAGCTAGGATTACCCTATACGAGCTCCTAAGGTTGTCCATAACCACCAAGGAAGCTCTAATTGAAGCATTAAAGAATACGAAAAGCTTTATCACACAAGTCATTCCAATTCCTGAAGCTTCTGAAGCTCAATCTTGCCTGCAATGCCTACAAGCAGCAAGAAGTCTACCATGCATATCATTTACTCGGGAAGATATGCAAGTAAAGCACAAGCATGATAGACCTTTGTACTACACAGGGTACATTGGGTCCTCGAAAATCAGTCGTGTTCAAGTTGACCCGGGCTCAGCACTCAGCATCATGCCTTACAGGGTCATGCAGGTCTTAGGGATTCCCATGCATCGGTTGAACACCACTTAGACCGCTATCTTCTGTTTCAACGCCAACAGTACTCAACCCCTAGGGAAGATCAAGCTTAGGTGTCAAATCGGAGATCTCAAGTCCGAGGTGACATGTTACATCATAGATGCTAACACGTCCTACAATCTATTATTAGGACGACCATGGATTCACGCAAACCGCATTGTCCCGTTGACCCTACATCAGGTCATGAAGTATGTTAATGATGAGGGGGAAGTTCGAACCCTGATTGCGGAAAAGTATCCTTTCAGAGGGGTGGAAAATTTCCACACATATTCGGTCTTCTACTCAAAATCACAGGAGAAAGAAGATGTTGACAGTGGTAATGAAGCCGACGTCGAGCCAGACCCTGAAGAAGATTGTCCATGGGAGTTGAATTTAAATGTAATGGGTCAGGATAAGAACAATAATAATATACCGAGCGAGGGCGAGTGGTGCATTAATGAAAATTTTATTTTGCCGTACTTGTCTGATGTGTCCTCTAAAAATAAACAAATAGAGAATGATCTTAATGCAGGTACCGACCCATGGCACACATTGTGTGCAGAGGCATCCCTCACATTGCTGATTAAGTCATCCTTCGCTTTAGATGAAGAAGTAGAAGATGCACGGAAGGCTTTCTTTAAAGTTCCGTCCAAAAGGAAAGGGCAGAAGCCGATCTATTTCGGTAAAGTCAAACCTGAATTACTCAAACGAGAAAGTTCAGAAGAAGATAATGGGATCCCTCAATTCCATAATCAAGAACCTAATTCTATACATCTGATGAAATGAATGGGATACAACTTTAATGAAAAGCAGGGGCTAAACTTCGAGAAAGGAAGGCAAACACCGATTCGAATGTTTCTCACCCCTGAAGGAAAACCTCCATATTATTATGACTGGAAGAGGTGTGGGTTACGTCACAACTCCCTCTATCTCAAAAATAGAAACCAGTAACTATCTGTGTTAGGATCATTCATCCGGGATATTATCATGGGAATCTGATGTCAGCGTCGGGCCTTTCTTTAGAAGTTTGACCATGAACATTGTTTCAACTAGTCATCCAGATGAAGACAAATGGGGTAATAAAGAGTTAATCGAATCGACCAGCGACCCTTGGATCAAACGCCTTAACATCTTGTGGGATATGCGTTTCAAACAGCGTGAACCACCTACTGAAGATAAAATGATCCAGGTCAACATGGGAGATGGGTCCGACCCTAAACCTATCTTCATAGCTAAAAGCTTATCACCATCCGAGAAAGGGGATCTTATATCTCTCATCCGAGAATATATAGATGTCTTCGCTTGGAATTATGAAGATATGCCTGGCCTTGACCCAAAAGTACCCATGCATCATCTCAACATTGATCCAGACGCAAAATCCGTTAAACAACAACAACACCACTTTCGTCCAGATATCATGGAAGCAATTGAGTCAGAAGTTAAAAAGCTTGTAGACTCAGGCTTTGTCAGAGAGGAACAGCACCCGGACTGGGTAGCCAACCATGTCCCAGTTCCCAAGAAGAACGGTAAGGTTCGGATATGCATCGACTTTCGTGACCTTAACATAGCTTGTCCAAAAGACGAGTTTCCTCTTCCCATCACTGATGTCATGATTGATAATACCTGCAGATATGAAAGGATGTCTTTTATGGACGGATTCTTCGGATATAATCAAATCAAGATGTATCCTGAAGACGAAAAGCATACTGCGTTCAAAACACTATTGGGGGTATATTGCTACACAGTGATGCCCTTTGGCTTAAAAAACATAGGCGTAACTTATCAACGTGCAATGAACACCATCTTCCACGAACATCTGCATAAGAAGATTGAATGCTACATTGACGACATAGCAGTGAAAAGTCAACACAAAGATGATCATCTTGCAGACCTGAAGACAATGTTCGATATCATGCGAGCATATCAGCTGAAGATGAACCCGACAAAATCATTCCTTGGAGTATTGAGCGAAAAATTCCTGGGATTTATAGTTACATCTAAGGGAATTTTTCTTGATCCAGAGAAAGTTCATGCTATCCAAGACATGCTGCCTCCAAAGAATCTCAAAGAACTCAGAGGTCTGCAAGGCAGATTGGCTTACATCCGGAGATTCATATCTAATCTCTTAGGACAATGCCAACCTTTTTCTAAGCTCATGAAGAAGAGAGTATCATTCGTTTGGGATAGAGACTGCCAAAGGGCATTTAAGGAGATTAAGAGATATCTCACCCAACCGCCGGTTCTTGTGGCCCCAATATCAGAAAAACCATTATTGTTATATGTGAGAGCCATAGACCATTCTCTTGGAGCTTTATTAGCTCAGAACAACGATCAAGGGCAAGAGCAAGCCATCTACTACTTAAGCTGAACCATGATGGGAGCCAAACACCGGTATAATCCGGTCGAAAAAGAACATCCTGCTTTGGTATTCGTAGTCCAAAAGATGCGACATTACCTGGCAGGACAAATAATTCATGTCATTTGTAAGGTAAATCCTTTAAGAGTTCTGATGACGAAACCATCATCTCTAAATTGTCGGCTGGCAAAGTGGGTCATCCTCTTGTCACAATATGATATGTAATTTATGACCCAAAAAGCAGTCAAGGGTCAAGTGTTGGCAGACTTCCTAGCTGATCACCCGGTGCCATGGACATCTAAGTTGTATGAAGAATTACCCGATGAAGTCATTGAAGCTTGCGTCACTCAATAAGCCATGCAAGTGTGGAAATTAATCTTTGACGGTGCATCCAGAGAAAATCCTCATTGAGTAATTACCGTGGGAGTAGGAGTAGTATTCATCTCTCCAAACGGTCATGTGATCCTAAGGGGATTTTCCCTGATCGAGCCCTACACCAACAATGTAGCCGAGTATAATGCTCTGCTATTAGGAATGCATCTCGAGGCTTACGATGATTCTCAGCTCATCATAAATCAAGTCCGAGGGGAATACGAAGTGCGTCATGAGGATCTGATCCCGTACTACTTCGTAGTGCTAAAGCAAGCTAAGAAGTTCGAAGGTTTCTTCATTGGATATATTCCACGAGCTCAGAATGCTTATGCAGATGCTTTAGCCTCGTTGGAAACTTCATTAGCATTGCCACCTGGGGCTGAAACAATGATTCCGATCACGGGATGCGAGCTATACTGTTCCAAGCTTCCTATAGAGGAAAGTTCAGACAAGACAATAGCAGGAGAAGTCTGCACAACCTCCATGGAGCTTGAATCCAGGGATTAGCGATTCCCGTATATCGATTATGTCTTATACGGGATTTTGCCCGATAATTCTAAGGAAGCGACCGCTATCAAACGAAAGGCCCTCCGATTCTATTATGACACAGTTTCCCAAATATTGTATCATAAATCATATGATGGAGTTTTGCTTCGATGCCTTTCTCGAAAAGAAGCAAATGAGGCTCTCAAGGAGGCTCACGACGGAATGTGCGGAGCCCATCAACCCGGGGCTAAGTTGGGAGATCGCCTCCGACGAATTGGCTATTATTGGCCAAAAATGTTTTCAGACGTAGTTGACTTTGCTAAACGTTATCACGCATGTCAAATTCATGGTGACTTTATCCATCAAGCGCCAGGGAACTTACATCCCACATTTGCATCTTGGCCGTTCAAAATGTGGGGTTGAGCAGGTGTGTTGATTGATATTTATGGATTGTTTATATGGTTATATTCATACTTAATGCTAGAATGAAGGTATTGACACTTAACTCCTAATCATTCGGAACACATGGTATATATATGGGGGGTTCCTTATTTAAATTTTTTGCCCGACGTACTAGTTCCGTCTAGTTAGGACTTGAGTGGGAATATTAGCATTCTAGATTTTTAAGTATAAATATTTTTATGTTTTATATTTGGAGATTAATGGTGTGAGATGTGTACTTAAGGGTTTCCTTGTCTCGATTATCCCCTCAACGTGCTTTTTTGATATTATTAATCTGTATGATGCGATTGCAAAATTTTGGGACGAAATTCTTTTTAAGGGTGGAAGAATGTAAAACTTCAAAATTTGAATATTATGTGAATAATAATAATAAATATGTTATATGGTGAAAATGTAACATATTTTGATGTTTGAGTATGATAGGAATTGATTTGAGATCAATTCAATGTATATTTATGAATATATGAGTGCAAATACACAAAATATGCACGAAGAGAAATCTAGAAATATGACAATTTAAGAGTCTATATATTTTACAAACTGATGTAGTTTGAATCTGGAAAATCCCAAAAGACCAAAATTATAGGTATCCTCAACAACTTTCCAACAAATCTTAAATCACCTCATTCCGAGGTCAGATGAGAAACTTACAGCTAAAATACCAAAGATTATTTTTCTAATCAAACTAGGTCTCCTGGTTCGGATCAAACGAGTTTATTTTGGGTTTGCATGTGTGTGTGTGTGTGTGTGTGTGTGTGTGTGTGTGTGTGTGTGTGTGTGTGTGTGTGTGTGTGTGTGTGTGTGTGTGTGCGTGTGTGTGTGTGTGTGTATGTGTGTGTGTGTGTGTGTGTTTTTATGAAAATTATCATCTTTTCATCAGAGTTTCAAATTCTAGCTGCCACTATTCCTCTCTCTCAAACCCTAGCCCTAAAGTTAAGATTTTGGGAGCAACTTGTGAGGTAAGAAGCAAGGAAAAGGTGAGATCTAAGATGTTTGGCGACGAAGAGTCATTTCACATCAGTTTTAGAGGCTTACACACGTGATAAGGCAAGATCATCTACATCCAAACCCATCCCTATAGTGTTTAATAATTATAAAAGTATTTAATCAATATTTTCATGATTAAGGTTTAACCTAATATGATAAAGATGTGATTTTTTGATGATAAATCTTAACCCAATGCTAGATCATTAGCTTTTCCTAATTGTTTATGATAGTAACATGGATGATAAATCTTAACCCAATGCTAGATCATTAGCTTTTCCTAATTGTTTATGATAGTAACATGATCATGATCATTAGGGGTGATTAAATTTTTAGCTTTTCCTAATTGTTTATGATAGTAACATGATCATGATCATTAGGGGTGATTAAATTTTTATTTTTTAAACTTGATAATTATGTTTAACTCGTGTGTTAACCCTAATTTATTGTCTAATTAAATTATAAAGAGGTTTAGTTTTGTTTTCATCATAGGTTGCAGAAAATTATTGCCAACTGAACCAAACCAGTGTTAAATGAAAGATATATGAACATATTTACCAAAATGGAAAACCATTCTAAGGAAGAGTTTTTACAAAGAAAGATATATTTAATTTACTAATGACATGTTATGTAGAAAACTACTACACATGTGTAACGTTTAACTGGAAATTTAGGATATCATATAAACTCCAAATTGAACCAAACTAGTGCCAAATGATAGTTATGTGGATCTAGTTTCCAAAACAGAAAACTATTCTTAAAAAGAGTTTGTGTAGAGAAAGATATGCTCAATTCACTAATGATATATTCTGCAAAAAACTGCAGATATGTAGATTTAAAATAATTGATATATTACGTGAAGGTTTTTTTGAGTTTTCATGTTAATTAATCATGCTTAAACCCTAAGTTTATGATACCTAAGTAAGATAAACATTTTTAAATAAATTTTACCTCTGTTCATGAGTAGTATTTATCATGTGTTGATAATCACTTTGTTTACATAAGAGATAATTGAAGAAATTATTTAATTAGGATGTTAAACCCTAATTTGAAAGATATAATAATTTAATTTGATGATTCAGATAATTCCTATTATATATGCTAAGTATAAAATCTCGTTTTGACATCATGATATGTACAATTAACATACGCATTGTTTGTGCACGAAAGAATGTGTGTGTTGACAGTGTAGTTGACTACTAAGCTTAGTAGTCGGCTATTCATGCCTAGTTGAGTATAACAAAAACTGTGTGTTTACAGAGTAGTCAACTAATGTTCTTAATAGTTGACTACTGATACTAATATATGTCATTACAGAGTCTGGGTGGACTTAGTGTAGTCGACTACTAAGCCTAGTAGTCTACTACTAAGGTTGTTGCCTGAATTTTTATTTTGTATCTGTTTGAGATATGTTTGTGGGTTTCGAGCCACACTTCTTTATACGTAAATTTACTACTAGTGTAGTAGCACACACATGGGTATGCTGAAAGGAATTATGATGAGTTTTGACCCGGTTACTTTGAGAAAGAGTTTAGTACATATTATACACACATCTTCTGAATATCGTTGATGAGCTTAGTTCAATACTACGGGGGTAGTGCGTCGATATTC
The DNA here is from genome assembly GCF_001876935.1 of Asparagus officinalis. Taxonomy (NCBI): domain Eukaryota; kingdom Viridiplantae; phylum Streptophyta; class Magnoliopsida; order Asparagales; family Asparagaceae; genus Asparagus; species Asparagus officinalis. The sequence goes on from NC_033801.1 coordinate 28,508,266, forward strand.
CATTTATACAGGCCATTGAGTCGGGTTTGGATGCTTTATCTAGCAGTCCGTACGTACGAGGGTGCGATGAGGCTTGTGAGCTGTACTTCTAGGATACCTATATGGTAGGTCGTTCTGCACTCATGTTATGCACTGAGATCGTGCTGAGACTAATGAGCCGTGTACACTGATTGGGATACATACAGGATAGTTCATTGCACATGATAATGTGAAGTATTAAAATCTTTTACGGAGTTGTATTGAGATAGTTAAATGATAGTCCGAGTCGTTGGAAGATGCCAGTTATGTTTTTGACTCACTGCTGAAATATATGACCCAGAGTACTTTGTATTTGAAAGTACACGGGATTTGTACCGGTATTCATTCTATCTTCCCATTGACAGTGGAAGATATTATGAATACGATATGTTGATGTCTTTACTTTCTTTTACTGTTTTTTATTTATTTTCTTAGTTGAGATCAATAATTAGCGATTCACAATTTGAGACATATGGTATATATATTAGGGTTTTTTTATTTGGATTATTTCACTTGACATACCAGTCTCGTGTTGTGGGTTACTAATTGTTGATTTTATTTAAATTGTTTATCTTTAGTTTGGTATTAATGTTTAGATGTTTACAATTCAGGACATATGGTATATACATAAGGGTTTTCTTTTATGGATTATTTCGCTCGACGTACTACGTCTCATATTGTAGGTGTCTAAATATTAATTCTATTAGATACGAGGGAAAATAATCTAGGTAGACTATGCTTAATAGATAGAGCATCCACTCCATCTAGTAGTCCTTCCCCTGGGGGCGGATGGAGGTGATCTTGCTATAGCGTTCTGACGCTCTTGCTATTGTTCTTTTTCTTCTAATATTCCTTTAGGTAATTCGCAGTACTAGAGAGTCGCAGGATGACGGAGTTCTTGTATAGTCACCGTCACATAAGATTTATTAGAAGCTCCACCGTAGTTTTATATTTATGTTCAGACCTTAGAGTTTATTTCATAGTGTAAAGGTAGCGTGCCTTAGTACGATTTTTAGTTGTTTCTTATCGAGACATATTTATTCATTTTGAATATTAGATGTATTCCAGGTTATTCATTGAGACATGATTTATTTATAAGATACTTCTTTCTATATCATGTCTATTGCAGTTATTTCCTTTCTTTTACCTATTTTGTACCTACACTTTATTTTGATTCCACTAGAGGATATTGCTATGATTGGTAAAACTTGTTGTTGCACAGTGTGGGTGTATAGCTGGTTTGATATCTCTGGGTTCATCTTGGACTGCAGTCATGTGTGAAAACAGGGACGTCACAGATATAGCCGAAGTGGGAAGATTCTCTAGAAGTGTGTTAATACAAAATTGTAGAATGATTACGATCAACCTTCAAAGGGAGAAGAAGAGGCCCCACGGTGGGTGACCAATTGTTTATGTTAGAGAATTGATTGTGTGGGTAATTGGAAATTTAAGGAAGTTTAGGTCCCTTAATCTTCCTTTATAGTTGTTCAATTAGAAGTTCTACGCATATAACACCCATTAGAGGGCAGGAGTTAGTTCCTCTAGTTTGCCCTCTGACGTTCAAGTAAGTGATAGATTAAGTAAATTTTAAATGATGCACAATCTAGTTTCAAAAAGTTATACAACAATTTTTGTGTTCCTTCATAAAGTGGAGGTGACCCCTTATTTATAAAAAGTCCATAGGGGTCGGTTGTAGGCTGTCTAAAAATCATAACAGATGCATAATACCAATCAAATATATATGATAGAAGTTATAACCTGACGACTTCCACATCAGCAGTTCAACAAAGATGCATAATACCCATCAAATATAAATGATAGAAGTTACAACCTGATGACTTCCACATCAGCAGTTCAACAAAGAAAGTTACAAGTAGATGACTTTCACGATAATCGATGAAAGCTTTGATTCAATAGCCTTTACAATCAACAGTGAGAGTTACAATCTAACGACTCTCATATTTCAGAAAACTAAAGCAAAGATTACAAAAACAATGATCCTTGCGCCGCTCTGTCAGAAGAGATTACAAGTTAATAATCTCTTCAGTCTAAAACATAGAACTCACTTCTGCGGTGATTAGCCGCGTTCTAGAGCTAAGACAACGCAGCTCCAATTCAACCACTAAACACAGCTTGATTCAGCTGCTCACGTAGTGTCCAACTGTTGTGTTCAAACGCAAGGTTCACGACCAGCAACACAAGACCTGCATTTGACCTATTCAAACGTGATCTTAACAGTTCTATAAGCCGCTCTTCACTCACGATCTAGGGAGTGGCTTACATGGGTTTTTACACCCGATTAATGGGAAAACTAAACCCCCATTTAGGAGCGGATTAAGGGGGCGGTTGCACCCCTTAATCCCCCTATAAAATCTCAACAAACTCAACTGAGAAAGGGGGGATCGGTTGGTTTTTGGGAAGGAGATCTTCAGTCGGTTCAGATTGTGGAGAATCAGAGGCATCTTTTAGCAACAAAGGATTTTAGCACTTGGTTATTAACCAATTTTTGGTTCAAACAACTCTTTTCACAGAGTTTAAACTCGTTCTGAGTGTTGGCCTAATGTTGTTTGTCTAGTGTTTGTATTTTCGTATTTATTCTAGGCAAACAACGAGTTGGAGTATGGATGGAATTGCGCTTCAACGAATATATCCAATGGAGGTTGGTGGAATAGTGGTTGAAGCCTATACAATTCAAGTTAAAGATCCTATTACAAGCTTCATCCAAGTGTACCAAGTTGAGCTACAATGAAGATCAATATCTAGCTTGGGTATATTTAGTTTAGATTTATATTAGGTGTGTTAAGTACTCTAAGCTTAATTTTCTATACACGCACATNGTCTATAAAATCATTTTGTAAAGTTTCAAAACATGGTTTAGCCAAAATATCAAAATTCATATGTTTACATTTTCATGTTTTGGACTATTTTGCAAAATGATGATATTTCTCATTTGGGAAGACTTTTTAGAAAACCAGTTTTTATAGCATGTGTATTATCATGTCTACAATCATTTTCCAAAGTTTCATAATTTTTGAAATTTATTTGATATTTTTAAATAGTGTTTTAAAATTAGAAAACTGTTTTCAAACCTGTTTCTCTTTAGTATCCGTTCGCGGTCGACCGCCACGGTCGACCGCCATGAGTTCAGAAACTCATTATTTGTTTTTATGGCTCGCGGTCGACCATGACGGTCGACCGTACGTAGTCCAGAGACTTTCGCTGTCGACCGTCATAGTATTGTTTTTTGTTGCTCGCGGCGGCCCGCCGCACTGTCATATCAGTTCTAACGGCTAGTTTCCAGAGCCGTTGCTGAGTTGGTTTTTTGGTCTTTTCTTGGCTTTCTATTGGCTTTGGGGTTTCTATATATACCCCTTATACCTCAGTTCTAAGCAATCCAAGAAATATTTTAACAAAGTTTTAACAAGGGTTTAAGTATTGTTTAAGTTTGTTTAAGAAGCTTTTAAGCATTTAAGAGTTTGAGTTTGTGAAATCAATTTCATAAGAGCTTGAGGAGATCATCTATTGGTGTTTGAGCATCCAACTCTTCTCCTTCCACTCTTGATCTTTTGAGAAGTTTTCTAAACTCAATATAGCCTTATATTTTATATTATTTGATTATCATTTTATTAAGCTAGTGTTCATATTGAGTTTAGTTGATTTTATTTTCTCTTTTTTTACACACACACAACCATTGAGCTTATTGTATTTACATTCATAGTATAATTGGGTTGTGGGATTGTGTAACTTAGAGAGTGAGCTTATAATTCGTTCTCATCCATTGTAGAGAACAAACACTTTGTATTGTTCTTAATTGTGAGATCACTTTGTAATACACTTGTACACTGAGAGAAGTATGTGGCGAGAGTCGGGGATCATCCCAAAAGGAGTGGCGTCGGTTGACGAACCTAGGAAGAGGTTGTATCCGAGCACTTGAGGGAGACACGTCTAGTTCAACACTTGAGAGGGTGTAGAGTGGGATTACAAGAGTGTGTTAGTTGTAGAGTTTTCGGTAAACTAGAAAACCGTATTGTGAGGTGTAAACATTATTCGGGTAAATGTAGAAAACCCGATTGTGATAGTGGAGATCTCCTCGAGGTGAGGAGCGGAGACGTAGGTCGTGCGGACCGACCTCCGTAATCATATCGTTTGTTTGTGATTGCATTGGGGTACTTATTTTTATGTTCATATCTTATATCATCTTTGTATATTGCTTGTTGATTATATTGCCCACTATCTAGTTTATATTGTTTACCCTTGTATTAATTATATATCCTTGTATATATCCCATAGTATATCTCATTGCTAGGATTTTTACCTTTGTTCATATTGTTTTTTCTTGTTTGTAACATATTGTATATCTATCTTGTAAAAATAATATTTGAATTAGTTTTAATTAGCATAAAATCGGATTAGATTAGCATAAGACCCTAATCACCCCCCCCCCTCTAGGGTCTAACACTGAGTTCCTAAACTCGTTAAGAGTTCTTTCAATCATTCCAGTGAGGTGAGATATTCAGATCGTCAACGGAAAGCAAACTTAACGCGAGCATTCGAGGGAGGCATTCCATCCCTTCTGTGAAGAACCCAGAATTAAACTTAGGGGAGGATCTTCGTCGATCTTCTTCTCTTTTGTAATCGAAAATTCGAATTGTAATTAATTAGAGATTAAGAGAGTTGTAAACATCCTTTTTTTAAGTAGTTAGAAGGAATAAATTAAATTCAATTCTTTCATTTTTCTTATTACAAATTTTCCACCAGACAAAAGATGGTGACTCTGCTGGGGAGAAGCTTCTCTGACGACGAAGTGGTGGTATAATCTGATGTCCATCTTACTGGAACAACCATCAAAACTCTCGTCATAGAGTTTGACCAAGCCAAGTACGAGGAAGCCCTCTCCTCTGGATCACTCAGCCCCAAGGATAGGCGCAACGTCCGTAAGATCTCCAAAGAGATCAAAACTCCAATTGTTGCTACAGTGCCGAAGAAAGTCCTCTCCTTTGGCCACGATCGCTCAAATAGCACTTCCTCTGAAGGAATGGGCTCAGCCTCTGCAAAATTTGTTCAACGAGTCGAAAGCTCGACACCCACGTCAACACGACGTACAACGGGTCATAAGAGGTCTATGGTCGAGGAAAACCCAGTCAATGTCAATAACATCGCTAGCAAGGAGAAGTTCCGAAGAAGTTCCATACACCAATCACGCCTCCGTCATAGCTGATCTCTTGACCAAGGCGAAGGTCGCATTTGTGAAACTCGACGAGAACCTTGCGCTTCTACTCCAAAACACAAACCTCACACGGATAAGCCTAAATATGAGCCTCACGTGATTTAACTTAAGCGCAGCCCTCAGCAAGGTGCTCAAAACTCAAAACACGAGTCTCAGGAACATGCTCCAGAGTCCAAACGTAAGTCGCAGGACTGCGTTGATCCGTTAGAATGCAAGTCCCAGGACTGCGTCTTACCAACCAAACACTGACCTCGGTTTGGTGTTATTCAAACGAAGCAAGACCATTGCGAACGTAATGCGATCAGTCATGTTCAGAAAAATCGACATGGATTTAAAATTCATGTTCGTCAAGAACCAGTTCCAACCACTAACGGGCAGGGGGTTCCATCTCCGTCCTCTCGATCTGTGAGAGATTCATCCTAAGTCTCCGACTTGCGGGAATTGTTGTCGAGGGGAAGACCCGCGCAACAAACAGCTTATTCATGTCAATATGAGCGGCTTATTTCTGTAGTCCTCTCGGAATACCACTGTTATGCATCCATGTCTCGGCGATCAGTATTTGACCAATTGACAAACAACACCAGACCTGCCATGCGATGACGTCATCGCAAGAAGATGAACTCTGAAACTAAATATCCCGAAGTCACTATTAATGTGATAGGCAGAGGGAATGCCTCAGCTCCTAGTTCTAACGAGTCTGAGAGAAATCATTCCTCAACTATCCGGGAAATTTGTGACAAGTTCGAAGGAGTATATCGCTGCACTCAAACCTGGACAGGAGCTATCCGTCCAGTTAACTACCAAAGATTAGCTCGAGGAATTACTTTAGACGATGAACAGCAGTTGCGGATTCTCAATCCTCAAGCTCCTCCGTGGCACATAAGACTCCTGTTTATTTGACTGGAAGCTCCGACGACTTGGCAAAGACAGTTAATGAACACCACGTTATGATCCAGGCACAACAAGAGACACTTACCTAAATGAAAGAGATGTTGGCCTAACTCCTTGCAGAGAAAGGCCAAAACCATGAATCTTCCCAGAGGACAATTTCAAAGGGAAAAGAGAAGGCACATGAGAATTCGGATCATGAGACTCACAACCTACAGTCTTCTTCCGAAAACGAGAATGAAGCCTATAAGAAGCAAATTCCTCAGTCATCCAAAATGGATGAATTAGAGGCTCGCCTTAACACAATTGCAAACATAAGCGAGATTCGTGAAGAATGAGTAATATGGCCTTATCCTATCGAATGGGACATAGCTCCATATCCACCGAAATTTAAGGCCCTAACATTACAACCTTTCGATGGCACAGGATCGCCAAATTAACACATCTACTATTTCAAGTCACAGACCGGAGATGTGGTAGCAAATGATGCTATCCTGACCCGATTATTCATCGGCACCCTTAAAGATGTTGCTTTTGAGTGGTTCATGAAATTGCCTGTTGGGTCTATCCAAAAATGGGTAGATCTGAAAAGGCTCTTCTTAACCAGATTCTTCGAGGATGATACGGAAGTGTTCATCCCGACTCTTCTCATCACCAAGTAGAGGAAGGGAGAGCCTATCAAGACTTATATTGAAAGATTTTGTAGCATGGCATTGTGATGCCCATCAGGTATGACCCAACCTACTTTGGTCGAAACTTACAGGCATAACTTGTAGACCCAGCTCCTCGCACAAATGAGGGTGGCGAAATGTCACTCCTAGAGATAATTGGTCTCACAAAAAGAACAAGATGAAGAAATCGTTGTGTGGGTCAAGGCTGAAGAAGCTACTCAACCGAAGCAGCAACAACAATGCAATCAAAACAATGCTCCGCGGTCCAAGGAAAAGGAGACTTTGACTGCCGATTCCAGCACGCGGGCATCACCTGCTAAGCAAGGCAAAGAACCGAATCATCAAACAGCACCCAAGCAGTACTCGTTTAAAGAGGATCATGTGGATACTCTATTCTAACTACTTAGGAAGAACAACAAGCTGCAACTTCCAAAAATCAAGAAACCTTATGAGGTAGAGAAAGTGGATGACCCTAATTACTATCGTTATCATAGGTTTTTAGGACATCCTACCAGAAAATACTATGTGTTTAAAGATATTCTGCAAAACATAGTGAACGCCAACGTGCTTACATTGAAGCCTGAACAGAAGGCCGTGTCCACTAATTTGATAGCAATCCAGTTCGGTGATTTCCCTCCTGTAGCAGCTGCAGACGGCGTTATCCCTATCCATAAAGGGGAAATGCATATGAAAAAAATTGACCCACACGGTCAAAAGGATAAAGGATTGGTACCCCTCATTACCTCGAAAGGAGAGATCATGTGGGTGCATCCTGACTTGGTTGAAGATCAACAGTGGACGAACACCTCGTCTAAAAAGAAAAGAGGTAAGGCTAAGCCATCCAACATGATTAGCTCCTCCATTAATAAGAATAATGATCATCTAAAACCTCTCACGGACTCAGAAGAAGAGAGGATCGTTCTTGTAGCATACCAAGGAGGCAACCCTAGTACCCGGTCAGGAAAAGCTTATCTAAAGGACTATGATCAGAATGCTCAAGAAGCGGAAGGATAGCCCCAAGACGCTGGGTGTTCTGTCCTTCAAAGGTCAACTGACAAAGGGAAACAGAAAGAGACCCGATATAACAAGAACATACATCAAGAAGCTGAAGAATCGGATGCTCCCTTCTGATTCAATGTCATAGCACAGTTGGTCAACATACCGGCTAGGATTACCCTGTATGAGCTCCTACTATTGTCTAAAACTACAAAGGAAGCTCTAATTAAAGCTTTAACGATAGGGAAAGCTTTATTACACAAGTTACTCCGATTCCTGAAGCTTCTGAAGGCCAGTCTTATATATAGTGTCTACAAGCAGCAAGAAGTTTACCCTGCATAGCATTCACTCAGGAAGATATGCAGGTAAAGCACAAACATGGTAGACCTTTGTACTATACAGGGTACATTGGGTTCTCAGAAATTAGCCGTGTACAAGTTGACCCAGGCTCAGCACTTAGAATCATACCTTACAGGATCATGCAGATCTTAGGAATTCCCACGCATCGGTTGAACACCACCCATACCACTATATTTGGTTTCAATGCTAATAGCACTAAACCTCTGGGTAAGATCAAGCTTAAGTGTCAAATCGGAGATCTTAAGTCTGAAGTGACTTGTTATATCATAGATGCAGACACATCCTACAATCTATTATTGGGACGGCCATGGATTCATGCCAACCGCATTGTCTCGTCTACCTTACATCAGGTTATGAAGTATGATAATGAGGAAGGTGAAGTCTGGACCATGATTGTTGAGAAATGTCCTTTCAAATGGCTGAAGAACTTCCACACATACTCTATCTTCTACCTGGAATCTCAAGTAAACTTAAAAGAAGATGCTGACAGTGGCAACGAAGCCGACATCGAGCCAGATCCTGAGAAAGATTGTCCATGAGAGTTGAACTTTGATATAATGGGTCAAATTGAGAGTAATAATAATGAACCAAGTGAGGGCGAGTGGTGCATTAATGAAGATTTTATTTTGCCATACTTGTCTGATGTGTCCTCTAAAAGTAAACAAATAGAGATTGAAACCGATGCAGGTACCGACCCATGACGCACATTATATACCGATGCATCACTTACGATGCCAGTTAAGTCTTCCTTCATTTTAGATGAAGAAATGGAAGATGCCCGGAAGGTTTTCTTCAAAGTCCCATCCAAAAAGAAAGGGCAGAACTGATCCACTTCGGTAAAGTCAAACCTGAATTACTCAAGTGAGAAAGTTCAGAAGAAGACAATGGGGTTTCTCAATTCCATTACCACGAACCCAATTCCATCTATTTGATGAAACGAATGGGTCATAGCTTTAACGAGAAAAAGGGGTTAAACTTTGGGAAAGGAAGGTGAACACCCGTTCGAATGTCTCTCACTCCCAAAGGAAAACCTCTTGATTATTATTAGAAGACTGGAAGAGGTGTGGGGTATGTCACAATCTCTTTCCTTTCAAAAATGAAGTCGGTGATTGTCTGTGTTAAGATCATTTATCCGGGACATCCTCATGGGAATCCGATGTCAGCGTCAAACATTTTTTTAAAAGCCTAACCATGAATATGGTTTCGACTAGTCACCTGGATGAAGATGCAGGGGTAACAAAGAATTGATTGAATTGACCAACGACCCTTGGATCAAGCGACTTAACATCTTGTGGGATATGTGTTTTGAACAGCGTGAGCCACCCACTGAAGATGAGGTGATCCAAGTCAACATGGGAGATAAATCTAATCTCAAACCCATTTTTATAAGCAAAAGCTTATCACCATCCGAGAAAGAATATATTATATCTCTCATTCAAGAGTATATAGATGTCTTTGCTTGGAATTACGAAGACATGCTTGGCCTTGACCCAAAAGTAGCTATGCACTGACTCAACATTGATCCAGATACAAAACCAATTAAACTACAACAACGTCGGTTTCGCCCAGAGATCATGGAAGCAATTGAGTCAGAAGTTAAAAAGCTTATAGACTCAGGCTTTGTTAGAGAAGAACAACACCCTGATTGGGTAGCCAACATTATTCTCGTGCCCAAGAAAAATGGTAAGATCCGGATATGTATTGACTTTCATAACCTTAACGCGGCATGCCCAAAAGACGAGTTTCCACTTTCCATAACGTATGTCATGATCGAAAACACTTGCGGATATGAGAGGATGTCTTTCATGGATGGATTTTTTGGGTACAATCAGATCAAGATGTATCCTGAAGATGAAAAGCATACTGCTTTCAGAACACCACTGAGGGTATATTGCTACACAGTAATGCCCTTTGGATTAAAAAATACAGATGCAACCTACCAATGTGCAATGAACGCAATCTTTCATGAAGATCTACATAAGAAGATTGAATGCTACATTGATGACATAGCAGTGAAAAGCCAACACAAAGAAGATCATCTTACAGATTTGAAAATAATGTTCGACATCATGCGAACACTTCAGCTGAAGATGAACCCGACTAAATCTTTTCTTGGGGTCTCTAGTGGAAATTTCCTAGGATTTATAGTTACATCTAAAGGAATTTCTCTTGACCCAGAAAAAGTACGTGCCATTCAAGACATGCCACCTCTGAGGAACCTCAAAGAGCTACGAGGTTTGTAAGGCAGATTTGCTTAATTCGGAGGTTCATCTCCAACCTCTCGGGACGCTGCCAACCTTTCTCTAAGCTCATGGAGAAAGGAGTATTCTTCATTTGGGTTGGGGACAGCCGGAAGGCATTTGAGGAGATTAAGAAATACCTCACTCAACCGCCTGTCCTTATGGCCCCGATATCTGGAAAACCATTCCTGCTTACTAAGATCGAGCGACAATTCCCTTGGAGCTTTATTAGCCCAAAACAATGACCAAGGGCAAGAGCAGGCAATCTGCTACCTAAGTAGGACCATGATGGGAACACTGGTGCAATCCAGTAGAGAAAGAATGTCTCGCATTGGTATTCACTGTCCAAAAGATACGACATTATCTAGTTGGCCAAACAATTCATATCATTTCTAAGGTAAATCCTTTGAGAGTGCTCATAATGAAACCATCCTCCCTAAATTATCAACTAGCGAAATGGGCTATCCTCCTGTCATAATATGACATAAATTTATGCCCAAAAGGCTGTTAAAGGTCAAGCTTTGGCAGATTTGCTAGCTGATCATCCGGTACCAGGATCGCCTAAGCTATATAAAAATTTACCTGACGAGATAGCCGAAGCTTGTGTGACCCAGGAAGGTGTACAAGTATGGAAATTATTCTTTGATGGTACATCCAGAGCAAACCCACATGGATCAATCACTACCGGAATGGGGGTGGTACTCATTTCCCCAAATGGTCACGTGATCCTAAGAGGATTTTCCCTGATCAAACGCTGCACCAACAGTGTAGCTGAGTATAACGCTCTGCTATTAGGAATGTAATTTGCCGAAGAGCTTAACTTTCAACATCTCGAGGCTTACGGTGACTCTCAGCTCATCGTAAATCAAGTCCAAGGATAATACGAAGTACGTAACGAGAATCTGCTCCTATACTACTTTGCAGTGCTAAAGCAAGCTCGAAAGTTTGAAGGCTTCTTTATTGGATACATCCCACGAGCCCAGAACACCTATGCAGATGCCTTAGCCTCACTGACAACTTCATTACCATTACCACTAGGGGCTGAAACAACAATTCCTATCATAGGACGCGAATTATATTATCCCAAGCTTCCTTTAGAAGAACAATCCGACAAGATGACGACAAGAGAAGTCTGCACAGCCTCAATAGAGCTTGAATCCAGAGATTGGCAATTCCCATATATCGATTATGTTTTATACTGAATTTTACCTGATAATCCCAATGAAACGGCCGCTATCAAATGGAAGGCTCTCTGATTCTATTAGAGCACGGTTTCTCAAACCTTGTATCGTAAATCGCATGATGGAGTCTTACTTCGTTATCTTTCTAGGAAGGAAGCGAAAGAGGCTCTCAAGGAAGCTAATGATGGGATGTGCGAAGCTCATCAACCAGGGACTAAGTTGGGAGACCACCTCCGACGAATGGGTTATTATTGGCTAAAAATGTTTACAGACACAGTTGACTATGCTAGATGTTGTCACGCATGTCAGATCCACGGCGACTTTATTCATCAAGCCCCAGGGAACTTACACCCAACATCTGCGTCCTAGCTATTCGATATGTGGGGAATGGATATCGTGAGACCAATCTCTCCTTCGACTTCCAAAGGACATCGGTTCATTTTGGTCGTAACCGATTACTTCTCTAAATGGGTGGAAATAATCCCGTTGAAAGAAGTCAAGACATCAAACATGATCAAATTCATCAAGCATCATGTCATCTACCGCTTTGGAGTCCCGAGACGAATAGTCCACGACAACGGAACACAATTTGTCAGCTATGGATTTTAGAGATTATGTGACAAGTTTAGAATCCAAATCATCACATCTACAGCATATTATCTGCCAGCTAATGGCCTCGCAGAAGTTTTTAACAAGACTGTTGTGAAGCTTCTCAAAAAATTCGTTTTCAAGAGCCGACGTGATTGGGACGAAAGACTTGGTGAATGTCTATGGGCCTACCGCACGACGGTGAGGACCCCTACAAAAGCTACTCCATTTTCTTTGGTGTATGGCTGCAAAGCTGTATTACCACTAGAAATCTAGATTCCATCTCTGAGAGACACCCTTGTGAAAGGATGACAAATGAAGAACGACATCGATTACGTCTTCAAGAACTTGAAGTATTAGACGACAAACGACTTCAGGCTCAGCAACAAATCAAGTTGTACCAAGCTCAAATCTCCAAAGCCTACAACAAGAAGGTCAAAGAGCGAATCTTCAAGAAAGGTGATTTAGTCCTAGCTGTCAGACGACCCATGGTGATGACACACAAGACTAAGGGGAAATTCAATCCCAAATGGGAAGGACCTTTCGTAATGGAATCAATTTATTTGAATGGGGCATATCGTCTCATCAGCCAGAAAGGCGACAAACTCATGATGCCCATTAACGGGAAATTTCTCAAGAAATATTACTCGTAAGCCATGAAGTCCCCTTCTTCTAATCTCTAGCCAAGTCTGAGATAACGAATCAACTTTTCCCAGGTTAGGGGTTGTTTATTCATGTATCATTTGAATGAAGAGTAACAAATTATGTTCCCGAGCAAGGTCTAATATGAAACATCAATTTTACTTTTGACTAAGAGGAGAATAGTAAATCGTGCTAAACCTATCCCAGCTTGTAGGTTGTCAAGTTAACATCACACCTCTGACGATCGAAATTGTTTGGAATCATTCTAGCAATAATAAAGAGAAGTCCTAAATTATGTTCGCAGTGCAGCCAAATCCCAAGTGTTAGATTTCTCGAATGAAAGTCTCACGGCTGCAGTTTCTTAAACGCAAGGCTCAACCCTGCGTTTTTTACTTTCAAAGAGATAGACTCGCGTAGAATCAATTCAAACGTAGAGGTTTAACCCTAGCATGGGATTTTTCAGAGATCATTCTAACAATAGCAAAGAGAATTTTTAATCCAAAGTTATGTCTATGACATTTCAAGATCACAACAAAGAAAATGCAACGAAGGGACAACAAATGTCAGCAGTTCATCACAAGCAAATGATAAACGTTTTGAGAAACAGTGTAAAGTTATTACAAAATTAATAACAATTGCTGCTAAGGCTTAAAGTAAATAGAAACTTAAAAGATAGGCCTCGGTTTTAGATATACCCCTCTCGTACTTTGTCAACACCTCCTCTTCGGCCTTCTTGCGGAGTTGAACGTTGGTGAATGCAGCCGCAGTAGAAGCTTCTCGTTGCAATGCTTGAACGGCTTCCTTTTCTGCTTGAACCCTCACGTTGAGGGTGGCATCCCCGAGATCGAATTCCTCTGGGTTTAGTTCCCATGCAACAAGCTTAGCCCTTCCACAGTGGCGCTGCTACTGCAAGCTCTAGATGAAAGCTTTCTTCTCCGAAATGCTGCGGGCTCGGGCTCTGTTATCAACTTTCTTCTTCAGTCAAGCATTACTTATGGCCCATTATATATTGGGCCTTAAATCTGTGTGCTTCAGCTCTTTCAAGAAGCGAGTGGCACCTGAGAAGCGATGGATTTTCTCCACACAACGCCGAGCTTAGTGGAGGTTGACTTCAGGGAGATCATTTAATCTTTCCTCAATAGAAGCATGGAATTCAGAGAAGGAGCCCCAACTATACATCATGATGGAGAAGGCTTGTTTCATCTGGTTCTCCAAACGCCTAAGGAGGAAGAGAGTATAGTCGGGTGTCAAATAAGACGCCTCGAAGGTCACTCGCTCATAATTCTTATTTGGGAGAATCATAGAGATGGGTTGAATTGAAGGGGCATAGCTCAAATCATATATGATGACGGGCTTAGTAGAAGAAGCTCCATCTTGCATTAACAAAACAAAAAGGAGTGAAGTTAATAAACTCCCTAATGGAGGAATTCAAACGCAGGGGTCCAGACTTGCGTTAAAATCAACTTGGACGCAATGGTCTAGACCCACGTTGAATCATTTTGAACGCAAAAAATAAATATGCATTATGACTTTCCAAAATAAAGGGATTTAGTCCTGTGTTATCCTTCTTGAAAGTAGCAGGATTAAACCAGCGTTTCAAAACGAGGAGATTGACCCTTCGTTTCATCAATGAGCGTAGAGGCTTACTTTTGCACTCGAGATTAAGAAGACGAACAATATTCGTCATTGTCAATCTAGAACCCACTTAAGGGGTTTGAAGAAAGCTTATCAAAAAGGATACTAAACAGAAAAGACAATGTTGCTTACTTCGTTGACCGGATGTCGGTGAGGGAGGCGTCACCGGCGGTCCAGATGTGGACCCCGAAGTGTTCCCCGACTACGACATGTTGTACATAGCCTCTTCATCCTTTCTCGAGTAAGATCTCTTTAAAGCCATGGCCTTAAGCAAACAGGGATGATCAAAGAGTTCTAGAATTGATGAAACCCGTTGAAGAGTTCAAGATGGAATTCAAAGCGTTATGGGCTTTTGGTAAGATCGATCAGGTCTATTTATCTGCAAACACTATGGGAGGCACAGAGTTCTGAGACTCCCGCCCAAGTGTAGTCTCTTCGTCATCATAGTCATTTAGACTTCTGATAAGATGCATAATAAGACCCCACGTTTAAAAATTAAAACGCAACAATTCAATGGTGCGTTCAAGTTCCAAGTGTTGGTCTAGGCCTGTGAGTGGTTTAGCCATGCATTCAAATTTCTAAACGCAGAGCACACCTTTGTGTTCAATTATTTTAAACCAAAGGTTCACCTTGCGTTTTCATAATAAACCCATGTATTATGAACTTTCTAGCAGAATGTGGTTACAACCTCTGTACATCCTCAGTAGGTTTTAAACTAAATCAGCTGACAAAATCTCTCTAATGTTGTTAAGTTAGCATTACACTTAGGACGACTTTTATTCCCACAGAGTTTGAATTTAGCTTACATCACTCCGTCACGTGATAATAATTCCTCTGTCAAAATTAACTTATCGATTCTCACCAATAGAACGATAAGCCTCCAAAGTTACTCGAATCACAAATATCAGAAATTCATTACCTCTGATAATAAATTCACCTAACAATTCTCCCCAGCGAGAAGTTAAATTCCCAAAATCATGATTCAAGCTATATGAACATTTTCAACTTATCGACTCTCGTTAATAGAGCGATAAGTCTTTAAAGTTGTCCCGATCGTAATATTTTTAACTTATCGACTCTCGTCAATAGAGCGATATGCCTTCAAAGTTGCCCCGAGCATAACATATCTAACTTATTGACTCTCGTCAATAGAGCGATAGGTCTTCAAAGTGGCCCTGATCGTAATATTTTCAACTTATCGACTCTCATTAATAGAGTGATAGGTCTTCAAAGTTACCCCAATCATAACATTTTCAACTTATCGACTCTTGTCAATAGAGTGATAGGTCTTCAAAGTTGCCCCGAGCGTAATATTTCTAACTTATCGACTCTTATCAATAGAATGATAGGTCTTCAAAGTTGCCATGAGCGTAACATTTCCAACTTATCGACTCTCATCAATAGAGTAATAGGTCTTTAAAGTTGCCTCGATCATAATATTTTCAACTTATCAACTCTCGTCAATAGAGCGATAGGTCTTCAAAGTTGTCCCAAGCATAACATTTCTAACTTATCGACTCTCGTCAATAGAGCGATAGGTTCACAAACTCACCACGTTAACATTACACCTCTAGCACTTATAAGTTTCTTTCGGTATTTAAAGCAAAAGCATAATACAGGAAGGAATGAACATATCAATTCTATAGTGACAAAACGGTATTTTGTTGTTCCGTGTCAGAACATGACATGCAAAAGAAACAATGAAAATCCAAAACAGTATTACTTTTTATTCAAAGTCAAATAAAGTGATACAAGACAAGTGTTGTTCTTATCAAAAGAATGATACAAAATCAAATTCATCAATTCATCAAACTGAAAGAGGCAAGTTGAGACATAATGTCAGAAAGCTTTTCTTCATGATCAGCTCATACCATCGCCTCAGCTCATTGCCGAAGCTCATCCTCGCTAGTCAACGCAATAGCAACTTCCTTCTTAGCCTCCTCGAGAGCATGAGCTTCTGTACGATAATCCACCAAATAATTTGCATTTTTGACGCTGAGCTCAGTAACGATAGTTTCTTCTCGTTTGAATTGAGACTTCAGTCTGGCTAACTCTACTTTAGCAATAATGATTTTCTCTCGTAAGGCTTCTAAGGAAGTATTTGAGAGGGTTAGCTCTAATTGTTTTTGAGCACTTTGCTTCCGCAAATGCTCAACCTAAATCTCCTTTTCAGTTATACGTCGTTGAGCTGATTCATTCTTATTAGCTTCTTCAGCTCAAATATCCTCAAAAGTAGAAGAAATCTGCACTTGGACATCAACGCGACCTAAGGCCTCCAAGAACCTTAATTATGCCTCTAGACAAAAATAGCCTCTGAACACCCACAAATTTGAGGTTGTTCAAACTATTCATGAGCATAGGCTTGAAGGTTTCAAAAGTATCTCGACCAACCAGCGCGACCTCAATCACCTTCTTCATTGGACTCTCTAAGTAGCTAAGAGAAATCTTGAGGAAATCAGGCATATCTGCTGGACTCGAGACGACGATGGGAGACGGCGCTAAAACCTCCGAGGTTGTCGAGCCGAGTAAGAGGCCAGCAAGTGATTTTGGCGTAGTGGCTTGAGAAGGAATGTCGACATCCAATTGAGATGGACTTGATTGGAGGGCCATAAATTCCCCTACTCTGGATGAGCTCGGCACGTTTATGACCTTCGTCGAGGCCAAGGAGATTGTTAGTAAAGTCGCCGGTTAGAGAGTCACTATCGAGAGCTCTAAGCAAGGCTGCTCTGATACATGGGTTAGCTGTGTCACAAGCTGTTGCCTTGGAAGAAAAATAATAGTAATTGCCTTAACCGTTGTGAAACCTGCATGAGAAAATGGTTGAAATGCAGAAGGAAAATGCATCAGAATTTGGAACCAACGATGCTTACCTGTGGGGGGATGAGAGACATAGGTCGACGCCTTACTAGAAAAAGATGGTGGTGGAATATTCCATCAACTGAGATCATCACCGTCATCATCCAAACTACCATCATTCCCACTATCCTCGCTATGGTCAATACCGTCATCCACGTCGTCCATACCGTCGCTATGCGAAGAGGGTTCATAATTCACATTCTCCTCTTTGACTGCTGCTAAAAATGCCGAGTCAGAAGGAAATTCATCCTTTCCTAGGGTAGCAATGGCCTTCGACATGATTCCCGTAGTGGGACTAGGCTGTGTGTCCCCTACAAGTAGCATCAATGCAGAGTCAGAAGGAAATTCATCCTTTCCTAGGTCGTTTTGGATGGTCACTGTGGGTTCTTCGACAGAGGGCCTAACTTCTTCAGCCTGAGAAGTGGTAGGAGCAACATCTTAAGGTATGACTTCAGGAACAGACTCTGCACCCCCTGCAAGCAATTCGTCTCCAACTTCTTCTTCAGTCAGTGAATGAATAGAAGAGGCGGAGCCTCCTAAAGCAGGACTAACTGTAGGAAGACCAGATTGAGGTGAGAGCTCCATAGCAGTAGACTCTCGCTCTTCCTCTTCCACATGACATGCTTTACGAGCATCTGACATAAGCTTATAACTAGGGGACTCAAGTGTTAGCTTTTGTCGAGCTCGTTTATCATACTCGGCTTCTTCAATCGAGTCGAGTGCTCTTTTCCCCATAGCACTTTTACTCCGAGTTCTAACTCTTGAAGATTCCACTTCGTGAGTGTCAAGTACCCTAGTCTCCTCCTGAACCTCCTCTTGTGCCTGTTGTCTCTCTTCTTCAGCAATCGTCTCTTCATACGATAAATACTCACTAACTCCTCTTGTGCGGGACTTTTTGGTACTCCTCTTTGAAGCATACCACTTACGAATAGCTTTCAGGCAGGAAGTATTCATATTGTAGGCTGAGATTTGAGAAGCAGACCGATACCAGGTACAAAAGCTTAAATAGGTGTAGACGTTGGGTGTTTTGTGTGGCAGCTTGAACTTTGCTCCGGTGTAGCCTGCTACCGAATAATACCAAGCTCTTACTTCTTCATACACGTTGCTCGTGTATGCAAGAGTCAGGTTAGGATTTCCAACATAAATTTGATTATAGCGAAATTGCCGGAAAACATTAAGAAAAAAAAAAAGAAAATTAGGATTCTGAACATAAATCAGAATTTAAATAATGAAAATAATTAGAAAACATTACAAAGGTTGCATTACATGATTCAAGAAGAACGTATCTTTTGAAGATAGATTACCCCATTATTTAGTAGAGAGTAATAATATGAGTGATTTCTTATATATGATGTATTTTATATATTTACAAATTGTTGTAAGAGTACAAGAAAAGCATTTTCTTGAAGATAGAAAGGTTTAACTTTAATAGAAATAAAAGCCCTAGTTTCAGCACGGTAAATAAGAAATTTGTTTCTGGATTTGAGTAAATGGAATGGAATGAAACCTAAAGATTGTCTTAATGTTTCATAAAATTAGAAAAAATTTCATTTTTATTTTCTAAACTTTATAGAAGTGATTTTTTGTTTTATCGTGAAATAGAACTTCCATTAAAGGTTTAGAAATTACTTTGTTGATAATTATGAAATTAAAATCATTTCTATTTCATAATTATCACCCTTAACTCTTATGTAATGTTATTAGAATTGATAAATCTATTAAATATCTTTGGCACACAATGTTAGGTCTTGTTAATGTTGGTAAGATCAACGAGTTACTAAAGAATAGTCCTTTGAATTTTCTGAAAGTAGAATATTTCTCAGCTTGTTAACATTATCTTTGAGACAAGATGACTAAAGTATTTTTTCAGAACAGTGCTAAAGCTCTAAGTGCTTTTGACTTTATACATTCAGATATATATGATCCTTTAAATGTGAAAACAATAGTTGGATATTCATATTTTGTAGCATTCATATATGATGCATTTATATATTTATATATTTATATATTTAGGTAATTGTATCATAAATATTCTTTAATAGTTCGAAAAATATAGATTGAAGTTAAAGAGGAACATGATAAAAGTATCGAAGCCATCCAATTTGATCTAGGTGGCAAGTTCCTATTCTTATGATTTTAAGAGATTTATAAATGAAATAGAATTGTTAGTACTTGATACCTCCCAATTTATCATACTTAACAATTTGTCTGAAAAATATACATAAACCTTATTCTATATGGCTAGATTTATGCTTGAGCATTTACTTCTTCCTACTTTCTTATGTCTTATGCATTAGAGATTGCAAATTATTTGTTATGTAAAATTCTTACCAACTCTTTTTCTTCCACTCCATATTAGATGTTTATATGATGAAAATTAAGTGTATGATGCTTGGAGATTTGGAGTTGTCACATTCTTATTAGAGAATAAAATATAGGCAAATTGGAATCTAAAATCAATTGTAGCATATTGGTAGGTCACCCTAAAGAAAGTATTAGGTAGTATTTTGATAATCTTAGTATAGTTTTCAGACAATAATTATTATTAGAAATGTGTTCTTTTATAAATTAAATTTATTGATCAAGGATCGATACAACACTAGAAGAAAACTTATTTTCTTTAGTGGAGAGTTATATAATCTAGTGGGAAAAACTTCAAATAAGTTGAAGATTCTATGAATTCAGTGGGAGCTTCAAGCAATGAAGTAAATGGAGATTTACTTACTAAATTTATTGTTGAGTACAGTAATACTTGAGAGAAAGTAACAAGGAGGATAAAAACCCTAAAACTTATACAAATATACAAAAGTCATGTTGGACATGATTTCATGTAAATAAGTTGATGTCATATTTGATGACAAACTGTTATTACTTTTTGAAGAAACATTTTCTCTAATTGTAATATGTACTATAGTTCATAAGGATCCGTTTAATCATTTCAGCATGTTATGAATATAAGATATTTATAAATAGATTTCAAAATAATCTTCTTGAATAGATATCTTAAAAAAGATATTTACATATAGAGATTATAGAATCAAGTATGTAAACTTTAAGAAGATAAGATTGATTAATTGAATCAATCAAGTTATGAACTTAGTCAAGCTTCAGATAATTGAAACATTCATTTTGATGAAATGATTAAGAAAACTGATTTTGATCAAATACTTAAAAAAGAAAGCTTGTGTGTATAAATAGTAAAATAATTCCATTATATTCCTACCATTACATGTTGATGGGATACTATTTATTGAGAATGATATTCTAATGTCATGAATTAAAGTAAGACTCTCAAACATTCTATATCTTGGAATTCAAACTCTATATAGATAGAGAAAGAGATGATATGATCATGACAATCTACTTATATAGATAAGATCTATAAAATGTTCAACCTACAAGTTTTTAAGAAAAGACCAGAATCTGCAAGACATGGAATCTCTCTTTAAGGAAAAGTATCCTTAAAGGTAATAGGAGATTGAGCTTTTTAGAAATAGTTAGTCTTATGAGTAAATTTCTAATCTAATCCTAATGTTAGAACATCTATTTTGGGTTATATTTATATCATTAATAACAATAGCAGAATAGGTAGAGTCATCTGAAATCATTAAAGAAGAAATATGGAAAAAGGAGTTTCTCCATAAGCTTAATATTAATTCTTATAATATTTTCTTTCTCAATATTATTTGATAGTAATGGAGCTATTGCGAAAATCTTAGAAAGAAATATTATCTTGTTAAAAGTTAACAAGAAGAAACATGTGATGGTTTAAAAGATGGTTAAGAAGATGACATTTGATAACATTTTACAAAAAGCCATTGTCATAAAATATTTTTGACAGATGAAAGTTAAGATTATATCTGATTGGATGTTAGGGCAAGTGGAAGATTGCTGGAAGAGTAATTATATGCCCTTCCAATACAAATTATGTAATATTTACGAAATATTAATAGATTATTATTACACATATAACTTGGGTATAATTTCTATAATTGTTATAGTATCCTTAGAAATTATTTTGTTAGATCATGCATTGTGATGATCACTTGCTTAGAGATGTGATTTAACTTAG
This sequence comes from Asparagus officinalis, assembly GCF_001876935.1. Classification (NCBI taxonomy): domain Eukaryota; kingdom Viridiplantae; phylum Streptophyta; class Magnoliopsida; order Asparagales; family Asparagaceae; genus Asparagus; species Asparagus officinalis. The sequence goes on from NC_033801.1 coordinate 28,529,640, forward strand.
AGATTTTTTAAACTCGTGCTTAACCCATAACTAGTAAAGGATAATTTTGTTATAGCAGATTATTATGCATGACACCGAACATATGACATGTGGTGGTGGGTCTCAACCACCGGGAATGTAAATTTTCTGGGTCTATATCATAAGCACACATAGTGATGTATGTAGCACTAGACCGCATTTGAATTTTCTAGAATGAGTCACCTAAGAGATAGGAAATTCAAATTATTACATGGCCCCTTTGACTTGATGATATTGTCATTTCCGATTTGATAATTTAGTGTACTTTGATGTGATGGTTAAGTTGTTTAGCTACAACCTAAAACGTTGGGTTACTAAATTTTATTTAGGAAAATGATGGATATATAAATAGGATTCAGTATGCTCATTATGATGAGTTAATTTATTATGTATTCCATAAAGTTATTAAATTGCTGCTGGCAGGTGATTTCAAAATTTATTTTTCAAAATTTATTTTCTTATAAAAATAAAATAATTTATTATTTTAAAATATTTTTTATTTATGTTCATAGGAATTGTAATTTAGGCGTGAGCAAATAGGTGAAGTGTCATGCTCAAAAGAGTTGCCTAAAATAAATGATACCGAAGGGGACTGAATGTAAGATATTATTTATGAATAATTAATTCCATATTGTGGAAGAGCTTTTATCAACAGTTGGTCGAATATAGATTTGATTGTTACATTAAAATTATTAATTTGATTAATAATTGGTTCTCGATATGGGACTCAATTAGTCTCACTAATGTTATTAGAAGAGGTTTACACACATTACAAATTTTATTATATCCTTAATTGTTATAGATAGAGTTTTTAAACAATTCTATTCTATCTTTAATTATTATGGATAGAGTTTTAAACAATTATGAATTATTTGAAATTAAAATCTATAAGGCTAGTCTAGTCCTATATATAGTGTTCATATGTAGATTTATAAAAATGTAGAAAAATATTATGAAGATAAGATGATGAATATAATAGAGAAAATAAAAATTTGAGAACATATCTCTTAGTATTGCTCATTTTCGGTAACAGATGGATTTCAATTGGAGGCTTTTTGTCTTTAGGAAACTATTTTGAATTGATCCTGGGACAGATTATTAAAGAAATTCGAAAAGTATTTTAGGTATTCTTTCCATTTTTAATTATTTTTAATTAATAGTCATGATATGCATATTCCGCCTTATTGTATGTCATGTTTCCAACATAAAAACATAGGGATTAACTACAGGAAAATCTCTATCAATTTTTATTATGCACTTAAATCTCAACGAATAGCAAAATAAGTATTTTTAAGTAGCAAACAAAAGCCATTTTGGTCAAAAGATGATTTTTGTTTTATGGAGCCTGATTTGCAGGAAGAATAAATTGTTAGATATAGGTGCCCTGCAGGCAATTATTGTATATTATAACAGGACTTATATGTATATAACATCCTTGTTTAAAATGATAGTATGCTATTTTGGTCAGATTTATCTGATGTTCTAAAAATACAGATAATGTCCTTAGAATAAATACTAGACTATCAGACATTTCGGATAGTAATCGTAATGAAGAGATCTGATTAGTCGGTAACGTATATTCTAAAATGTTCCTAGTTGATGAAGTGTTGAGATAGGACATCATCACTTTGGTTTAGACTAGTGTATGCTTTATTTCTCCTTTTGAAGGAGATGATCAATCTCTTAGATCATTGATGTGAGACATCAAGATACAGTATACATGTGACTTATTAGTGAATGAGTTGACTGAACGACTCGCCGAGAACATCTAGTTGGTAATATACTTAACTGTAAAATAAAAGTTCTCAAGTGATATAGTACATAGTAGTCTCTTGACCTGAGGCATGAGTGCAATATCTTATATGTCAGTAAAGATGTATTTAGACTGTTACCTAACCACAGTTCTTATTGAATTGTGCATAACGGTTCTTGTTGGGTACATCCCGAGACATAAGTAGATATTGAGATGCCAAGAAGGGATTCGTCTCTCCCAGTATAGTGGTTGATGTCGTAAGATTGTTTGATATAACTATAGCCTGGAAATCCTTGGCCAAGGTGAATAAGATAAACTGAGTGTCAATTTGATCTTATAGGTTATGAGTTTAATATCAATAAACATTAATCAAGCTATTAGGGTTTGACAGTTTGCCATACCCTAGGCTCAATAGTTTGACATGGTTTGACGAAGAGACCGGACTGTACGGTATTATCATTGAGTGGTCCTGATAAAATTGGATAAGCATCTTGCAGACCTTTATCACAACTTATACCCGGGTGGTCTTCATGTGTAGCTAGCACCTCTGTTGTACTTATGGATATGATCCACTACCGAGTTTTTTAAGTTGGGCCCTAGAGTCACACCAAGCGCGTACTTGAATCCTATGAAACACAATTTATGGAGTGATGCGTATGATTGATACGCATATATGATTTTTTCCGGATACACATAAACGGTTATGTATATCGGTAAAATCGGAATGCTATGTGCTTAGGAAATGAATTCCAGTATTTTTCCCATAAAGTTAACTTTTTGGTCAACAGTTGACTTTTTGGTCTACTCTTGATTTATTTGGTCATATTGTGACTAATTAGTTAAAGATTGGAATAATACTATATACCGTATTTATGAAATACTGTATTAGTAATATTGATTTGGTATTTTTATTTATGAAATACACATACCATGTATAATGAGTAATGAGATGAGTCATTTAGTGGTATGGTTTGAGCACATGGTTTTGAAATGTAATGATTCATAAGATGATTCATTGCATGACTCACTAGATTAATCATTGATATTTAATGATTCATTACATGACTCATAGGATGAGTCATTCATGTCATGAACATATTTCACTCTATAAATATGAGCTCTCTCTCTTCATGAAAGGCTAATGAAAATTAAATTTTCATAAGAGAAATAAAGAGAGCTATACTTCTTACTAAACTTTAGCAATCTTTGAGTAAGAGGAAGTAGTAGGATTTAAGAACCCGGGGTGGATATCTTGCCTCGCGTCTCAAGCAGCATCCAATAGCTTTCGGGTTTACTTGAATAGTTGGAGATCCACTACAAGGAGCTTTCTGCATCAAAGAGAGAAAGCTAAAGGTTGTTCGATTCACTATCGAATCACGCTACAAAAGTATGACTTTCAAACCTTGTATGCTCACTTAATAATAAGGATCATGTTAGATTTAATTAGACGATCCATATGAATATTTCATGCTCTCTACATGCTTAGTATTTTTTTGTACATACATGTCTTCCGCTGTGTATTATGCATGTAGACATAGCACGATTTCCTTCATAAATAGCATCGGGACCAAGAACCAAACCTATACAAATTGCACAAAGACAGGTAAGTTAGCAACGTCTTTCTTTGTTAATAATAAAGTTGCTTGAATATTTACTGAAAAGATACCTAGATTTAGGATATTTATCACGATTATAATGGAATACTACTTGTTTCTTCTCATGCTTTAGGTTTGGACATCCATAGAAACTTCTTACTCTTATTTACTACGATGAAATCGTTCCGTTTATACTGACGCATTCTTTACCGTCTATTCTATGTTGATGGTCATCTCTAGGAATTGATGAACAAGTCAATTAAATTTAGGATATCGATCATGATTCTCCAAGAAGGCTATAGATCAAGTACCGTTTCTTCTTATTTTTCAGTATGGTTAAGCTTAGTTGTTGCAATAACCTTGACCCAAATTAACTCTGTTACGTTGTTTACCACCTTATGTTATGGTGTTCCAATATTCAATCCTGTTAATATTGAGTCTGTCTGTTTAAAGACTAGGTACTTGGATTAGATTCTGTTATCGCCTAAAGAAATTACCAGAGAGAAATTATTCTCTCTAAGTATCTAAACTTGAATTCTATAATGAAATGTGAATACATTAAAAGAGAAAAGCAAACAAAAATTCTTCAAATTGGGTGGCCTACAACCTGGCTTTTGGGTCCTCGCACATAAGAATATCATAGTTTAAAAGAGACCCATATGAGTTTGTCCAGGGACCTTGGAAAAGGAATGGGTCATGTTTGAGCTTCGGTTTTTTTGCAGCCTGTTTGGTCTCGTAGATGATGTCGCTATAATGAAAGGTCTCGTTGTAACTGATTTTTTAAGTTGGGGTGAGTCTTTTGCTATTGCCT
>NC_033801.1:28533826-28540809 GCF_001876935.1 Asparagus officinalis
TTCATTAATATATATATTAAAGATCAATCTTGAAATGTCGCTTCAGATATTGGAAGTGGCGCATCAGAGGAAAGTGAAATAACATGGGTAAATTTCACATGAAGTTTGGTGGGTTTTTCCACAAAATTACCGTAACTTTTTCCCCAACTAAAAAGAACCGTGAACTAATGAGCGGCAAGTGTCGTAGAAATTTAAGGAGATGTAAACTCTGTGTGCGACAACCAAATGGAGAAAGCACGTGCAATGTATGTGTCCTACTCACCAGTTCTCTTTAAAAGACTATCTCCAGCAGGAGTCGAAATTTTAACCTTCTCTCTCCTGCCACATCACTTTATTCCTCCTCCACATAATTCAACAATCTTCATTTTCTATCATCTCTAAAGCAGGAGTTTTTTCAAAAGATTTTTACTTTATTTGGGACCCACTATAACCCCATCATTCCAACATATATACCACACCTTATTTATTCATTTCTTTTTCTTATTTCATATATATTACTACTACTACTATTATTATTACTAATATAACTCATTTATTTATAATTATAAATATTTAATATTTACATAAATAATATATATTATTAATTTAATTTTTGATAATATTTGAAAAAGTTTGAAGAATATAGAAGCAAAAGCAAAGAGAAGGAGAATAAGGTGTTGAAAACTCAGATTTTTTTTTTTGTCCAAATTACACAAGACTAATCTCTATTTATAGAGCTCAAAAAATAAAAATTATTGCTATAAAAATTATAAATTAATTCCTAGTATTTATCTCCCAAAATATCATTTAAAAATTAGGAGTAAAACAAAAATCGCCAACCAATCAAGCCTTGACACATGGCACATTGCATGGGATGATCACTATTCACGGGACCCACGCGCTCAGAAAAACCAGGGGTGAAATATTCACCCCTTGGGCTCCGGTTTTCCATTTCACCACATTAAAAGCCACCTGTTGGAGCAAAAAAAACCCCCAAATATCTCCTGTTGGAGATAGTCTAATACCTCTAAGGAAATGCACTCTTTTAGGGTGGGGTTAGTCATCTAAGATAATTTTTTGACACTGAGATAATTTAGTGGAAGAAAGATGGATAATTTTTAAAGTGGAATAATTTGGTAGGATAATTTGGTGGGATAATGGTGGATAATATTATGAAGTTGCATAATTTGAAAGGATAATTTGGTGGGGATAATGGTGGGTATATATTACTATTGTTAATAATTGTATATTAAAAATAATATAAGATTGATAAGCAATTAATTAGTCTAGTAATAACTATATAATATAATGCAATAAAGCATCACTATTCATCTCAAATAATAAAATATTTTACAACTAAATAAAAATCTAAATCCATAGAGTGACTCGACTTCCATCATCCCACATGGACTCTGCCATAGAATTTCTCCAAGCTCCTGCAGCTGCTCGTTGAGTCTGTAACTCGTCTTCTTCATCGGAGTCATCATCTGTATCAGTAACATTTCGTGGAGCTTCTAGTGGAGGATCAGAATTGTCAAAGTCATCATTTCTATTCTCCAATCTTAAAAAGTTATGCAGTCCTACTACGCATGCAACGAACATCTTTATTTGTGTGACATATGAAAAACCTGGAGGTTGGCTCTTGAAAATAGTGAATCTATACTTAAAAACTTCAAAGATACGCTCGACACAATTTCTAAGAGACGCATGCCGATGGTTGAAAACTTCTTTTGAATTTCGTGGTTGTCGATTATTAGCAGGACCGAACTCTGAAAGACAGTACCATTGACATCTGTATGAAGCAAGAAATTGTAGCCTATTTGGATAGCCATAGTCAACTAGATAAAATTTATCTACAAACAAGAATAAAAGTATGAATGAGAAAATATATTATAAAACTAAATATATTCTTTAATTGATAGAATACTATGTAAAGATTATTACTCTGTGGAAGTGGAAGTCCATAAGGTCTACTCATTGTATCCTTCAAGACTCTTGTATCATTAGCAGAGCCTTCCCACCCAGGTAAGACATAAATAAATTTGAGATCAAATGTGCAAGCTGCCAAGACGTTCTGAGAGAGAAAATCATGTCTATTTTGATATGACGTCTGATCTATGTTATACACCATTAAATGCATCAAACTAAGATAGCTGACAAGTCAAATAACATAAGAACATAACATAAACAAATAAACAATTAGCATAGCAATATCCTAAAAATAAATAGTTTTGACAAATTAAAATGAATCTGATCCTAAAAATACTTTCCAAATCTCAGAAGAAAAAGAAAAACACGACATTATCCCAAGTTCCACCTAGCCAATGAAATTCCACATAAATTCGATTTCTTTGGGACGTCGTCCGCCCACAGAAATTCGAGCAGGCCACTTCCAACTTTAAATAAACAGCCACTCGTAAAGTGCGTAAGCAATGTTATCATCTCTTCCCGTGGGCGTGAAAACAAAAGGGGGATTCGAGTCCAAAACAAGGAGGACGCGTCTCCGAAGGGTAACGGGCTGCTGAGTCGCCGTCAAGGGCCGACAGGGGCGGGATGAGAGCTCGTGCCGGTCACGTGGGAGGCGGGGACCTACAAAATTTCGTACGGTCGCCTCAGGGCCCGTGTTCATCCATCTCGCATCGCGGCGCCCACATCGTTGACTCTTTACTGTGCAAGATCAGGAAGAATGTCGGCATCACGTGACATTGACTCGGACTCTGGTCCCAAGGTATATTTGTGTGAGGACGTAATAAGATTTGCTTGCGTGGGAGACCACCATGGGGTTCTATACGATGAGTTCTGCCGGTGACCGAACCCATTAAATCCACAAAAGGGGATAAACATCAATCTATTGCTCACCAGATAATTTTAAGGACAGCATGAATCCTATCGCAATCACCCGCATGCAAGTGCGCTGTATTCTAATTTAACACTCTGTACAATATTTAAGATCACTCCAATGTACGCGGTTCTCTTACTACGTAAGTGGGTCAAAGTTGTCAAAAATTAGTTTTTGATAGATACAAGCTTGTTTTTTAGTTTGGCAAATGAGTAGATCAAAGTTAAAAACTAATTTTCCTTGGTTCAAATTCTTGAACTAGTGTTTTTTTTATTTTACGAACTCTTGCTTAGAGTAACTTCGGCCTAGGTGAAGGAAAACTAAACAAGTGCGTTTTGCAAACGCTTAACAATGGGTTAGGAGTAAACTTAACTCGGTTTTTTTGCTTGTCTTGTGTTTGGATAAAAAACTCGGTTTTTTTGCTTGTTTTGTGTTTGGATAAAACAAGGTCGAAAATTGGGTCAATTTTTTAAAGCCAATTTTTTGCTCTTAAACAAGTTATCCGAACCACACCTACGGAACAACTCTAGCCAAGTTTAGGATAAAATCAAGTCTGGAACAATTTTGGGCCTAGTTTTAAAGGTTTTGCCAAATTGACCCTACTAATGTTTGTGCTTACAACATTTGACTAACTTGGAACCGGTGTTCAGTTCAGTTCAAGACCATAATGAAAAGTCTGTCAAAATCTAGAGGGAAAAGCAAACGAGGGGTCTGGAAGAAAAAATACAGAATATTTGACCAAATTAGATGTCATGTCGAGAGTGTTGTGTGCGTATATATATGCGATCTAAGGAGACTCCTTAGATTGCATCTAAGGATGCGCCTACGTGGCAGCATCTCAGCCTTCCATCTTGACAAAATCCTACCCTTGATCCACAGCTTTAACCTTTCTTCTTTGTTCTCACGAATTACAAATTTCTCACGCTCCTGCCCTCTCCACTCAAATCCGCCACGCGACAAAGCTCTATCGCCAGAAAGTTGCGTCGTCGAAAAACTCCACCTCAGATCCTCCTTGACGCCTCCTGCACTCTCCGCTCAGGTCCCCTCGACTCCTCGACCTCCTTGACTCGCTCAGATCCCCTCGACCTCCTTGACTCGCTCAGATCCCCTTGACGTTTCGACGCCTCAACGCGCTCCCACAAGCTCAACTACCACCGCAAAGCTCCACCGTGGCCCTCTCCTCCTCTAGGCTCGACCACAAATACTCGTAGTCCTAGCCCACAAGTCATGTCTTCGAATATATTGAAGGGGCCGACATCCAAGACTTCTTCGAAATCATCAAAATCTTCATCTTCTAAATGCAAGAAACTTCCTTCTTCGTAAGTAAATTTTGTGTCTTAATTTGTGTTTCATTTAAAAGTCTATTTGAAAGTAATTTTTGTTTGTGCAATAAGAATACCTATAGAGAATATGATCATATATATACAATGATTTCTTACAAGTTGTGCCTCTGATCTTGAGCCTGATAATGTGATATATTTTTTTGTGATGATTTCATTAAGTATTTATATTGTAAACCTTCTACACGTGCTTGGGAATTCAGGTGCAATCTTTTATAGTCCTAAATTTCATATAAGAAAGGCTTAAGAAGTTCAGGGCTTCCTATTGAACAGAGAATAAATTTAAATGAGGGTTGTTAAGAAAATTGAATACACATGCACCTGTAGTTTACCATGAGATAATGTTCATCTAGTCGTGTTTTTCTATTAATTTATATGAACTACTTTATGTATGATAAGTAGTACATATTAAGAATAAAAGAAGTTTTCCATGAAACTTCCACGACTTTGGTTTCTTTTGTTTGATTTATGTCATGTCGAAGTATTTATTTTAGGTATAATGTTAGTGTCTATATGCATGTTTCTTCGCATGTAATATATCCTCCTCGACTCGCACAGATCCCCTCAACGCCTCGACGTTTCAATATTATAAATATGAGTGGAACAGTGGCTAATGCAATCTATACCCAATTTTTGAGATGAATGTTGTTGATGTTAAGTAATCACACAGTCAATTATATCGGTTGGATGGGGTGAGATTGGTGAGGGGCCGCTCCCTTCCCCGATATCTGGTTCTAAGTCTAGTAGCTTGAGTCTGCACAAATAATAGCTCATGAAAGGACGGGGACTGGTTCCCTAGTGGTTTCTCCGACGATCAAGTTAGCTGGTGAACTTGAGTGGGGAAATAAAGAACTGTGTAAGTTCTGTAGTGCAGTAGAACAGCTTAAGATAGCTTAGATTCAAGAAGAACCGGTCTTAGTGCAATTAGCAGGTATTGCTTAAGTCAGAGATTAGATCTTAGAAGATCAGCCTTTAGAAGATCAGATCAGATCCCTTTTAGTGTTAGAATAGTACATTTATTTATACTGGTGGTATAAGGGCAGAACCGTTATTGTCGCCAAGTACAGGATGATGGTGAAGGAGCGTGGGCTGGCGGCTGTGTCAGCACTTGATTTACAGGTGTCAGCTGACGACTGGAGAAGAGATCACCTCAGCATTAAATGAGAAGCGATTGGAGGCATGGCGGTACCGACGTGGCCCGATAAGTCATGAAGACTATCGGGACTAGAGGTGACACGTTGTCAGTGGGAGATGCTCGAGATCGAAGTTATCCTCTAACTTAGCCGAGAAGTAACACCTTTTGAGTCGACCTCGCGAGGCGTCGAACAATTGGTCGAGTGGACTCGTTGTGAGTCATCTTCGACAAAAGGACCAACAAGTACCGTCCTTCGAGTCGACACAAGAAGATGTCGACTTGGGGAGTCGGCTAAGTCTGGATCCTTGATGGTCTTGGCTACTACTTTGATTGGGGTGTTGCATGTAGAAGTGCACATGTCCGTTGCTGGCAAAGGGTTGTACTTTGCTGAATGAAACACCATAACAAATGTTTTGTTCATATTTATGCATCTTTTCAGCAAGCTTATCTGGAATGAAATCTTGAATTGATGGCAAAACGAATGAATGAAAATATTTCTGAGCAAAAATTTTTAGAGTGTGAGAGAATTTTGATCTCAATTGTCAGCTCCAGACATTGGCATATGGTAGACTTAGTAAGAGAGGAGAAAAAATTCTATCACTACTCCTCAATCAAGTCTCCCCTTTATATTGTCGATTTTGTAAAATTTAGAAATAAGTTTGAGTTTCATAGAGAATAATTAGATGTTGGGGAAATTAGAGCACAATGAACTTGTATCAGTTGTCGCCCCTCAACAAGGACCATATGTTTTTCATGTATTTTTATTGTAATATTCATTTTTCCCGAAGTCATTTTCAATATCATAATTATTTTTCATTTTGCTAAACGCAGAACCTTAGATTGTAGGATCTTTATGATGGAATTCATTAACAGCATTGTCGAAAAGCGATCGATAACAATCTCACAAGCGAAATACAGAGCAAAGTTTTGTGCAGCTCTCTTGTATGCACTTAATTCACCATATGATGATTGTAAAACCATAGTTTGGACTATGTAATTCACATGTTTTTGGATGTTTTTTTGTACTTTTTTGTGTTATAATTCATTCAGATGCTATATCTCTTTTTGTGTACATATGAAGAAGCAGTTGAATTATAGCTCGATTTGAGCTCTTTTTAGTTAAGTCCAAAGAAGTCATGGTTCATATTTTGTACCATGTTATTTCACTCCTAGTTTTGTAACTCTTTGATCAATTTTTTTACCCAGTTTTGTAACTCTTATACATGGCCTGGAAAATTGCTTGTCACTATTTTCTCAGCGCCAAACTATTGTGGTGAATTTGATAATGTTGGTGCTATGATGAGTGTTGATGAAAACCTATGTGCTTTTTTCAAATTCTGATGCCTGCAGAAAAGAAGCCAAAATTTATGATGTTGACAAGAATATGATTATGACAAAAGTAACCACTTATTTGTTTTATAACTCTAACTCTTTATTTACTTTTGTAACTATTTAAGAAAGATTTTGTATCTAGTTATTTTAGTTTTTACCTCCTAGTTTTGAAAAAGAAAATATTTAACTCCTTATTTAATTGGAAAAATTGCTTCAATGCCCTAAAATTCAAGTTTCAATGTGCCCCCCAGTTATTTTAGTTTTTACCTCCTAGTTTTGAAAAAGAAAATATTTAACTCCTTATTTAATTGGAAAAATTGCTTCAATGCCCTAAAATTCAAGTTTCAATGTGCCCCCC
>NC_033801.1:28542387-28544043 GCF_001876935.1 Asparagus officinalis
CTCCCCCGCTCCGTCATCGGTGCCGTCCCGAGGAACTTCGCGTTTCATGTTAACTATTATAGGTAACATGATAACTATTATAGGTAACATGTTAACTATTACAGTTCATACATTGAGCTCAAAACATAATTATAAAATTATAATAGTTAACATGTTATCTATAACAGTTAACCTCCCCCGCTCCGTCATCGGTGCCGTCCCGAGGAACTTCGCGTTTCATGTTAACTATTATAGGTAACATGATAACTATTATAGGTAACATGTTAACTATTACAGTTCATACATTGAGCTCAAAACATAATTATAAAATTATAATAGTTAACATGTTATCTATAACAGTTAACATGTTATTTATAACAGTTTACATGTTATCTATAATAGTTAACATGAGCTGGGATGAGCTGACATGAGAAAGAGAAAGTGTAAAATTAGGATTTTAGAAGCTAGCATGTTTAATCATGAGCTGACATGTCTAATCATGAGCTGGAATCATGATGGAGGGCCCTGTACATAGTGTTTTTCAAAAAAAAAGGGGGTGCAGCACATTAAAAATGTGAGGGGTTAGGCACATTGAAACTTGAATTTTGGGGCCTAGAAGCAATTTCTCCTATTTAATTTTGTAACTATTTAAGCAAGATTTTGTACCCAATTGTTTCAGTTTTATACCTCCTAGTTCTGGAAAAATAGTTTTTGTAACTCTTTAAGCCAAATTTTGTACCCAATTAATGAATTTTTATACCTCCTAGTCGTGGAAAAAAATTGTAACCACTTATTTGTTTTGTAACTCTTTAATCCATTTTTTGTACCCAGTTATTTCTGTTTTATACCTCCTACTTTTGAAAAAAAAATTATAACTCCTTAAAAAAATTATAACTCTTTATAGATTTTGTACCAAGTTATTGAATTTTTATACATCTAGAAAAAAATATTTTGTAACTCCTTATTTATTTTTGTAACTCTTTGAGCCAAATTTAGTATCCAATTATTGAATTTTCTCCTGGTTCTGGAAAAATAATTTTGTAACTCCTTATTTATTTTTGTAACTCTATAATTCATTTTTGTACCCAGTATTGAAGTTTTATACCTCCTAGCTCTAGAAGAAATATTTTGTTACCACTTATTTGTTTTGTAACTCTTTAATCCATTTTTTGTATCCAAAAGTCTGTATCTCAATTATCCCCTGGCTGCTCTTGCTCTTGGTATGCTTGGGTGACTTTAAGTCTTTGGTGCTTGGTATGGTTCCTACCCTCATAGCTTTAGTGCTCTAATGCGATGTCCCGTTGGGTGACTAAAGACAAGAAGCTAGAGAGCTCGGGTTCGGAAAGTCAATCTCTGGACGAGAATGGATAGGACTTTCATTCAGTCCGGCTTAGGAAGCGAGTGGAAGAAAATCCATAAAAGCTTCATGGAATTCAATTATCCCCTGGCTGCTCTTGCTCTTGGTATGCTTGGGTGACTTTAAGTCTTTGGTGCTTGGTATGGTTCCTACCCTCATAGCTTTAGTGCTCTAATGCGATGTCCCGTTGGGTGACTAAAGACAAGAAGCTAGAGAGCTCGGGTTCGGAAAGTCAATCTCTGGACGAGAATGGATAGGACTTTCATTCAGTCCGGCTTAGGAAGCGAGTGGAAGAAAATCCATAAAAGCTTCATGGAATT
>NC_033801.1:28544068-28549962 GCF_001876935.1 Asparagus officinalis
CGCGTGTTTGGCATAAAAAACTCCGGTTTTTGCTTGTTCTTGATGTTTGGATTAAACACAGGTCGAAAATTGCGGCGCTCAACTTTTTTAAACTGCCAATTTTTGCTCTTAAAAACAAGTTATTCCGAACCACACCTAACGGAAACTCTAACTCTACGCCAAGTTCTAGGATAAAATCAAGTCTGGAACAATTTGGGCCTAGTTTTTTAAGGTTTGCCAAATTGCACCCTACTAATTTTGCTGGTCTTACAACATTTGACTAACTTGGAACCGGGTGTTCAGTTCAGTTCAAGACCATATGGAAACAACCAAGTCTGTCAAAATCTTAGATTAGGGAAAAGCAAACGAGGGGGTCGCGTCGGTACAGAAAAAATACTAGAATATTTTGACCAAATTAGATGTTCATGTTCGAGAGACGTGTTGTGTGCGTATATATATGCATCTAAGCCGAGATCCTTAGATTGCATCTAAAGGATGCGCCTACGTGTGGCCAGCATCTCAGCCTTCCATCTTGACAAAATTCCTACCCTTGATCCACAGCCTTTTAACCTTCTCTTTCTTTGTCTCACGAATTACAAAATTTTTCTCACGCTCCTTGCCCTTCTTCACGTCAAATCCGCACGCCGACAAAGGCTCTATCGCCAGAAAGTGCGTATGGTCGTCCGAAAAAACTCCACATTCAGATCCTTCCTTGAGCCTCCTGCACTCTCCGCTCGGTCCCCTCGGGACTCCTCGACCTCCTTGACTCGCTCAGAATCCCCGTCGACCTCCTTTGACTCGCCTCAGATCCCCTTGGGACGTTTTCACTGCCTCAACGCGCTCCCACAAGCTTCAATACCACCGCAAAGTCCACCGTGGCCCTCTCCTCCTCTAGGCTCGACCACAAATACTCGTACTAGTCCTAGCCCACAAGTCATCGTCTTTCGAATATTATTGAAGGGCCGACATCCAGACTTCTCCGAAATCATCAAAATCTCATCTTCTAAATGCAAGAAACTTCCTTCTTCGGTATTAGTAAATTTGTGTCTTAATTGGTGTTTCATTTAAAAGTCTATTTGAAATAGTAATTTGTTTGTGCAATAATTACCTACTTGAGAATATTGATCATATATATTACAATTGGATTTCTTACAAGTGTGCCTCTGCATCCTTGAGCCTGCGATAATGTGATATATTTTTGTGTGATTTCATTAAGATATTTATATTGTAATACCTTCTACACGTGCTTGCGCGAATTCAGGTATCCGTTCGCAAGTCGTTTTATAGTATCCTAAATTTCATGATAATGAAAGGCCTTAAGAAGTTCAGGCGCTTCCTATTGAACAGAGAATAAATTTTAAATATCGGGTGTTAAAGAATGAATAACATGCACTGTAGTTTACCATGAGATAATGTTCATACTAGTCGTGTTTTTCTATTAAATTTTATATGAAACTACTTTTATGTATGGCATAAGATAGACATAGTTAAGAATTAAATAGAAATGTTTCCATGAAACTTCCACGACTTTTGTTTTCTTCTTGTTTGATTTATGCATGGTCGAAGTATTATATTTTTAGTATATAATGAGTGTCTATATGCATGTTCTTCGATGTAATATTATCCTCCTCGACTTCGCACAGATCCCCTCAACGGCCTCGACGTTTCAATATTATAAATATGAGTGGTGGAACAGTGTAATGCATCTATACCAATTTTTGAGTATGAATGTTGTTGATGTTAAGTAAATCACACAGTCAATTATATCGGTTGGATGGGTGAGATGGGTGATACGGGGCGCTCGCCTTCCCGATATCTGGTTCTAAGTCTGTAGGTTGAGTCTGCACAAATAATAGCTCATGAAAAGGCAGGGAGACTGGTTTCCCTAGTGGTTTCTCCGACGGATCAAGTTTAGCTGGTGAACTTGATATGGGGAAATAAAGAACTGTGATAGTTCTGTAGTGCCCAGTAGAACAGCTTAAGATTAGCTTTAGATTTCAAGCATCAAGAACGTGTCTGCTCTAGTGCAAATTAGCAGAGTTATTGCTTAAGTCAGAGATTAGATCTTTAGAAGATCAAGCCTTTAGAGAAGATCAGATCAGATCCCTTTAGTGTAGAATAGTACATTTATTTATACTGGTGGTATAAGGGACAGAACCGTTTCATTGTGTCGCCAAGTACAGGCTGATGATTGCCGGTGAAGGTGCAGCGTGTGGCTGCCGCGGGCTGTGTCAGCACTTGATTTACAGGGTCTTGTCAGCTGACGACTGGATGGAAGAGATCACCTCGAGCATTAAATGAGAACTAGCGATTGGGAGGCATGGCCCGGTACCGACCGTGGCCCGATAAGTTCATGGAAGACTATCGGGCACTAAGAGGTGACACGTGTCATGTGGGAGATGCTCGGGAGCATCGAATTATCTTAACTTTAGCGAGAAAGTAACACCTTTTGAGTCGACCTCGGAGTATCTGACAGATTGCATAGTATACGTAGGTTCTGGGCGGCCCGTTCGAACAATTGTTCGAGTAGGACTCGTTGTGGCGAGCAGTCATCATTCGCAAAAGACCAACACAGTTACCGTTCTTCCGAAGTCACACAAGAAGATGTCGCTTGTGGGCAGTCGGCTTAAAGTCTGATCCTTTGATGTCTGGCTTACTACTTTGATTGCGGGTGGTGTGAGTAGAAGTCACAATTGTCCGGTTGCTTGGCCAAAGGGCTTGTACTTTGCTGATATGGAAACACCATTAACAAATGTTTTGTTCATTATTTATGGCATTCTTTTTCAGCAAGTTATCTGCACGACACTGAAATCTTGAATTGATGCGCAAATCACGAATGAATTGAAAATATTTCTGACACAAAAATTTTTAGAGTGTTTTGATATAGTTTTATGAGAATTTTGATCTCAAATTGCTCAGCTCCCAGACATTGGCATATGCGATAGACTTAGTAAGACGAGGAGAAAAAATTTCTGATCACTACCTCCTCAATCAAGATCTTCCCTTTATATTGTCGATTTTTAAAATTTAGAAATAACGTTTGAGTTCATAGAGAATAATTAGATGTTGGGGGAAATTAGAGCACAATGAACGTGTATCAGTTGTCGCCTCAACAAGCACCATATGTTTTCATGTATTTTTATTGTATATTCATTTTTCCCGAAGTCATTTTCAATATCATAATTATTTTTCATTTTGCTAAACGCAGCAACCTTTAGATTGTTAGGATCTTTTTGATGGAATTCATAACAGCATTTCGAAAGCGATCGGATAACAATCTCACAAGCAAACTACAGAGAAAGTTTTGCTGCAGCTCTCTTGTATTGCACTTAATGTTCCACCATATGTATGATTGCTTAATAATCCATAGTTGTAGTTGTTTTGACTATGTAATTCACTTGTTTTTGGATGTTTTTTGTTCTTTTATGTGTTATAATTCATTCAGCATGCTATATCTCTTTTGTGTTACATATGAAGAAGCAGTTGAATTATTAGGCTCGGATTGAGCTCTTTTTAGTTACAGTCCAAAGAAGTCTATGTTTCATTATTTTGTACCATGTTATTTCACTCCTAGTTTTGTAACTCTTGCCATCAATTTTTTTTTACCCAGTTTTTTGCTTTGTAACTCTTATACATGCGCCTTAAATTGCTTTGTCAAAACTATTTTCTCAGCGGTTCAAACTTATAATTTGTATTTTTTTTATGATGAGTGTTAGTTTCCTATGTGCTTTTTTTTTTTGATGCCTACCTGCCATGAAAAGAAGCCTAAAATTTATGATTAGTTGGACAAGAATATGATTATGACAAATAAATTTTTTTTTTGTAACTTCACTTTTTTACTCTATTTACTTTTTTGTAACTTGTGAAAAGTTTCTTTTTTTTTTTTCTTTTTTGTTTTTACCTCCGTAGTTTTGAATAACGAATTATTTTAACTCCTTATTTAATTGGAAAAATTGCTTTTTCCTAATTTCAAGTTTTCAATGTGCTCCCCTCCCCGCCCCCTCGTCCGCCCCCTTCTTTTTCGTCTCCTCTTCCCCACCTTCCCCACCCCTCTCCCCAGTTCTCCGTATCCAACATTTCTCACTACGCTCCCAAACTCCCCAAATTCTGTGCAACCTCCTATAATTTTGATAAAAAAATTTATGTTCAGTTCTTCTTTCCCAAGTTCCAATGCAACCTTTCCAAATTCTTTTTACCCTATCCCCTTACACATCCTCCTCCTTTTCCCATGCTTCCCCCTCATAGTGCCCCTCCTCGCCTCCCTCCCCCGCCTCCGCCTCCCTCCCCTCTCCGCACCTCCTCCTACACCTTCCCTCTCCTCTGTTCCGGTCTCCAACCTCAGCTCCCCTCCCCGCTTCCCTCCCCACTCTGTCTCTCCCTCCCGCTCCCCGCCTCTCTCCACGCTCCGCCTTCCTTAATTTTTACACCTTCCTTTTTTCTTTCTCCTTCCGGTCCCCCTCAAGCCCCCTCCCATGCTCTCCTCCCCAAACCTTCGCCTACCCTCCCCCGCTCTGCCTCCCCTCACGCACCCCCTCACCTCTCTTCCCTACTCTGCCTCCCTCCCCTCTCCCTACCTCCCTTCCCCCGCTTCCGCCTCCCCCGCACCTCCCTCCCTCGCCTGCACCTCCCCCCACATCTCTATCCTCATCTGCATCCCCCTCCCTTACCTCGCCTCCCCCGCTCCGTCATCGGTGCCGTCCCGAGGAACTTCGCGTTTCATGTTAACTATTATAGGTAACATGATAACTATTATAGGTAACATGTTAACTATTACAGTTCATACATTGAGCTCAAAACATAATTATAAAATTATAATAGTTAACATGTTATCTATAACAGTTAACATGTTATTTATAACAGTTTACATGTTATCTATAATAGTTAACATGAGCTGGGATGAGCTGACATGAGAAAGAGAAAGTGTAAAATTAGGATTTTAGAAGCTAGCATGTTTAATCATGAGCTGACATGTCTAATCATGAGCTGGAATCATGATGGAGGGCCCTGTACATAGTGTTTTTCAAAAAAAAAGGGGGTGCAGCACATTAAAAATGTGAGGGGTTAGGCACATTGAAACTTGAATTTTGGGGCCTAGAAGCAATTTCTCCTATTTAATTTTGTAACTATTTAAGCAAGATTTTGTACCCAATTGTTTCAGTTTTATACCTCCTAGTTCTGGAAAAATAGTTTTTGTAACTCTTTAAGCCAAATTTTGTACCCAATTAATGAATTTTTATACCTCCTAGTCGTGGAAAAAAATTGTAACCACTTATTTGTTTTGTAACTCTTTAATCCATTTTTTGTACCCAGTTATTTCTGTTTTATACCTCCTACTTTTGAAAAAAAAATTATAACTCCTTAAAAAAATTATAACTCTTTATAGATTTTGTACCAAGTTATTGAATTTTTATACATCTAGAAAAAAATATTTTGTAACTCCTTATTTATTTTTGTAACTCTTTGAGCCAAATTTAGTATCCAATTATTGAATTTTCTCCTGGTTCTGGAAAAATAATTTTGTAACTCCTTATTTATTTTTGTAACTCTATAATTCATTTTTGTACCCAGTATTGAAGTTTTATACCTCCTAGCTCTAGAAGAAATATTTTGTTACCACTTATTTGTTTTGTAACTCTTTAATCCATTTTTTGTATCCAAAAGTCTGTATCTCAATTATCCCCTGGCTGCTCTTGCTCTTGGTATGCTTGGGTGACTTTAAGTCTTTGGTGCTTGGTATGGTTCCTACCCTCATAGCTTTAGTGCTCTAATGCGATGTCCCGTTGGGTGACTAAAGACAAGAAGCTAGAGAGCTCGGGTTCGGAAAGTCAATCTCTGGACGAGAATGGATAGGACTTTCATTCAGTCCGGCTTAGGAAGCGAGTGGAAGAAAATCCATAAAAGCTTCATGGAATTCA
>NC_033801.1:28549972-28571090 GCF_001876935.1 Asparagus officinalis
GCCATCGAGCCTCTTTTGCACCGCCTTCCTTGTACCCAGTTATTTAAGTTTTATACCTCCTACTTCCCGAGGAAAAAAAATTTGTCACTATGAGAACTTCACAAAAATTCTATTCTACAACCACATTATCAACTCACAAACTTAAGGTTCGTATAAGCACACGGTTCAAAGAACACATAATTGCATCCATCCATATATAATTTAGTTCAGATAATCACATTCTACCAAAACACATGATTATAAGCTTCCTCATGAGTAGAGAACTCATTTCCGATATATAGATCAACAACAGGATTACCTTCCCCATTTTCATCACCAATGGGCTCATCAGCATTCTCCTCATGCTCGGGTGCTCATAAAAATGGAGAAACAAAACTCATGAAAATGACTCAATTCATGCTTAAAAGACAACTATTTTAGTATATGTCATATCTTAGTAGTACACTATAAACAATAAGATATTATCACCTGAGAGGAAAAAATTGTCTTAGATAGTAGATCCTGGTCCTCGCCTTCAAGGTCAAGGGCTATAACTTAGTTTTCATCTTCACCCATTATTGTATCACGTGAGAGAATTGTTGGAGAGTCCATACAAGCTATCAAATTATCACCTATAAGAAGTTCAAAATCATTAAAAAAACTTCATCAACTTGATATTTCAATTTCACTAAACAATTTCATTATCTAAGCTCAAAAACTAAAATCAACCCTAATGAAATATAGCTCAAATTGTACCAAATTCAGGATACAAATTAGACTCTCAAATAAAACAAAAATATGATAGTTCAAATCAAATTTAAAGTTCATGTCCAAATTAACAATAAAATCTAAACTCAACGTAATCCCCAATATTATACATTTCTTCAAAAGGTCATATTCATACTTCATATCCCAAAATCAATAAGAATTACAATATAAAAATTCCCTAACTAAACTTACATAGCAAAATTATATCAACAACTTGAACTCCAAAAATTATATGAACAACTTGGTTGGCGGTGGAGGTCGTCGATCTTGAAGGAGGAGATGGCGGTGGAGGTGTCAATGCGTCGAGGAGGTCCAAAACGTTGAGGCATCGAGGAGGGGGAAATTAGGGGTGGTCGAGCTTGTGGGAGCGCGTCGAGGAGATCTGAGGCGTCGAGGAGGGGATCTGAGGCTTCAAGGAGGAGGAGTGCCACGCAAAGGAGGAGGAGTGCCACGCGAAGGAGGAGAAGGAGAGGGCCACACGAAGGAGTTGTCGAGTGGCGACAGAGCTCTATCAATAGGGGTGGTACACGATCGAATCGAATCGAATCGAATACTAAAGTGTTCGTATTTGTATTTATGTAAAATTATCGAATTCAAATGCGGACTCTAATATTTATAAATGGAGTTTTTTGAATTCGAACTTGAATACTTGGCATTTGATAAATATTCATGAATATTCACGAATACTTATCGAATATTAAAGTATATTTATTCCGCTAAAGAATTTAATTTTCAAATATTATTTAAATTCATAAAATAAAATTTATTCCTTTATAATATATGATGTATATATTTATTTAAATCAAAATTTATATTAGAAAATAGATTAAAGATTACTTAAGTCTTAAATCAGTACATAAAACTTGAGTAGAAATTATAAATGGGTTAAAAATATGACATCATATATGCAATAATACAAATAATAAGTGATTAAATTTTAAACGAATATTTGATAGACAAACGAATCGAACATACATCTAGTTAAATTCTATTCGTTAGTAAAGTCGAATACTAAAAAAATATTTGTTTAGTGGTAAATGAACTATCGAATTGAATATGACCGAATAATTACTTGAACAATTATAGATCTATTTGTTAATTATTTGGTTCATTTCCACCCCTATCTGTCAAGTGGTGGCGGTTGAGCTTGTGGGATGTGCGTCGAGGAGCTCTGTTGAGCGGCTTCAAGGATTCGATCAGATCTGAGCGCTTCGAGGAGGTCGAGGCGTCGAGGAGACCTGAGCGAAGAGGGCAAGCGGCATCGAGGGGATCTGAGCGAGTCAAGTAGGTCAAGGCTTAAAGGGGACTTGAACGAGAGGGCAAGAGGCATCAAGGAGGGTCTGAGGTGGATTTTTTCGGCAACAGAGCTTTCTTGCGACGAAGCTTTGTCGAGTGGCGGATTTGAGAGGAGAAGGCAGGAACATGAGAAATTTCTAATTCGTGAGAACAAAGAAGAATAGGTAAGGCTGAGGATTAGGGGTGGAATTTTATCAAGATGGAGGGCTAAGATGCTGCCACGTAGGTGCATCCTTAAATACAATCTAAAAAACCTCCCTATACCTTATATATAATATATATATTATATATATATAGTATATATATAATATATATGGGAAAAGGTGAATCTAAGGTGACAGCCTAAGGCTCCCACCCTAAGGATGCGGCCTAAAATCCATCATTCTCTAATTTGTTTGCGATCCGCCTCCATTGAACTTGATTTACACGTTCTTAAACCTAAACACACAATTTTGGGGTGAACCCGTGTTTTAACCCTTCATCCACTCGCCGCAATTTTAACGGTTTCGAATAGTAGAACTTTTTGACGGCTCAACCGAATGGTCAAACACCGACTGGTTACCCCAGAAATTGGTGTGTTTGAGTTTAAAACGTTAGATCAGTCAAACGGAGCGATCGTAAAAATAAAATTAGAGAATGATGTGATTTTAGGCGCGTCCTTAGGTGGGAGCCTAGGGTGTCAACCTTAAATTCAAATTTTCCATAATATAATAGATAATATATATATTATATATATATATTATATTATATTATATATATATAATATATAAGTATATATATAAATAGAGAGAGAGAGAGAGAGAGACAATATGGGTATGCTTGGGTACCAAGAACAAATTTTGTGCTGGTGTGATGTGTCACCATCCCCATCCACTCCATTACCCATGCGAATGTGATCCCATTTGAATGAGTGGAGGGAGATGTGACAGTTCACGTACCACGCATAACTTTTTGTGCTTTGGTAACAAACATACTTATATTCCCATATAAGTATAGTATATATATGTATTATAATATATATTATACTTTAATATATATATATACTTATTCCTCATATATATATATAATATATAGGTAGAGAGAGGAGAATATGGGTATGTCTTGGTACCAAGCATAAATTTTGTGTTGGTAGTGATGTGCCTCATTCCCTCCACCTCATTTCAATTGGGGGGATCACATTCAACCCCATGTGAATATGATCCCGCCATTTTGAATGATGGAGGATAATTATGCCACCTCACTACCAAGCATAAATTTTGTGCTTGGTACCAAGCATACCTATCCTCATATATATATATATTGCCCCTTCAATATATAGTATATATATATAACTATATATATAATATATATATATATATATACTATATATAATATACGCCGAGAGAGAGAGACGAGAGAAATAACAGTATGCTTGGTACAAACATAAAAGTTATGCTTGGTAGTGAGATGACATAATCACTCACCACTCCCATTCAAATGGGTTGCATTCCCCGTACACTACTCAATCTCATGTGAATGTGATCCCCAATTTTGAATGAGTGGAGGAGATTGTACTATATATATATATATATATATATATATATATATATAGATATATGCGCGTGTGTGTGTGTGTGTTCGCTCGCACACACATGGCCTTCGACTTGGAATTAAGCAGATTGAGTAATAACATAGATTGAGTGATAACATGGAACATGTCCCTGCCTCTTTGACTGACACACTGAAGATCAGTGTATAAATTGATAATGATGACTATGAAATTCACATAGCAATGGATCTCACTGTTTCTCAATACACTATGAAACGCACAAGAAATATCAAAAAGAAATAATTCTAGCGCAAACAAATACAAAAAAATGCTGTGTGCATTGAAATTGGAAGATGAATCTGGTTTATTCTAATGTAATTAAAAGCTGGTGATGTCAACTATAGGGGTAAATTCAATAGTTGCCAAATTAGTATAAACACTATCGAAATGAACACCAACCTTACATAAGAAATCAAAATGACTACTCTAACTGAAAAACACGATTTCCCCTCGAAACGGTTGGGAAACCTGAAAGCATCATATATATACATTAGCTTTTGCCTTTGATCAGTGGGGGAAAAGACTAAACAATAAAAGGCGTTCTTTATACAGCTAGTGCAATTGCCGCGAGAAGGCAGGGAAACAACTTCCTATGGTGAATAAGCATACAAAATTACATGCATAAGCCGACTTACACGACATCAATTAGAGCTGAAATACAAAACCCGAGCTTCTCTCCCAACAAGCCATCATGTGTTATTATTACCTTTCAGTGCAATCTCCGGTTAGAGGAAAAAAGAAAGTCGCTGTGGTGGTTAGTAATCACAGAAGTAACAACGGAGCCTTGCTCTACACTTGTACTTGACTCGGTTTGCATCTCAATTGTAAGATATGCCCACGAAGGCTACATTGCTTTACCTGCCGTTGGTGTATGTGTTAGTTAATATATATAGTAGGAAAGATGAAAACATTAGAAAACTGTGTCATATGGAAAATACATACATGCATTGCTGCTATGGTGGATAACAAATCTCTTGATTGATTCAATAAACCTCGTTCTTGTTCAGCCACTTTAGAAAGTTCAGATAACACTGAATTTGTCCCTTCTACCTATAAAATGCAGATCACAAAAGGTTACACGGTTGAGGCTGTAACACAGACTTGGGAAGTATACATGTGGTTTTTAAAGCAAATGGAACATTTGCCTCAAAAGGTCGATAAAATATAACTACGGGTATGACTTAATAGGACCAGATGTTGACAATGTTTAGTTGACTTCAAATCATCAGAGGTAAACAGACTTCCAACGATGCACAAAATGTTAGGTTCACTGACAAAGAATGAAGAGGGTTGGAGGATTTTAAATTTTCTTGTATTGACGTTTGATGATGTCAACATCTTCTTCATAAAAAAAATGTTGTGTTAAGCTCCAACTGATCGGATCTTTGAGATTTAAGAAACTGGGATTTTTTTTTCACAGAAACCAACTTTAAAATATAGTGACAAAGCGGAAACCACCTTCAAAGTTCATTAATACAAAAAACACCTTTAAAGCAGGTTACGATAGCAATCAACCACTTCAACCTATTTTCTGAAGCAATTTCGATTGAGATCTCCAAAATACTCTTAAAAAACACACATGTGAGACAAGACATGTCTTCTTAATCAAACCTAGTACATGACACGTGTGGCTTTTTTGGGGATTCCAATCAAAATTTCATCCGAAAATTGGTCAAAGTGGTTGATTGCTATCAAAATCCACTTTAAAGGCGCTCTTTGTATTGATCGAACATTTCAACTTTAAAGGTGGTTTTTGTATTCACTATATTTTAGAGGTGATTTCGATTGATAAAAACTCTTAGAAACTTAAATAAAGTTAGGAATATACTCTCACTCTGAAGGAGAGAATGGCGATCCATTTGGTTATTAGAACGTCAATCCTTACATTATCTTTTTATTCTGGGTCACTTGTAGTGTTATATCTGTATTTCAGTCAGTGTGATAACTCTCTTTACTCTGCCCCTTTGATTTACAGTATATAGAATAAGATGTCCCCATTTTCATCAGAGCAAGGAATTCAAGTGCATGCTAGGATATAAAGAACAATTTTTTCATGTTAATCCAAATTCATCAAACCATCACCAGTTAGTTTTCAAAGAACATTTTAATGCAAAGCAATGGGTCAAATAAATGGCCACTGGACTCAGAACAGAAGTAAATTCTTTAAGCACTTGTTGAACTTATGCCTTACTATGTTGTATGGGTTATTCCATTTGGAGCCGTACCCATAATGTGCTTGTGTTGTGCCCATACCCAACACTGAAACTTTAGTGGATATTCCTTGGAAATTTGCAGACACTTATTCAAACGTGTACTCAATTATATAATACATGTTTTTATTTAAAACACTTGACATATACTTCTTGGACGTATATCCTACACTGTACATACAACTCTTGAAACTCGTTGGACATAAGTTGGGTTTGTTTCAGCCCGTACCCAATTCAAAATTATGATTATAAAGGTCTTTTGGATATCAAATTAAAAACGAGTAATTTTATAATTTATAGATCCATATTTCAGATAAGGGGTTTTGGTCTTTAGAACCAAAATTTTCTCCTGATTATGTTTAAACCCAAGTATTTTTATTTGAATCCTTAAACTCAATCAACGTTTTCTTTTTGTCTTTAAACCCAAATAATATAATCCATAGTTGAAATATGTTGTATTTATACTTTTAGGTGGTAAAAACCCTAAATAACCCCACATCTCCTCAAAACTCTCTCTCTCTCTCTCTCATATGAAATTAAAATCAAAAATTTTAATATTTTAGTATTATTAATTATTATTAATTGTAATAAATAATCATGAGGAATCATGCATAATCATGTGAAAAAATTTGATAAATAAAACGACAAATTAATATTATAATTGTCCCAAATGCTTATGTAAATTTATGCTACAAAACTAGGAGTTGAGAAATTGGCAGAATTTATACCTTAAAATACCACCAAAAAGAGAGGGTTAAGGAAGTTGAGTATAATGGGTTTATGAAAGCTGAAGAATGAAACAAGATAGTCAAGGAGGTGAGAGAGCATCAAATGAGAAAAATAGAGAAGGTACAATTGGATTTTTTTTTTTATTTTTTTTTTTTTTTTGAAAAAAATTGAGAAAAATAGAGAAGGTACAATTGGATTTTTTTTTTTATTTTTTTTTTTTTTTTGAAAAAAATTAGGAGGGACCACATAAGCATAAAGTGTATTTGAGAATTTTGCTTTAAAGATAAATACACAAAGTTGATTGGGTCTAAAGATACAAAGAAAAGTAACTGGGTTCAAACATAAATCATGGTATACCTTTGGGTATCAAGACAAAAACCCCTTTAAATAAACATATAAATGTTATAGGAATTTTATTTCAGGGCTTGTTTGGTTGATTTCCTAAATTCAAAGAAAAGAAAATAGGATAAGGAAACCACTAAAAGTTGATTTCCATTCATTTCCTTAAAAAAAGTCATGAAATGGGTTTTCTTAAAAATGAGTCACATCATCCAATAATATGATGACAACTCATCTCATTTCATCTCTTTTCTTAGTTTTAAGAAGTGAACCAAACACAAGAAAAGAGCATATTATAGGAAATAGGTTTCTTATAATTGATTTCCTTATATTTTCAGCCAACCAAACAGCCCCTCATAGAACATGAACTGGAAAAAAAAAATATTGATCTAATGTAAATTCTTATTAATATACATGCATATGTAGTCGTGTCCCCATACCCAATTTTATACGAATTTACAGTGTTCCATGACCGTGCACACACCCCTGCCTGTGTAACTTAGGTGCTTATCATGCTTAAGAATATTAGGGCATGAATCCATGATATGATTAGTGCATTTGTCATCATGCAAATGGGTCAATGCTAAAAGCATCTTGCTAGACTGGGCACTTGACCAATTAATCTGCAGGCAACAATTTTTTGATCTTCTATGTTGCCATATAACGGTCCTCTATGCTAAACCAACTACATCAGTAACCATTTAAAGTATGACATGTTTACTTCAAAATACAATTGCAACCAATTATCCATAAGAACATTTTGAAAAACAATTACCATCAAAACTGAATTTTGAATATAACAAGAACGATATTTGCCTTAGTCAACATATAATCACAATTAAAAAAACAATTTACAAACTAACATAATTATTCAGAACCAAGCAATGTAATAAATCAGTGAGCACTTAAGTGCAATTATCAGTTTGGATATATCACTATATGCTCTGCAATGAATTTAGTGCACAAGTCATATAACTTGATCCAACTGAAGTTACGTGTTTATGCAACATATTAATTAAAACACATATATCTCCTGCAAGTTGTTTCAAAATGCTCTAAATTTCATGTACTATCATCAAATTTGAACTAAGCGAGCAGCTTATGCTAGGAAGAAACGGTATTTCTCCAATGTTGTAGGTGTTACTGTTCATGGTTATGGATTTTAAAACTGTCCATGTCCTCAATTTAAAAGTATATCATATTTTCTACTATTGATTGTAACGCGTGTCGTATTGCCACTCAAAATCATCCACATTGGCATGTAGAGATTTTGCTTTCAATTAATATATGGAACATGCTAGAAGTTTAAACCCTTAGCAATGTCCTCAATGGCCTGTCTTTTGTGTCATTCACTCCCTTTTATTAGTATTAGAACATCTTATCTAATATACTATTATAAAAGTGTGTTGGTATGTTAAAACATTTCTTCCAAAAATGCCCTCCAAACACATACATGCACATATAAATATATAAAATGAAAACATGAATATATAATCACATCACCCATAACTTCAATTTATGGAATTTTTTTATAAATGATGATCTCGATTGTAACTTTCTACATTTATGAATTTTTGTTGCTTTCATGAAAATTCATGCTTTAAACTAATACTTTTAGTATTTGCAAATTAATATCACATAAATATTCATCTAATCAATATCAAATTATTTTATTATACACATTATATCTTTAAATTATAACCCTTCAAATTCTTCTCACAACCCCCAATCCTATTAAATCAACTTAATTAGTTATTATTATTATTCAATTATCTATTTTTATACTAAAATATAGATAGTTTACTAATTAGTAAAATTTCATAGTTATATTGTATTGTACATATATTATAATTAACTTTTAGCTCTTTCAATATCGTGGAACTTTCTACATTTATGAATTTTTGTTGCTTTCATGAAAATTCATGCTTTAAACTAATACTTTTAGTATTTGCAAATTAATATTACATAAATATTCACCTAATCAATATCAAATTATTTTATTAATTTTAGCTTATCAATTATCTAATAAATTAACATTTATTAATTTATTAATTTTAGCTTATCAATTATCTAATAAATTAACATTTATTAATTCTAATAAAACTAATATTTATAAAATATTAATAAATTATATTTAACTAAATTATAAATAATTTACTTTAGTAACTATTAATTTGTTAGTTTAAAATTAAATATTATTAGTTCAAATAAATTAATATTTTTAATATTCGCGTTACTAAATTATTAGTTTATTAGTATTAGTCCTATAAAATTATTATGTTATTAGTATTATTAGTTTTGTTTAAATTAGTTAGTTCAATAAATTTTAATTGTTAGTTTTTATTAAATATCAAATCTAATGAACAATACTTCAATTGTTCACGTGCAACGCACATGCACTATTCTATACATTGAAAAATAAAACTTAAGATATGATATTTAAAATAAAAAGTGAATGTTAAAGAGGAATAGTTATCTATATATTATCATCTTAGCGTGAAATTAAAATAAGAAAATAATAAGCTATGATTCATGAATGAGACACATAACTAGAGGGGGAGGAGGGGGGTGTGTAACCACAGTTTAATTTTTTATTTTTGCTAGAGCTTCAGTTGTCGAGGTATTGTTTTGATCTTTATATTATGAGCTTTTGTTGCCACGAAAAGCGGGTAGGAAATATTTTGGCTTATTTTTGTTAAATTACTTGCCACAACAATGATCCGATTAACCCCACATGAACATGAGAACAAGAACAAGAACAATGACGCGCACAAAAATATCAATTTATTAAACTCCGGACTAGAAGATTTATGTGCTAATTCAACTTATTGAGTTGAAAATAACATGTTTGATAGCCTCCCTCATGCATAAAATGATTGAGCGAGTATTTTTTTTAAACATATTAAATGCATGTGTAAAAAATCTTCAAAGAGGAACTTCTTAAGCATACATATATCTTTAAATGAGCATCGTGATTATCCATTACACTTGCTATCCCTAAAAATTTTCTTAGCAAACATCAAATGGTTGGTGTTTTTTTGTATTTGAGTTTTCTAAAATTACTAATGATGACCATTTCAAAGGATAGTTCACACACACACAAAAAGTATCATCACAAAAAATAAACGTATAATTAAATACACGTGCAATGCACGTGCACCATACTAGTATATATACTAAATAGCACATGACCCTGCACGCTAAATAACACATAAGTTTCCTAATGTTACATTTATTGGTACATAACTAGATCAGTGCTAGTTTTAGTATATACTTTTTCTTAAATTCACTGACAAGCATAAGCATGACCAGTAGCACTTAAATTTAAGAAACACCTTAGCTAAGCATGATGTTAATTGATTTTTGGGTGTTCCAAAATCAATTGCATTACTGATATAATAGCATAGAGGTGGGAACATATCTACGTGTTTCATCCAAGTGGCTGATATCATATTTGATATTAACAGCATAATCTTCTATTACTTAGCATACCTATTAAGAATATATAGCATCCAATTCCCAAAAGCAATGACATAGCAATTTAATTGCATTCGATACATGTCAAACTACTCAGAAGATGACTAAGACACGAACCTTGCTAGGGCATAAAGTTTAGGATATAAATGCCCACTATAATGCCGACAAATGTTCATCTATTATACAATAAACAATGGAGCTTTATGAGTGAGGAAATATGCGCTGGTATATGTATCAACTCGTTCCAAACCAAAAAAAGACCACATGACATTCAAAGAGAAGGGGAAAACCACTATTCTTCTGCTGCAGCATACACTAAGATAAAAATTTAAGGAGGCACTGACCTTTGACAGTAACGAGCATATCGAGGAACCCATGGCTTGCATCACGTCAACTGCCGAACTGACTGCATCTTTCACTTTTTGTAAATCTGCCTGTTACACAAACATCACCTGTAAGTCCTTCCAATTAAAGGGTACAGATAAATTTTTAACCATTCATGGAAATCCAGAGGCACTAACCCGAGCTCCACTAACAACTGGAAGCCGGAGAGTGCTAGCTTTTAATGCTTCTGTAGCTCCTGATAAGGAACTAGCATGATCTCTGTCTATATTTGACCACTCGTCTAAATAGGTCATCTGCATTAATTAAAGAGGAGTTTTTAGAAGAAAGAAGCAAAACTGTTGATATGCAAGTTATGTAAATTCAGTCATAATCTTGTCAAAGTTAGCAGAACATATCTTCTAGAAAGTCATGTCACTGAGTTATTTCACACCTATAATATTGGATATTAGCAACAATAAACAGGCCAAAGTACTGGGAGGGTTGCAATGGATCAGATTCAAGTTGGATATTAGGTTATCAAGTTTGGATTCCAGGTATCCTATCTAGGTCTAATAAGAAAGGGTTGCAATGGGTCGGATTCAAGTTGGATGCTAGGATATCAAGTTTGGATCCCAAAGTATCCTATCTAGGTCTAATAAGGAAGTTGACCTATTTCTAGGATCCATAACCAGTTAGATATCAATTTTAAGGATCAAAGCTTGAAATTTCACGTCAGATTCAAATCGGATCAGCATATAATCAGGTGCACTGCCTTCCTAGAATGCTAATATTCCCATTGCTGAAAAGATGAATGTGATGTTGATACAAAGAAAATACTAGTCTTGAAACTCCACTAAAAACACAAGTCAAACCACCTGTATAAATCCGTACTCACAATTATCATTTTTCACATGGTTAAAATATCTAGCAAGACAAAACTGCTCTAGATATCATTTATTTTTCTTTTTCATTATACTATGAGATCGGGCTTTTTTGCTTGCAAGGCCTTCACTTCCAGCGATATAAGGAAAGGTTATCTATTATGAAAGGATCTGTTCTAATATGCTAGTTGATATTAAAATAGAGAATTCCTTCACTTCTCAGATTTCTGACACTTTAGTACATAGTGAAGAGAGTAACTTCCACAGAACTTCCTTAAGGTAGTTCAGAAAATATTTTAAGATTCCTTAGTAGCATAACTATGACTTAGAATGATTTATAAACGACATAGATGTTGTTTTTTTTTATCTGGATGTGGTCACTATAAGAATTTGAGAATTGAGATTGCATACCTATTGGGATATTGACACATGATATATCCAGCTTAAGAGCTTCAGGATGAATTTTAGGTTAAGTCACCACATATGCGCCATGGGTATCTCAACCATTCAGTTGGGTATGGTTGTCAATCATTTTAGGGATGCTTGTCTAAGAATAATAAAGCCACTTTACAGTAAGTAGGCTAAAATACATTGAGAACACAAGCACAGACATGTATTTTTTAGGTCTGAGTATATACTTGTATGCCTGTAATGGATGTCTCAACCAATATTGAAAAAAGAGAGAATGTATAATGTAACATTCAACTTCTCGATAACTTAAAGATTATATAACATGATGCATAACTAGGTTTTTGTGTCTTGTTAATTTAAAACAAATGAAACAAAATATTCCTAGTAATTTTAATAAATGGGACATCATTAAGATATAAATTTATCTTAAAATAAAGATTCCAAAAGGTAATATAATCTATATTAATATACTAAACAAGTAGCACGACAAATAGTCAAATATATCACTACAAATGATAAAGCTTTTTTCTAGGTTTCTCTACATTCAATCTATAAAGCACAGCCTGCAGTACATTGGTTTTGTTAGGTTCCTTCATGTGCATTCTTCAGCTATATGATACTCCAAAAGCGCTTCTCTAGTTTAACATAACTTTGAGCGATCACGCATGTACTACTGCCTTTTTTTGTTGCATTTGCAGCTTCTGCTTTGTGACTCAATAAACCACATCTCCGACATCTGAAATTTGTTCATGCTATCGTGGCAGCATGCCATCATGACATCTTCTCCATAGATTTCAGGTTTTGGACGAATGGCCGAGTGGCATGTTTCATCATAAAGCATCCTCTTTTGGGTCACAATGTAAACCATTTTGATATATCATGATGGTTCATACCAACTGTCATTTTAGACATAGTCCCAACTCCCAAGACATCATGATGAATAAGTGTCGCTTCATCATTAGCACAGCAGTATCTTTCAGCAGAGACACTCCAAGTGCAACCTCTAAATATCTCTCTTGATCCTTGCATTATCATCTCAGGAATAACTAGGTTAGTGTGGATTTCTTTCTCTAGACTTATTTTGTAGTCAAAAGGGAACTAAATAACATGTTTCAGAATGCCTACAAATCGATTAGGCAAACTTAGGCACCCGTATGCAGTTAATAAACTCTTGTATCTGGAGAAAGTCATATGTTATCAAGCTATCTAGTGTTTTATTATAAAGCCTCATGGCTCTAGAGAATATTAGCAACATTCATAGCTTCTATTGCCCCATTTCTAGCTACAGCCATCCTACGGCCATCCTTCGGCCAATAATTTTAGAAGTTCCCGACTCATCAATTTGCTGAACTTAAGGCTGTATTGGAGGAAATCCTTCACTCTACCAAACTATCACTTGATCACCTGCCGATCTGCTTAATTGTTCTTGGAAATTCTTTTCCTTATAGAAATATCAAATTGTAATTGTCTCGGCACTTGGGGAAGTATCCAAGCATGCAACAACATCACATTTTTTATGCACTAGAAGGTATTCTGATTCCAACACTATATCAATTAAGATGAGCAGTGATTGAAAAAAACCTCTAGACACACCCGTTACAGTTTGTACTACTGTTGTTGCCGTCTCTCTATCCTTCGAATCATGTAGCAGATACTCAGCTGACATTGTTCACATGCTTAATAGATGCCCTTTGGTAATTTCTTAGGAACACAACTTTGAATTTCATTGGGCAACATACAACTTGCACTTTAGATACTACCTTGTCTAAAAATTGTGTTGCCCTGGTCATATATTTTTTTTTCACATATTCGACCTCTTGTTTCATGAAAGATCCTTGCTACGATAAAGACTCCAGAAACATTATAAAGAAAAAAAGGCTTTTCTACTTTTGAAAAATAGTATTTGCATCTCCTTTCATTAGTACTTTTTTGTCTTAGATATCCTTTGGCAATACACAACTTTGAATTCTACTGGGGCAACATACAACTGTCTTTCTTCAGATAATACTAGCTTGTCTTTAAATTGTGTTTACCTGATAATATGCTTTTGAACATATTAAACCTCGTGTTGCGTGAAAGGTTCTTGCTAGGATAAAGACTAAGGAAACACTATGAAGAAAGTAGGCTTTTAAAAAATAGCCGTTGCATATCCTTTCCTCAGTACTACTTCATCTAACATATTCTAACTTGCTGCGTTTTAACTTGCTAGTTAACAGTCGTAGCAACCCCACTCCATTCACATTTTTAGTTCTCGCCAGCGAAGGTTGAAACAAGCATCTTGTTATGTCATCTTTTTATTGGCACCAAACCGCCATGATATTGAGGATTTTATGGCGAATGTTGTTTTGAGGGTACTATCAGGAATATTGCAGATCGTTTCGGACAAATAAAACGCAATTGCAGGCTCAAAATTGCGCCCGATATGAGCTGCTTTAATTTCCGCCTTATTGGGTTTCAATATAAGTTTGCAAACCTGACCCGACCTAACCCAATTATCCTATTTCTATTCTAAAACATAAGCCTCCTACTTGGGTCATTTAGGGCAAAATTTTGCCCCACATCCATCGCGACTCGGAGCTGAAACCTCTTCAGCTTTAAGACTTCGATATTAGGGTACCCTCCCTCCCTCTCTCTCTCTCACATGCAACTAGGGCTTCGACTGGAAACTAGGGTTTTGGGGCTTCGGCTAGAAACTACGGCTTCAAGGCTCATCACCCATCAAGTACTCTCTCTCTCTTTCCCCACCCTCACAGTATCCGAGTCTCACCCTCTGAGTCTCAGTCTTTCTCAGTGTTTTGAGTTAGATGTTTTTTTAACTTTAGATTAATGTTAGATGTTAGTTACGTATTTGAGTTGGAATATATTAGATATTTGAGTTGGAATGTTGATTTCTTTTATACTGTTAAGTTGATGACTGATATAAAATTTATTTGTTGAATAGTTTATACAATCAATTTGTAACCTTAAACATCATTTGATATTTACTTTTTTGTATGTATAGACTATAAAATTTATTAAGTATGCTTAGATTGCATTTAGGATATTATATTATGTGTATGCACACCATACGATATGACAATCCGATATTTAGTACATATCCTCCGACAATATCCCCAATATCCACTACCCGACATGGATTTTAGCCAATCCGATAGGAACCCGACATCCGACATTTAGAACCTTCAAAGAAACTGAAAAAGACTTGGGCAGTCTAAATATTGAAGAAATATCATTGGCAAGTTACTTAATTATTTTCATTTTTATGCCCTACTATGCATATTCATTGATAAGTCGGTTGCTTATGATATGACTACCTCATGAATTAGCTGTTCAACTATGCCTATTCTTTCTAAAATATGAGCTTTTAACCTCAATATACCATGATAGTATAATTAATGCCTTTCATTTGACACTTGAAAATTATCCTTAGAAAAACTACCTGCAATCTGCTATTATCATCAGAACTTTTCATTTTGATTCTTGACTTGAGAGTACTTCCCATCTGAATTTTTACATTTCCAATTAGGCAATGTTTAACAATAATGCTGGCATTAGCATACATATAAATGAATCATATGGAGATTCCTTTTTATGCATTCACTGATTTGTAAAGGCATGTTTATTAATACACACACATAATGAAATATATTGTACTGAAATTGACATAAAAACTTTTTATTTTTATCACTGTTGTAAATAGCGGGGCTATAGCGGCGCGAATAGCGGTCGCGGCCCTTCAGCGCTACGCGTAGGGGTTTCGCGGCTGGCTTAAGCGGGAAAATCCGCTATTCATTCGAATAGCGCGTAAAAGCGGATTTTAGCAGGTTAAAAGCGGGCTTTCGCGGTTAAAAACGGATTTTCGCGGTTAAAAGCGGATTTTTGTTGTTAAAAGCGGCTAAACCCGCTAAACCCGTTATCACACATATTATGATGCTATATTTCTTGGATTTCTTCATAGTTTCATTCATACAACAAGCTTATTAATTGTTATTTATTGATAATACAAGAAATTTACAGTTTCATTCATACAACAAGCTTATTAATTGTTATTTATTGATAATACAAGAAATTTACAACTAATTAAATTTTTAGATTTTTTTATGAATTTTCTTATTATTTAGGATATTTAAATATATTTAAATTTGTCCGCTATTTGACTGTGCGCTATTTGCCGCGATTTCGCCGCAATAGCCCGATATAGCCTTAGCGGTACCTCGCCGCGACGCGCCGCGATCCGCTATCAGCAACCTTGATTTTTATGATTGACGTAAGGGCACTGCTCATCTTACTTTTTTGGCACTTGTATACTGACACTTCTTATACTACTCACTGCATAACTTTTTTTCCGTAGGTTTTTTCAATTTTCACTTTTACTGGTAATTGTCAATGGACAGTCTATGGATTTGTGTACATAAACACATTCATGATGTTGTGTTTTCTATGGATATTTGATATAATAGAACCTTTCATTTTGATGCTCGACCAAAAAATACCTATTGTCTAAACTTTTTTCAATTTCATTTATCACACCTTCATATAACAATGTACGCATTTGTAATCATAGCAACTATATATCTTTACTCATAAATGTAAGCCAACAAACACTGACAAGTGACAAGTTTATAGCTTATGAAAGACTTGTCTACTGATGATTGAAAGTGAGTAGGGTGTAGGCATGGAGCAAGGGTGCAACCAAAATATTCTGAAATAGATTCCTAAAAATGAAAGAGGAAAATGAAAAGCATGTTATGCAGTTTTACCAATAGAAAACGAGCATGAGATGAAGATGAAACTTACTTGTTGCTTTAGAATTGATGTTAGCTTTAAATTTTGTGTCAGTAATTGCAGCTTGATCCTTTTACGAGTTACAGAATCACGCAGTTCGGAGGTTGCCATCCATGCATTATACAGGTTTTTCTGATAGAGGGCATCAAAAAGAGAAGCATAAGTTGATTACACTAAACATGTAAAGCAAGCCTAACCAGTAACACAGGATAAAAGAAGCATATGAAGCCTTTAATATGTATACTAACACACATATATCCAACCAATATATATATTGGCTTGTTTCACATGAATATACAGCTACAACATTAGTGAATAATAGATTACATAATACATAGGGAGAGGTGTTAACACTCTCGAGGAATAATTAAATTTAATTACACCCACCTACAAAAACGTACATTATACAATGAAATTGAACAATCAAGTCCGTCCAATATCTATTGATAAAAAAATCATGTGTTGAGCATATATTAGCCATGTATCAAGTGGATGAGAAATTAACATTTTTCCAACAATACAACTAAAGGGACCTCTTGATGCTTAAGTTAAGCAATTTCAAAAGAGGATAAATTACGTTTATCATGATATACATATCTAAAAACATCTATAATAAAAAATATTGACGTTTCAGGACTCCTAACGATGTTTCACATGGTAACTTTTGTTGTATTGTCATTAACCCTTTAAGTTTGCAACAACTTGATGTATAAGTAATTAGAACTCAATGTATCTAATTTTTGTTTATACAGAATTCAGGATATATAGAATCAATGTATAAGTAATTAAAATGAAGGGAATGGATGTCATATCATGCATTTTGAAGTGTATATTACCAAATTAGTTATTCCCTAGGAGTATTAAAGCTACATATACAGGATAAACTAATTTAGCCTCACACGAAAGCATATAACCACGACATATAATGATTAGAGTGCTGCATTCAGCTAATTTGTAGGTGGAGGTTATTGTGTCGCTAATCTCATTATGAAAATCGATATCTCACCATTCATCCTAGCCGAGTATCTACTCAGCTGACTTGAATACTTTCTGTATATCTGGTAAAATAAAATTCTGGCGGGACAATATGAAGTTACATAAAACATTAGAATCTTAATTAGATTTGAGTCATTTATTGTTTTAAACTGTTTCAAGCCTCTTTTATAGGTTATAACCTTTTTAAATCTATCCAACAGTCTTAAATTGATTCCAAACAAGCAGGCACTGTTAAAAGAACCATTATGGTTAAAGGCCACTTATGAGAACATTATGTCATTTTCACTTTATATTTGATTTTTCTATAAAAACTGAGAAATAGTTACTTCGAAAAGTAGGTCAGCCTCTCTTTGGCTTCATTTTCTCTTGTTGTTATCTACTTTTGTTTCTATAACTTACACACATTCTGCTTTATTGTCAATCTTTCAAGAGGTTCCAGAATGGTAAATTGCAAAAGGGGTTTATTGTCCGAGGCCCCTTAAGAGGATACAAGGTACAGAAAAGATACTAATAGAGGAGATTCATCCTGACATTTGTTATAGTGGAGTGAAATATTTTTTCATTCTCCACTACCAAGCATGTCTTGAGACTTGAACAAGGTTCTTGTTTTAAGCAGCTTACAGACTTCTTTTATAAGTTATAACCTTTCTAATTTGTTCAGCATTCTTTGCTAGCGGGCACACAAACAAGCACTGTTAAACAGCCATCGCGAGTAAAGCCACCTGTAGGGAGACCTATTCATTTTACCTCTATACTTGATTTCACAAATAAAAGCGAACTAAAAGAGTTGTTTGGAAAAGTAATATTCTTTTCATTGCACTTTCACATCTCTTTTACTCCATTTATCCTGTTTCACCTATTCTACTCTCTTTAACTTGCATTCATTTAGTTCATCATCACACATCCCATTAGGGGTTCTACACCAGCAAAATGAAACAGGGGCTTGCTTACCTCAGAAGGCACCTTAAGAGATGATAGGTCTAGAAATGAAGATGCTATATAGAGCCAGAGGAATTGTGCCCTAACATGTGTCGAATAATACTGAATAAAAGTGTCTTGATGTTTTCATTCTCCATTATTCATATCGTAAACAAGGTCTTGACTTGAAATTTATGACATCTAGACCAAGTTAAGACCTATATCACATAAATACAACGATATGAGTTATCTAGAACTCTGATAAAAAAACTCCAGCAAGTGGGAATTGTGAGATGAGTATGTCTTTTGCATAATGCTGTTACCGCTAGAAATACTACGTTCACTAGAAAATGCCATGCTCCTATTACTCTCTGACATAAGTTTCAGCATTTGAAAATATATCTCCACCTATTAGACCAAAGGCCTGCTGCATTTCAAACGTACAATCATTACATAATCAGAAGGCAACAGACTGCTCGACCTCTTATCTATTGTATGGAATATATGTTTAACACCACGTCTAAATAAAGGAACTAAAACACAGGCTGTATTACCTATCAAAAGGATGTCTTCAGGGATAAAATTTCCAGCTTATGTCCATGCAATAGGACATTAAAAATATGCTTACCGATATTTTTTCTCAAATTCACCTGCCTACCGAAAGAATTATAGAAATTTATGATTTGCATGCATTGACACACATACAATGTTCTGACACACGAAATCAGAATTAGGGACCTTCACAAATAAAGATACCAGGACATGAAAATGTAGAAGTTTTTAGATATTTAACATTTAACTTATGTAAGTGTATGTATGGGTTTGTTCAATTGTTCACAACAGAAAGAGACCAAAAAGAATAAAATGATCTTCAAGACAATTAGCATTGTTTGTCTTGACATGGGCTCTATTCATTTATAAGCTATGGGCACTCATGAACCAGTATGTCATCTATAGTAATAGGAATTAGTGTAGATTTCTTACTTTTCAGAACATCAAGAGTACTAATGTTAGGTTCTAACAATCTGGATTTATCCCGGGTTGAGAGATTGATTTTGACATGCAGTGGGTTAGGGATGTGCTAGGCCACAGGATCTAGGGTTTGTCAAAACTAACCTAGGACTTTAAACATTTTTTAAGGTAATATCATAAGCTTTATGCAAATACAAGGCAAAACAAAGTATTCACCAGAACAGCAATTTACGAATGGCATTAGAGATAAAGATATAAGGAAGAAGCAGGAAAAAGGAAGAGACGGGAGAATGTTTCTGACTATAAGATCATCAGTTAATTATTCACAGAACTGTCTCAAAAGTTTAAGTACATTTACGTTTTTATTATTAACCCGGACAAAAATCCCAAGGAGATGTAAAGCAATCGTCATAGCTCACACCAATGCATCAACATCCACAGTGTTCCCTACAGATGTAGATTAGTATCGGAGCACAAGTGAAATCAAAATGAGGAAGTCTCTGCACAAGCATTAACTATGACTGTGGCAAAAATATTGATAATTAAATAAAGGGCATGAAAGGCCTCGCCAAATGCAACCTTTTTCGGTGGTATGTAGTTTTCCTAACTTACAGTCATCTGCATGCTAATGCAATCAATGAGCAAGAATGCCTAGTATTTACCTAGACAGTTCAAATATTAGGGCTTTTGACATATATAGTACTTTGACATCTGAAGCACTTCCAGAACTCTCTTAGGACATCTCGACTCAGAACTATAATGGTATTACTGTTAGAATATTAAAAAAATTAACTCTCAACCCTCACCATAACTTTGGAGTTCTGGTGTAATGGTTAGAGGAACTTTAAGAATGACCGTCCACTTCAAATGTTGATTCTTTCATGCAAAAGATTTTAGTTTAGAATGTATATACTAAATAGTATATTAATGGTATACACTTATCACTGAAGTATGAGTCAATCTGTAAGTTTAACTACTTGTGACATGAAACATATTCATTATCCTCAAAGTTCTCCATGGACACTCTAAGGACACTACTAATCAGAATTATGACAATGATACTGTGCACTTCTGCTGATTCTTTCATGCAAAAGATGGCCAGTTTAGATTGTGTATGTAATGGTATTCACTTAATATTGTAACATGGGTCAATTTCTTAGGTTAGGTTCTCATGATGTGAAATATATTCATTCCTCCAGAAGTGTCTATCCACAAGCTAAAGGAGTACTAGTATCACATTTTTAGAGTGTTTGCATACCAGAGACCATGTAAGCAACAATGATCTAACCGAAGCTAAAGAACTAGGAGCTTGATATTCTTGACTATGATTTTTCCCACATAAGGATGAATAGCATGAAAGATGCCTTCTAGCCTCAGCATTATACACCAAAGCATCTCAACCAAACAAGAAGTGTTGCTTAAAATTTTAAAATTACAAACCCCCC
>NC_033801.1:28571100-28574128 GCF_001876935.1 Asparagus officinalis
CA
Organism: Asparagus officinalis; assembly: GCF_001876935.1. Taxonomy (NCBI): domain Eukaryota; kingdom Viridiplantae; phylum Streptophyta; class Magnoliopsida; order Asparagales; family Asparagaceae; genus Asparagus; species Asparagus officinalis. The sequence continues at coordinate 28,571,103 of NC_033801.1, forward strand.
ACAAAAAAGAAGACAAAAACAAACAAGCAAAACAGCCACCTTCCCCCACACATGCGCATGCACACAGAGAATAAAGGATACAATGGCGGGAAATGATGAGAATCCTAATGCTCATAAATGAAACAAGAGATAAATAAGTTGATAGTAAGCAGATTGAAGTCCTGGTTGTTTCCATAACAGCTTAAGAATTAGCTAATATGTTATCTTGTAGGCAAAGAGTTATCCTTATTCACAAGCACACTTATGAGACAGAATCATAGGATTTATTATCACCAATCAACAGTCAGATCTGACCATATAGTTACAGCTACTACATCAAAGTCTATCATCGTTCCTTATAGAGGCATAACAATCTATCATACAAGAGATTACGACAACAAAACATAATGGCTGTTCGAACAAGTGAGCAACAATTAGTTTCTCAGGTAAGAAGGGGCGGGGGGGAGGGGGAGGGGGGTTGAAAGTATAGCTTAAAATCCTAATATGGGACCAGTTACTCAAGTAGTATTATGTGCTGTATACACAATAATAATAGAGCAACAGTCACGGTTTTAATCATGATAAGCATCACATTCAGAACAAATTAAAGATTTATATATTATTATACTATCCGGTCGTGACTGAAAGAAAGAGGTTTTATGTTGAACATTGCATTTTCCATGAACACTTACCAACCCAATTATTAAAAGCTATATATGTATAACTACTTTCCACCAGACCATGAGCAAGACACATGTTTTGTAGGACATGTCCCTTAGGTAAAAAACTTGAACAACCATAGCTGTAGATAGCCATATATGTATAACTACTTTCGACCAGACCATGAGCAAGACCTACATGTTTGTAAGACATGTCCCTTGGGTAAAAAAATTCTTGAACAGTCATAGCTGTAGATGGCCAGGCTTTATTATGCTATTGTTTTCTAAGGGAGAAGCACTTTACAATAGGATAATGTGATGTTTTCTATCATGACTTATGCTTAAGAGAATAAGAGGGACAAGTTAGCAAACCTAGTTTCCTAAACAATGTTTCAACTTTCAAATGCAAATCATTCTCAGGAAAGGCATAAGAAATAGGCATGTCATGGGACTAGAATGCAATACATTTTTTTGACAAATATAATTATGGTACTACCATATCATTTTGTTTTCAGCCTTCTGCGCTCATATATGCTCCTCTATGATTTATCTTCCTATTGTAGCGGGCACAAAACTGCATTTTGGTATATATTTTAAGCCAACTACACCATAATTGAACTTTCCAGTCATGGAGTACTTGTATCAAATTATCCAATTTTGTTATTTCACGTCAAAAACCTATGCAATACAGACGATATATCATTCCACTTGACCTAAAGGTAAGGCTTGTAATAAAATGGTAAGCTTCTAAGAATACTTCCCTCAAATGAAATGCGTATTAATAGCTATAACAGGATAAACCCCCAAGGTTCTCCATGATTAGTTAACATAGACAGTACTGATCTGAACAGAATTACTCAATGGATAGAAAATCAAATGCAGCATTCAACAACCATTATATGCATGTTACTCTAGTGACCAATTTTGTAAAAAGACAAATTGATGTCCTTGTTCATTGCATCACTAATAATAAATAATTAACTCCTCACAAGTTTTCCCAAATGGTTGCAATTATATACATACCTTCCTAGTTTGTAAGGGAGGAAACAATGAATTCATAGTCAAACAGTTACCATTATAAAACTAAATAAAAGCAACACATAATCAGAAGGCACTTTACATAAATAAACAACTGCAATCAATAACTAACTACATAATGTAGAATAAACCAAAAGAAATAATAAACCGATAAAACAATTACCTCTGCTGCCAATCTCTGCACCATAAGGGCAGCACACGCTCTCGCGTTCACCCATCGCCACTGCAAATTCCGGTTATCCAACAATCTCAACAGATGCGCCTCCTCGATCCTGTTCTCGCCTTTCTTCGCTCTTCTGACCTCCGCTGCAAAGCTTATGATTGAAGGTGCATTGCCCACCTGCTGCCCGTTTGGCAACGGTGAAGAACTCCCCATCACGCTACTATTCCCTCTCCCTCTCAAAGGGCTCGCCATTCCTCTCGCGGGAGACCCTGCGGCCTTACTAGGTGAAGAAGGCCTAATCGGCCTATTTGGTGAAGCTGCTGATCTCGGTGACGACAATGGGCTATCGCTCAAAGTCCTTTTGATGGCCGGTGACTTTATTCCAGGCTCAGGAATTCTTCTCAGCCTACTACCATTCTCTTGCCAAAATCTCGCAGGTACGCTTATTCCTCTCGACGTTACCTTGGCTCTCAGTGGCACTGAAACCTCATTAGCACCCGAATTGCTTCCCGATGACACACTGTCACTATCTGAATCCAAACCCATCTGCCCATCGAACGAAACCCTCCTCGTCCCGTCCTCCATTAAAACCGACGACTGCTGAAGCAACCTAACAGTAGCCAAGATCGGATCTTTCTTACTATCAGAGCAATCCAAGCTCCTCGTAAGCGAGCTCGACAGCGATCTAGCAGCCGGCCAGCGGCGGGAGTGAGAATGCTCCACCGGCTTCGAGTTCTCCGTCTTCGCATCTGATCTCCTCCGCTCCGGCGTCGGTTTTCGGGTCGGATTCGGGGAATTCGAGGCGGCCTTCGCTTTACTAGTCTGATAGAAGAAGGATTCCCCTTGAAAAGACACAGAGAGAGACCTCGTCGTCGTGCAAAGGGCTCTCGCAGCGTTCGAGATAGTCTCTTGAGGGTTTGATTTGGGGGTTGAGGGTCGAGAGCGATCGACCGAGTGAGATCGCTTCGATTGGGACAATGCAGTTGGAGTCGAGGGTCGAGGAGTCAGCAGAGGCGAGGGATACCTTCTAGAAGCCGACGAAGAGGTCGAATTTGAGGATGAAGACGTATACGACGTCGAAGTCGAGGTTGAGGACGAAGAAGAGAGGTATCGAGAGGTGATCTCCTTGGTTCTAGGTCTTCGTGAAGAGATCGTGGCGTTGTCTTTCTCAGAGGGGATCAATGGCG
>NC_033801.1:28574138-28574977 GCF_001876935.1 Asparagus officinalis
CACCGCCGGGATCTGGTTGCTACTGGTCTCCTGGGAGGTAACATCACCGGGGCGGAGTACCGGACTCCGATGGGGGAAGAGAGAAAAGGGGAGAGAAGTTATGGGGGGGGTTAGAGAGAAGTTACAGGCAGCAGCGTCAAAGAGAGAGAGTATAGCAGGGTTTTGGATATTTTTTTTTTCCTTTTTCTTTTTATTTATTTTTTCTAGGGATATGGGTGTTTTTATTAATTAATATTTGGATTTCTTTTTTCGGGCGGGGTGGGGGAATATTTTTTTCGTTTTGTTTTTGTATTTTTGGGTGCGAAGTTACTGTTAGAGTTGCTGTTTTCTGAAGTTTTGGCCTTTGGGTGTCTGTATATGAATGAGAGAGAGAGGAGGGAGAATATTGTGGGTTTTTCTTTTTTTTCTTTTTTTTTTTTTGAAAGGAAATATTGTGGGTTTTAGCTCTTCTGATGGGGGGTAGAGAGAGGGAGAGAAAATGGAAACCAAATGAGAGCTTGGGAAATTAATTAGAAACACTGATGACTCGCTACCGTACCGAAATGGATAGGTACATAAAGAGAGAGGAAGTTAGTATTTTGCTAACTTCTAAAGCTTAGGAGAAAAATAGGGAGGCATTAATTTGTTTTACTTTTTATTTACTTTCCGAAGTTAGCGTGTTTTAGTCAACAGCAATGTTTGTGCAATTTTAAATATTTTACAGATTTTCTGATTGCTGTGAAACCATCATGGTTTAATAATTATTAATTATTATAGTTTTTGGAATTTCTTGAGAAGGCAGTGGGCAGATTAAGTGCTAGTGATTTTTATGAAATTGAAAGAAACTTAAGAGTTTTTAG
>NC_033801.1:28574990-28733963 GCF_001876935.1 Asparagus officinalis
GAACTAAGATAAAAGGAAACAAGCGAGCAATTATGCTATCAGTATGTTGTTAGGCTTTCTTCTTTAGGAAATAGCTTAAATTGTGGAGGATAAATAAATAAATAGGACAGAGAAAAGGCGAGATAGAGAAAGTAGACTGTCCAAATCCAAAATTCTCCAGCGCTAATGTCGTTTTCTTTCCTCCCCTGAGGAGATTAATTAAGCACCTATTATTATAGTAAACAAATGAACACGGGGTGGAGCCCACCTCATCAACAAGTAAGGATCCCATCCCTTGTGGGCCCCCGCATGTTACTGTTTTTCAGCTGATCCGATGGTTGGGGATGAGCAACATATCAACCATTAAGCGTGATCAATTAGAGCTGAATAGCAGGTAGGAGACATAGTGAACTATAATAATGCAAAAGTTTTGGAGTTTCTTTCTGCAACAAAAAACAAAATCAATTCGATGTAGGAAGTTATATATCTTTTATTTTTTTTTCCATTTTTCGTCTCAAGAGAATAGAATAACTATAGAAAATATACATAGAAAATAATTTGACGATCCATCAATATCCCAGAGAAGGAAGTTTTATGGTGTTTTCATGATGCATTGAACCCATCTTTAGTTCAAAATATCCCTAAGAATTTTGGAAATAGCCTAGTGTAAAGATAGCAAATTCAGAAATTTAAGAACTGACCTCCTAACTTGATGAGTTATTAGACTTCAAACGATTTTCACATAATTAAGTTTGAAAATAAAAATCTCGGCTATACTATTCTATTGATTAAACTAATTGGACATGAGGGTATCTTTAATTACTCTAAAAGCATTTTATGGGCAATTTCTCATGGCTAGTTGACTCCTATGTTTGCCTTAAGGGATACGCTAAGAAAATCATAGATAGTTCAACATTAATTAAAGTTACTCAGTTAATTAATGATCAGTTTATAGTTAGTTAAAAGGGGTTTCCCTGGTACTAGTCCCCCCAAATCTTTCATATTTTGGAATTAGTCCCACAAATCTTCATATTTTGATGTTAGTCTCACTATCTTGTTAAGAGTTTTAAAAAAGTCCTCCAAATCTTCATATTTTAAAATTAGTTCTCCAAATATTTTAAGTGTGATAAAATTACTCCTGAAATCCTTCAGCTAGCTGGTAACTAGAGTGAAATATTTAAAAGATCTGGAGAACTAATTTTAAAGCACTCGACGATTTGGGGACTGATTCCAAAATGTAAAGATTTAATAAACCAATTTCAATGCATAAAATATGTAGGGGACTAATATGGGAAAAAAACAACCCACGAAACTAGGTTTTTGCGGGGGTGGGTCCATTGCTAACAAAGGCAAAGTGGGGCCAATAATCTCTATTGTGGTCTTTTTTCGATTCCAGATAAAAAGACACCGGCCCATGATCCGGACTCTTGTACGCTTTTCTTTCCTTCCCTTTTGTGCGCACCAATCTGGGAGCAATCACATTTTTATGTGGCTCGTTGGTCGCATCTCTTTAGTTGGATGCATTCTAATTGTGGTAAGTTTTTGTAACCTGGCTACCTCTAACTATTATTTCATTTTAAGAAACATGCAGTGTGCGAACATCAAATTTGAAGTTAAAGAATGAACCTCACCTTGCACGTTAACCTTTTTTTGCAAGAATAGGAGTAACCATGCGGATGATGCAACTAATTCTTAATCCCTGATTTGATTTGATGCGTACTGCAAAATTCACATATAACAGGAATATTCATTATTCTCTTAAACTTATTCCGCATACAAATGTTATTGTATGCAGATATTAATCTGATTACACAATGAGTCGGATCTGTAGATGCGAATAGTTATTATTAGGTTCAGGAGTCTATTTAATTCTTGCGTCATGTTGGTTTCATGGCAAACTAAGAAGCTGGTAGTTTCTATTTCTTCTTAATTTCGTACATTGACATTTAGTTGATTNCCCCCCCCCCCCAAAAGAATTTTTTTTTTTTTTTTTTTGAAAAGTTTAATACAGTGACATTTTTCTTTATAAGGTCAAGGTTCTAGTTGACTACTGATCACTCCCAAATAGATGTTTATAATTGGTTAATTTGCGTGGCAACTAGATTTTAGCAGAGATTAACTGCAGTCAAGTCAAAGTTGCTTGAAAATACGGCAATTTTCTTCTATAATTAACTTGCAAATGTTGGGTGATTAATTAATCGCGGTTCCTAACGAGACAGAACCATTAATCATAAACCGCATCACCTAGCTTTCTTCAAATAAGAAACCAAAATAATCATATGAGAGGCTTGATCCCATCTCATTTATCATCATAAAAAGCTCTTTCAATAATCAGTTTATTAGAGAAACAAGTTAAAATGGTCACGAACAATTGATTTCAACAAAGAATGTACTTGGTTTATTATTGTTGGACATTTTGGTACGTTTGATTTGGTGTAGTTGGGACACTGTATCGTTCCAATTACATCAAAATTTTAAAACTCTTGTTTAGCTCGATATTATTGCAACGCTAACTACAACAACAAAAAATTTCTTTATTCGGTTATATGTTGTTACAACACCAAAAGATAGTTGTAACAACAAATTAAACCAAAAAATAAAGATATTGGAACAACACTCAAATTCAAACGTTGTCATCATGGGACTATTTGGTTTTTGAATTAATTTTGATGTATGTACTGTGTTCTGTAAAACCTTAATTAAAATCGTGTTTGTTTGTGATGAATATTAAATAGGATATGCACGAATGATAAATTCTTATCAAATTTTATTTGGTTGTACAAGAATTTTATTGAGAATATGTGATTAAATTCATGATCATCACATTTTAGTACACTTGTATACCCTTATTATCTATTTCATTTGAATAAATATATCAACTAGTAATGAGTTTTTATCTTAAATTGCAAGTAATAATGAGTTTTTATCTTAACTTGCATGTAATGGAGAATCAATGAATAAGAACCAAAAATAGCCAAATTCCCTCAATTTCCCACCATTTATTGAAGCCCAATATCAAGCCAAGAGTAGGCTTACAAAGCCCAAGAGATCAAGAAAAATCGGGTTAATGAGTCAATAAAAGAACCAATTCTGTTAGGAACCAATCGATTAGCTAATTGATCAGCCAACCGATTAGTTCATAACGTAATCAGTTGATGGCTGAGATTTATTAATTGGAGCTCAAGACAAATATAATAGATCTAGTTGATTAATTTAGGTTATAAATAGGGGTAGAGAGTAATGGAGAGGAGGACCACTTTTAATTGAGAATGTCTTCCAAAGTTATAAATTTTTTATGTATAATAAATAAAAAAAAATTATTTTTCTTTTTAATTTTGTTATTCTTCTCTTTGATGATGAAAATGAAGATTTGCATATAAGGAGCCAACCCCTTGCAATGTAAGTTTTTATTTTTCTCTTTTATTTTTTTAATTTAGAATTGCATGTTTTAGGATTTTATTTTCTTATTTTTATTTCATGTTTGGTAGATTAGATTTATTGCTTTGTAGTGTAGATTTATTTTATATTTTTGTTGTATAGATTTATTTTCTTGCTCTTTTATACTTTGGTTTTCTATTTTTTTTCTTTTATTTGTTGTAGTTTAAATTTACTTCTTGTTCTTTTATGCTTATTAGTGTAGATTTTATTTTCTTATTTTAATTTTGCAAAATGAGTAACAAATTCTTATAGGAAATCTAGGATTGCATGAAACTAGTTTAATTTTTTATGGTTTATGGATTACTCTCTTTATACTTAAAATGATCATGTTTAGGATAAACAACTAGAGAACTAATTGGTAGAAAAAGAGTTTGATAACATATGCTTATCTTGAGCGGTTTGATAGGTTATGCTTATCATTTCTATGATTATTATCTAGTTGCTTGCTCTTTCTATGAATAGTGATTTTGCTTGATGATAATTTGATAGATTATACTTTCATTAAGTGGTACGCTTAGTAAATCTAAAGTAAAATATAATAAAATAGAGTAGTTCATAAATCCTAATTAAAATTAACTAGTGGATTCATTAAGTGGTACATTTGTTTTTCTACCATTTTTTCTTAATTTTAATTTTCTCTTCCTCTCTTGATTTCCTTATTCTTGATTTTCTTTTGTTGATTTTTTCACTTCTTCCTACTTCTTTTTATCTTCTCTTATTTTCATTTCTTTTTAGTTCTTCTTTGTTTTCTTTGTTTCCTCCTTTTCTCTTTCTTCTCTCTCGTTTTAGATTAATTACTTTGTGACAAATCTCTTTCTACATCTCTATACTTTTACTTGCACTCTTTTTTGGTCCACACTCTTCTCTTCTAGGATAAATTTTAGAATTTCCAAACATACACCTTCTTAGTGGGTTTGACATCTTTACTATACTATAACTTAATAGTTATTCTCTTACAACTTTGCATTATTTACCCATAACCAATTCATAAATCGGTTGAAATCAGCATAATTTTAGAAAATTATATTTGATATATTCATCTTAGGTGACAACTCTAAATCCGTGCATAAAAATAACAAACAAATAGTGTATTTGCTTAAAGTTCACTATTTTTAAGTTATGGGTCCCTTTTTTTTTAATGCAAGGGTGCAAAATAAATAGAAACAAACAGTCCCCATGTATTAGAAAGCCATCAACAATTATTGGTCCTAACTTTCTAACTAAACACAACTACTTTTCATAGATAATTACACATTCTACATATCAGTATGTATTTGGACACCGTCTAATTTAATAGATGGGGGTTAAGTGAAGGAAGTGAATGGGCCAGCCAACAAAAGGATTCCATGGGCCCACAAAATGTAGCAAGTATACCCTATACGTGGGGCCCTTGCAACGACCGTCTGCACTAGATAGCCAGACATTTTCTAGCCACAGACGGTTTACTTTCCAAAATACTTGGATGGTACGCGCAGAGGCTTAGCTAGTCTATTAATATTAAATTAAACCATGTGAAATCAACAATTTAGGTTGTGCCTAACAACATCTCAAGGGTACTTAATAAAAATAAAGAATGAGTGAAGCGAGTAGGAAAAACAACAAGAGTGGAGGAGACCCATTTATTTTTTAAGCCCTAGCACACTTGAGAGTGTCAATTTCATAAGCATGTTAAGTTGTCGCATCTTTAGCAATTGAGTACTTTGGATCCTCAATTTTTTTTAACAAAGACAGATAATTAAACTAAAAGCTCTATTTCTCCCTTGACGTTCTATTTATTTATTTTACATGAAAAATATTACTTAGGCAAACAACATGACTCACATAAAAATATTAAATTATGAAATGTAGAAGACCGCGATAAAAAAAAAAGTGATCTCTTTCTATTTTTGACATTAATAGAAAGCATCCAAATCCATTGATTATTTACACGAATCGTCTTATATTAGATTCTACAATGGTAAATTAATACGACCCAACTTGCACATACGAGAATTTTAGAATTCAGTCCCGTGTGGGGGGCAAACAAACCTTTTCAATGCCATACAAAAAGGAAACCATAATTATATGAAGGGTTTTCTTTTATTTTATTCCTTCAACTTCAATACTTTGATATTAGTCCTTAAATATTTATAATTTAAAACTACCCCCAAATCTTTAAGTATCTTGAAACCAGTCCCTTAAATCTTCATATTCGAAATCAGCCCACCAAATGTGTTAAGTATTTTGAAATTGGTTCCCCAAATCTTTCAATCTGGTGCCAAATAGATGAACAAATTTCAGAACATCTACAATATTTGGGGGACTAATTTCAAAATATGAAGATTTGGGAGACTAATTTCAAAATTCTTAAATATTTGAGGGACCAATTCAAATTACTAAAAAGTTGGGGACTAAAATAAAAAAAAATCCTTACATGAAAGAACAATAGGGCCTCTTCATTATTGACCTCAAAAGATCAGCCTTCAATTTTTCTTTTGAGGGGATGTTGATTTTGTGAAAACCCCAAAAATTAAGGGGTCAACAAACATTTTTTAAAGTTAGAATCGATTGACTTTTTTTTTTGTCTAAAAGATTTGGAAATAGATAGAAATACAGAGAAGTTATATGCCAAAAGTTCACACAGGGTAAAAAATTAGGGAGGGAAAAAAACGAACGGGTCTGTGTACGACAAGGAAACGGCAAGGATAGTGAATTCAAAATAGCTACACTACAGCGAGTCTATGCGCACATAGACTGATTAGACTCAAAGCCAGCCGTATCGCCGAGACACCAATACTTAAACAACGTGGAATCCATAGGCGTGCTGCAATTGGCTTTTGCCGGAACCGGGCTCGGTGGCCTGGATCCGGACAAAGCCCAGAAAATCCAGGCCAATCGGGCTCCAGGTTAGGTTGGTGAAGCCCGACCCGAGCCCGGTCCGGCCTGATTATTATATATATATATTATAATATGGTCATTAATGTATAGTTATATATATTTCTAAGTGTATCTGGGTTTTTTGAAGGAAAATGACTGTGGCTTCATAGTTCTAAGTGTATGTAGTTGTATATATTTAAGTACATAGGTATATATATGTATACAACTATATATATACACACGGTATAAGTATATACAATATACTTACATATAATATATCTATATATAATATATAACTATTTAATAATATGTAAGTATATATTAATACATACTTATATAACTTATATAAATATAATAAGATTAATCTAATTTTTTTTAACAATTTTTTACAAAAAATCAAATAAAAAACCGGGTCAGCTCAATTTGGCTCGGACCTAAACCAGGGCCCGGTCCAAGCACTCTAGGTCCAGGTTTGAGCTAGGTATTTTACCTAGCTCAGATCCTGAAATCCGGGCCGGGCTAGCCCGTTTTGACACGGCTGCATCCATGCTCTCACAGATTCAACATCAGAACGCCCACAAGTATAAGAGTGAACCGCATATACTGTATATTTGCATGCGAAATTGTAGATGTACATAAATGTCAGGAGAGTAAGTAATTCTATAATTGACAGACTATTTTAGGCCTTCACTTGACACATATCTTATTGGGAATTAAGCTTCTTTATTACATGTGTTAAGAGCTGAGAATGTGGAAAATGGAATGTGACATCTTCTTAATTAATTAGAAGATTTGATGTTGTTGTTGGAACATCCTTAATCAAATACTAATACCACCTCAAATCATTTCAGCAAGAGAAAGAAGAGAGCATTTCAAACCAACTCCATAGAAAGAACACAATCAAAGCCAAATAGAAAAGAAAAGAAAAGAAAAGAAATGGTAATCATAATGCAAAGCCTGCCACAAAAACTAAAAAGTGAAAATAATTACCTGGGTATGGTAAAAAGACACCCAAGTACCTCCTTCAATCTCCAAGCTTGGATGAAAGTTATGAAATTTCTTCTCTAGAGTTTGAGAGGGAGGAAGCAACAAAGCTACAAAAACCTACACTTCAGCTTGACTTGTGCTATGTTTTGCACGCTAAGCTTCTTGAATCTGGCCAGTCCAAGCGAACAATAGACTTCAAAAATTTCCTCCTCACTCGCTGTCTTTCTTCCTCTTTGCTTTCAAGGAGGTTTTCTCTGCTTTCAAAACATTCCACCTTTTTTTGCCTTTGGGTCCCCCATGTCTACTCTTTTTACAGATAAGCATACTCCAACTACCTTTTCAAAAACTTTTATGAAACCCTACATAAGAGTTGGTGGTTGATGTACGGCGACTTTATCTTGGAAAATCAGGAGGAAACAGATAAAAATATCGTTGAAATTTTTTATGATTTCTTTGGATCGTGTGATTCAGTTTTAGTTGTAAAGTTTTAGTTTTGGGAGGCCTGCACATTCTTGGGCACACTCTCAGCCACACCCCCTCACCTGCTACAGTGCAAGGGGGCCCCACATGGGATTTTTTTTAAAAATCCCATGTAGGGCCCCCTTGCACTGTAGCAGGTGAGGGGGTGTGGCTGAGAGTGTGCCCAAGGGTGTGCCTCTAGTGGTTTTCTTTAGTTTTTTTGTTAAGTGTGAGAACTCAATTGGTATCAAATAAATATTTTCTGAAAAAGATAAGATCACTTTCTCTGTAATAAGTACTTAAGATAGTTAAATGTGTTAGAATGTTGTTCGTACAATATCTCTTATTTGAGTAATGATAAACTTTTATTTGTTACTGATGATTGCTTGAAATGATATATTCTAGTTATAAACATGTATATGAAAGTTACAAGGCGAAACAATGCAAAAATTAGCATTTTATGTTGATTTCAATTATCGAACCATCGATGGTCACAAGGACAATCGATGGATTACAATATACAATAGGATAAAAATAGAACTTAGAATTCATATCATAGATGGACTATATGGACCCATTAATGGTCAAGCTACACCATCGATGGATTACATTGAAGATTCGATGAATTCCAAAAACCAGATTTCAATCCAACGATGTACTACAAGGATACCATTGATGGTGCATAAGGGACCAGTTGTGGTTGTCACTACAAAGAATCTGGTATTTAACGATCAAAATTAGTGAAGGGACCAGTTAACCGTCATTAATGTGTGTAAAATAACGACGGTTTTAAAGCCCTTCATCGAGTTATCACAATTATTAGAGTAATGATAGGAAATGAGATAACGGTTTTCTAGTCCCTTTGTTAAATTGGTTCTAATACCGTCGTTATTGGGCTTCCTAAAAGGCGAAGGAGTCTATTACCTTCATTAATAACTCCTAATCCTAATCATAACAGGCCACTAACCCAAACAACCAACTAACCAAAATTATTATAAAGCACCGAAACCCAAACAACCCGATAAGCACAATCGACTCTCTTATTTCGAAACCCAAACTAACCAAAATTAATATAAAAGCACCGAAACCCTAATTAATTTTCGGTTAACTCCCCTCCTACTATACCCAGGCCGCCGCGGCTCTTCCCAGGCCAGCACCGCTGCGGCCTAGTGCAGAAACGTAGCTACCCAGCGCAGCCCTCCGTGCCTGCGCCGCTCTTCCTGTGCAGCGTCGCCTCTTCACTGTAGCCAGGGCCAGCCCGTCTGTTGCCCAGCGCCGCCGCTGCCAGCCGCCAACGCTCTTGGCCTGCGCTGGCCTCTTCGCCTGTGCCAGCGCGCGATCTTTCTTCCCCTGTGCCAGCGCGGCCTCTTCCCTCTTGCCAATAACAAAGGGAAGGGAAACCACCAGGGGAAAGGGGAAACAAGCAAAAGGGCGCCCGGTGAAAACCGAATAAGCCCGCCTCTGCCCAGTGCCAGCGCTGCCGACGGCGCTGCCAGCGGCCTCTACGCCAAGCGGCCTGGCTGCCTCTGGGCAGCCATAATACGTCGTTCTTATTCCACCATCAGCTGCTCCAGTGCGACTCCAGCGCCTGCGTCGCCCCTCAGCGTCGCCCACCTGGCCGGCTCAGTGCTTGCCTAAGCCGCTCAGTGCCTGCCCTATCGTCGCCCCGTCGTCGGCGTCTCCCCAGCGTCGCCAGATCTCCGCCGTTGCCCTTGGTCGTTGCCTCTGAGACCTGATCTTTTGTGAGGTATAATTGCACTTTAGTCCCTATAGTTTAGCAGACTTTGCACTTTTGCCGTAAAGTCCCTATAGTTTAGTATTCATCCCATGCTCAATTGCACATAATTTTTTTCCTATCTTATTTTTGCGGTTCGTCACGTGAAATTTTATCTAAAAATATATTATAGTTTATGAAAATAGTTTCATATGCTAGTAATTATTTATGTAATATTAATATATTAATATTATTTATGAAAATAGTTTCAAGTGCGTAAGATATTATGTTCAATATATTAATATTTTAATGTACTAATGATATCATAATACATTATAGTATATTAGTCCGATATCTACTATTATATATAACCAAGTTTGCGCATTTCATCACATAATAAGTAAAGACTGATTTCAGAGATTCCATGTGTATATGATTACACAATGTATCTATATTATTCAAAGAAATAAATCTAAAATTAATTTTTGATACCTATAAAATACATGGAATTTGAATAGCATGATAAGATTTTACTTGTATATCTTCAATAGTAATAAGTTGAGGAGAAGCATCTATTTTTAAAATCTCAGATAGGTTATATGAGGTGGTTCATGCATAATTTTGATAACAAATTTAAAATAAGATGAAATTAAAGATTGCACCATTGAGAACATCTAACATGTTGCATAATTTTTTGAAAGGCTGCTGGAAATGAAATTGAGGAGACTAGGTATTTTGGAGAATAAATCTCTTTAGGTTTACTTTAGGTTTGGTTACCACTACTACAGATTTGTGGTGACATCATGACAAGTTATAGTAAGAAGATAATATAAGTATAAGAATGGTAATTTGTAAATCTACTTTTAAAAGTTTTCCCTTCTAGTAAAGCATAATTCTTTGGCAAAAATATATTGATGATTGCATATTATGAATAAGAAGCACAAGTTATATGAGATACAACACAACATATTTTCAATAGGCCTATATATTCTCCTGGTAATTTGGTTGATCAGATATTATGTATTTATTATAATAAGCATAATCAACAGATGCTATCTTAAATATTTAGCACTGGAGCGTATACTCTTCTTGTGCCTTCTTTTGGGTACAGACTGCTTTTGTTAATATGATTTTTTTCACGTCTCTCTATTAAGTTGTAAAATTTGAAGTCATGTGTACAATTTTTGTAATACATTGCAATATTTTTAAAGGTCATTAGTATGGGTGTAGAATACCTAGGAATAACTTTTCTCAGACAATAGCAATATATGCATCTTAAACAATAATAGTAGATGTGTTTCATGAGACTAGAGGTGGTGGTGGAAGTGAACCAATTAATCAATAAACAATTTACTTATTATTCATTTAGCTATTCTATCATATTTGATTCGCTATCTCATTTGACAGTAAATGAATAGCTATTAGTTATTCAGTTCATAAACAAATTGAAATTAACTAAATGTGTTTTGGATTTGCTTGGTCATTAAATATTCGTTCAAATTGAGACATAAGCTTAAATGGAAAAGACAATTTAGAGGGCAAATTAGTAAAATGATGCTTTGGAGGGGATATTTGCAAATATATACAATGCTTGTGTGTACAAATAAAATATAGTCGATATTTATTAAACCACAATCTAATTATAAACTAATTATATTGTTTTTTTTGTTTTATAGAGTCGAATATCCAACATTAGTACATTGCTTGGAAATGACACCGAATAAAGATTAGATGGACCTAGTAGATGATGATAGACTTGATCTAAAATATGTAGAAGGGGTTGATAAGTTTTTAGACTATGCATATGAGAAGCTGTTTAATAGTTTCAATCAAAAGAATGGCAACTATGAAATTCGATGTCCATGTGTTAAATGCAGCAATGTGAAGTCTAGTAATCGTGAGTCGGTAAAGACCCACTTGATTGGTCATAAAATTATTAAAAACTACAGATTTTGGTGTCATCACGACGAAAGACAGGGTGAGTCCATATCGGAGTTTGATGAAGAACAAGAAGAAATGACAGAAGAAAGCCAGAGTGACAATGAAATGCAAGAAATGATTAGAGATTTATTTCATAATTCAACTGGCGTTGTTGCACTTGATGCCCCATCGAGTCAGGATATTCTTGAGCAGGAACCAGATGGACATGCAAAACAATTCTACAGTCTTTTAGGTGACTCCGAGAAACCTTTGTATGAAGGCTCTAAATGTTCAAAGTTATCTGCTTTAGTGAAACTACTTCACATAAAGAGCCTAAATAGGTGGAGTAATAAATCATTCTTAATGTTGCTCCAGTTTTTGAATGAGGAGCTATTGCCAGGGGAATCAACACTGCCTAATTCGTATGACGAGGCCAAAAAATTAATCTGAGACCTTGGCCTATCATATAAAAAAATTGATTCGTGTCCATTCTCTTGCATGCTGTTTTGGAAAAGTGAAGAAGGTCTTGATACATGTCAGAGATGTGGTGCTTCTAGATGGAAACTTGATAAACATGGAAAAGAGATCAAGCGAAAGGCAAATGGTAAAAAAATACCATAAAAGACATTGCGATATTTTCCTCTTAAGCCACGATTGCAAAGGCTTTACATGTTTTCGAAGACAGCTTCTGATATGAGATGACATCATGAAAGTCAAGTTGAGGACAGAGTGATGAGGCATCCAGCTGGCTCTAAGGCTTGGAAAAACTATAATGAGCTACATGAAAGCTTTGCCGAAGAGCCCCGAAATGTTAGGCTCGGTCTTGCAAGTGATGGTTTCCAGCCTTTCACAAATTCAAAAGTTTCTTATAGTATATGGCCTGTTTTACTTGTACCATATAACTTACCACCATGGATGTGCATGAAGCAATCCAATTTTATTTTATCTATGCTCATTCCTGGTCCAACTGGTCCTGGAGATGCTATTGACACCTACTTATAACCATTGATAGAAAAACTAAAGGAGTTGTGGGCCTCAGGCGTTCGAACATATGATGTATCTCTGAGACAAAATTTCATTTTACGTGCAGCACTAATTTGGACTATTAATGATTTTCCTGCTTATGCAAATTTATCTGGATGGAGCACTAAGGGAAAATTAGCATGTCCTTGTTGTAATAAGCACACTCACTCTATCAGGTTAAAATATGGAAGCAAGCAGAGCTATATGGGGCATCGTCGTTATCTTGATGAAAATCACAGTTGGAGAAAGGATAAGAAATCTTTTGATGGCATTAGGGAGAGAGGGTATGCAGCGCCGAAGCTGACCGGAGATGACATCCTTAAGTAGGTGGAAGATCTTATAGGGATCACCTTGACCAATCATCCAGAGAAGAAAATTAAAATATCACACGAAAGAAAATTAAAATATCACACGAAAGACGGGGAGATAATTGGAATAAAAAATATTTTTTTTTATTTGCTATATTGGAGAACTCTCTTATTGCGACATAATTTAGATGTCATGCATATTGAGAAGAATATTTGTGATAGTCTGCTGGAAACAATTATGAACATTAAAGGAAAGACAAAGGATAATATCAAAGCCCATCTCTATTTACAAGCAATGAGTTTAAAACCGGAGTTACATCCAATCCAGAGAGGAGATAAACTTGTGATGCCAGTAGCTTGTTATACTTTATCCCAAGAAGAGCAAAGCAAATTTTGTCGATTCTAAAGGAGTTAAAAGTTCCAGATGGATTTTCATCCAATATTTCTCAATGTGTAAACCTTAAAGAGCGTAAGAATTTGGGGTTAAAGAGTCATGACTGTCACGTTCTTTTGCAGTGCTTGATTCCTGTATCGATTCGTGGCCTTCTTCCTGCAAAAGTGTGTGAACCAATTATTGAACTTTCCATATTATTCACTATATTATGTGCCAAGACATTAAGGGCGGATGAACTAAAGCAAATTGATGAGCAGATTCCACTTACGTTATGTAAGCTTGAGAAGATTTTTCCACCTTCAATTTTTGATGTTATGCTGCATTTAGTAGTTCATTTAGCATCTGATGCCATACTTGGAGGGCCTGTTCGATTTCGATGGATGTACCCAGTGGAGCGTCGGCTTTATACTTATAAGTCATATATCAGAAATAGGGCACGTCTAGAAGGGTCAATTCCTGAAGGATATATAGCAGATGAATGCATGACACTTTGCTCAAGGTATCTAAAAGGCTTCGAGACAAAGTTTAATCGCCTTGAAAGAAATTAAGAAGATGACAATAGAGAATGTCATGAAGCACAACTATCTATTTTTAGACATAGTGGGCGGGCATTGGGTGCTGCCACCACCCGCTACCTTGATGAACGTGAGTGGTTGCAAGCTCATATTTATATTCTAAAGAACTGTGATGAAGTGAAACCACACATTGAGTAAGACACTAAAGTTTAAGATTCTACTAATAAATTTACTATAGTTAGTCAAGTTAATCATATTTATGATATTTTAATGTAGGGACTACAATGAATTCGTGAGAGAACCCACAAATCACTATGATGATAAAGATTGGGATAAGAACTTTATCGAGTGGTTGCAATCTCTAGTACGTACATATCTTACCTTATTTTTTTAATATCTTGATTGGTTCATTTTATTACATGTTCCATGACTTGATCATATTTTGGTTTTGTTTAGGTTTATCAGAGTTATCGAGAAGATGATGACTTACTTTCATTATCTCATGGTCCGAGTATTTTACTGGATTTGTCATAAATAGACATCGATTTCATACAGAAAGTCGAGATAATTGTTTGTCAACTCAAAATAGC
This sequence comes from Asparagus officinalis, assembly GCF_001876935.1. Lineage (NCBI taxonomy): Eukaryota > Viridiplantae > Streptophyta > Magnoliopsida > Asparagales > Asparagaceae > Asparagus > Asparagus officinalis. The sequence continues at coordinate 28,589,174 of NC_033801.1, forward strand.
GGGGTTGTAGTTGTTGGTGATGCTGGTGATGGTGGAGATATAGATTATTATGGTGCTTTAGTTGAAGTTGTCGAATTAGAGTATCTTGGTGGAAGAAATGTTGTCCTATTTCGTTGTAAGTGGTGGGATTTGCACGGCAAAGGAAAAGAGACCGCTTTGAAAGAAGACAAATATGGATTTATCAGTATTAACCGCCGACACTTGCTAAAGACGAATGACCACTTTATACTTACTGGCCAAGCATCACAAGTTTTTAATGTTGAGGATATTGCCAATGAAGGTTGGCATGTAGTTCTTAAAGCACAACCCCGTGATTCCTATGATATGCCACCAGAAACAGATGATTGTGAGATAACAGACAATGGAGTTGAAGCTTATTTGCAAGATGAATTATTTGATGCTCAGGCTATTGCATCCACATCATTGGTAGATAAGATGATATCAATTTGAGAAGAAGCGATATTGACCCAATTATTGTAAATCCGGTCTCAACTTCAAAAAAGAGGAAAAAGACTCAAGTAGAGGATTAAAACGCTTTCATTAAAGAATGACACTCAAATGATATTATGTTATTGAGATAAATTTTAAGTTGTATCTTACTATAACTATTCTTTTTTTAGACATATGATGTTTTTTTCCTTTCTATTTTGAATGTGGCTTTGACATTGCAGCAAGTACTTCTACATTAGTGCACTATGTATTTATTATTATGCTTGTCCTTCGTGATATTTTCTTCTTTTATTCATTTCTCTTTTGATATTTATTTCATACATAGTGTGTAATACTTAAATTCCTTTTCATAGCAGGAAAATGAAAACTCAAGAAGTCACTTCCAAAAGCAAAATGACACAATTTCTAGCACCCAGATCATTAATTACGAAGCGACTTCAAGCACTTGCAGAAAATTCATTAAGAAGGGAACAACTCCGTACTTGTCATGACAAGAACTTGAATATTCAAAATCCAATACAAGATCAAAATATGGGTGCAAATTTTAGCGCTGATTCAGAAAACTTTGAAGAGGAGAATTTTGCACAAAATCGCAGGAGAAGTGCAAATACTAACAATGAAGAGAATGATGATTCTGCAGGTTGATGAGACTTAAAATTTATTATTATTTCTTTTTATCTTTCAATTTATTTTTTATGATTGGATTAATAATTGCTTAATTTTTACAGAATCAAATAATCATCGAGTGTAAAGTGATGATGCAATACTAAATGAATCTCGACAAGAAGGTATATTCTTTATTAATTACAAGAAGAAATATTTTTATCAATTTTATTAAACTATATCTTGTTTCTAACATATGATATGATGTATGCAGCTGATAATTCTCAAAAGAAGAAAAATCCACCTCGTGGTAGTAATAAGTGTCTAAAGTTGAATAATTTGTCACATGAGGAGAAAAAATCATTACTTTTTATCAGAATAGAACTATTGAACCAGAATTTTCACAATATCTTGGAATTATTATTCGTGATAGAAATATTTGCCTAGTAGCTATTGAGAATTGGGCCAAAATACCACAACAAAATAAAGATCATATGTGGGCATCCATTAAGGTACATTAAAAATTAATTTTTTGTAATTGGTTTTTAATTCTTATAAATTAAATTTTGATTCAAATTTGATATAATATAGGATAAATTTGATGCTGAGGACATGGAGCAAAAGAGAGAGTCAGTAATGAAACACTTGCGCGATTTGTGGAATAAGTGGCGTGGTGACATGCACAGGAAATATGTGAAAGAAAATTCATTGCAAGTTACACTTAGAAATAAACCTACAGAAGTGAGTGTTGATGGCTGGGATTGGCTAGTTAAGGAACATTATTTTTCTTCAAAATTTTAGGTATTAATCTCCTAATTTTATTAATTTTGTTCCATGTATATTGTTGGATTGTTAAATTTATCTTTTAATCTTAATGTATAGAAAGCAAGCCAACAAAATACACTTAACAGAGGTAAAAGAAAGATGCTCCACCACACGGACAGCAAACCCTTTAGACAAATTGCGTGGGAATTTGTATACATTCAAAACTAATTTCCTATTTATTTATAACTACTTTGTTTTTTAGTTTGATGTTGTACTCATTTTTATTTAATATTTGAATAAGGGTGGCAAGTCAGGAAATCCACCTGATGTGGCAAAAACATTTCATGAAACTCGAAAGAAAGCTAATGAAACACTAGATACTGGGGATCAAGATAAATATGTAAGTAGAATATGTGTTTAAGTTTGATAATGATGCATTATATAGTACTAACATATGAACTTAATTTTTATAGGATGAAATTGTTCAAGTCAAACAAGCAAACCATTCACTTTCTGACATTGAGATAGTTGAGAAAATATGGGGGAAGCAATCTCATGGTCACATCACTGTATTTGGTAACGAGACTACTTTGAAAGATTTGAGAGGACCGCTCCCTAGTCGATCTGATCTGGAAGCACGTGTTATAGAAGAAAAGAGAAAGAATCAGATGCTTCAATAACGCTTAGATGAGCGGGAGCAACAACAACAAAGGATGTCTGAGTTGGAGTCACAAGTGAAAGCTATGCAAGAACTTTTTTTAGGCAATCACCTTCATTGACTCCTCAAACTCGAGAACGTGTGCAGGACTAGGTAATTATTTTTTATAAAATCTCTTATATACTTTTATGATTGACTACTTGCACTAAAAATATGATTTTTACTTAATAAGATAATATTTGCTTAATTGATATTTCTTAATTATGTGATTTTTTTTAAATTTTTCAGGCTATCCATGCAAGATTAGGAGGGGTAGCTCGAGTCTTCTTTTGATGATGATTAGAGATGAAAGAATGTGTCTTCCCCAAACTTTTATTTTAATTTGTTTTAGATAGTTTAATGTATTTTTCTTTGTAACAATTAGGATATTAACTCTTATTATTAGTATTGAATATTTGAGGATGGTGGAATTTTATTTTTTGATGTTATTAATGAATGGAAATTTTATTTTACCTCTTATTCATTATTGGGTATTTTTAATATATTTTTGTTGTGAATCTTAGTGTTAGGTTGAGAATAATATGATAGTTGCCTATGAATGAAAAATTTATTATCAATGTATATTAGAAATTTATAGTCTATAATGACGGTTTTATAAACCGTATTTTGTTCATCAACGAAGGGAAAGCACCGTCGTTGATGTGTTACTAATTACCCATTATGAGGACTTTTACGACGGTATCCAACCGTCATTAATTAGTCTTCAACGATGGAAAAATATCCCCGTAACTAATGGTAACGATGGGAAAATATCCACGTAACTAATGATAACGACGGGAAAATATCCTGTCACTGATGGTAATGATGGGAAAATATCCCCGTTACTGATGGTAACGACGGTGATAATTACTGTCATAAATATTAATGACGATAATATGTTCCGTCGTTATAGACTCTATGACGACGGGTAGTATATCACTTTGTGACCCTTTAGCGAAGAGGGCTTCAACGACTGGTGACGAAGAGATTTTTCTCCGTCATTAGCATACAATAACGAAGGTTTTCAGCTCTTTAACGAAGGGAAATCACTTCGTTAAAGATGTAATTTCTTGTAGTGTTCCTTGGTTGGTTTTTAGTTTGATCGTTCACTTTTATTTTTATATTATTTCCGCTGTAAATTTTGTATTCTAGTGAAAATCTGTAGCAAACATATTCACCTCACTCTAGGCTTGCATGTCAGTTCCAACAAAATTGAATTATCAAGAATTCGACCAAATCATTTTTCTCTCTAGGACAAGTATCGGACAGTTATGGCCCCACGTATATCAACAGAGTTGTCACTTGAAATTATTAAAATTTGAGATATAAAGATCAAGAATGCAATAAAGATGTTTCCCATCATAGCGGTCTTCATGCCATGAGGTTAATCTCTATTGATGGCCAACTCAACACACTTGTTCAAATTCTTTAAGAACATAACAGCACTAATTATAAGCTTAACATTGAGAAGTTTGAAGATTTGAGACTCAATCCTCACTCATCAATCATATCATGGTACATAAATGGCTTGTAAAGAATGAAAGAGAATGATATTGCCAGTGGCTTCCAACTTTCGTAGGATTTAAATATATTCCAACCTTAGCTGGGCGTCTTTACTTTACTTGCTCCCTAATCCTTTCTGATTTGAGCAGAAGTGAAACGAAAGAAGAAGCTGAAGTCAGCAAGCTAGGGAATTAACTTTACAGGAAAGACATCTTTTATCACGAGTATTTTTACTGCAAGATGGAAATAACTTGTGAGTCTGATGTCATTTCCACCAACCTCCCTTGACGGTGAATTTTCTATACGACTAAAGTTCGCTAAAACTCTCAAACTCAGGGTACCCATTATGTCCATTCTCCCTGAATGAAAATCTATAACATCAGATTATCCAAAAAAAATTGTTGAATGCGATTTATGTCCTAGGGATTATAACCAAATCAAAAATCAAGATATGCTTCATTAAGCTAAATTATGTATGAACTTTGAAGTGGACTCAATATCCTATCCTATGAAGACTAAAATTTACAATCCACTCTTCATGGACAAACAAAAGTCAGCACGTACGTCCCTCCGAAGCAGCAAATCGGTTGACAATCGCGAGACGGTAAAAAATATCACTGCTAGTAGCTCAACCAATGCCCAGTATGACTAAAGCAAATCCTCAAAATGTTTGGTCTCTTATCATCTTATGTTAATTAATGTATAACTTTATTCAACACCTACAACGATTTTCCGCAACAATCTAATGGAGTTCGATCCTCTGCAAACCAATTTAGGATGAGCGCCACAGAAGTTCTCTAAGCTTTGCTTCTAAGAGCAAAATGTCATGATATAAGCCAGTGACCACTTCACCCCAGAAAAAAAATAGGTTAGCATAATAGAAATAATCCATTTATATCGCCCTAACAACGTTGGATATTGTTCGAAGCTACAAAATCAGACAAGATGCATTGATCAAGGGCATGTCATGAAACATTTTAAAATCTTTATGACAGTGAAGTCCAAATTCCAAAACTATAGTCTCATGCTTGTAACAGGGGGAAAACAATCACTACTACAAAAGCTCATCATAGCATTGGATCAAATAGTTGCTAACAGGTTGTAGGCCTATTAGCAACGGTTTAGACCGTTTCTAAGACATTAGCAATAGTTAAAACCTTTGTAAATAGTCTGTTACTATTAAGAACATTGCAATTAGCTTATTGCAATGATCTACACCCTTTGCAAATAATATAACAACCTTTGCTATTAGATTATTTTTTTATAAAAAATAAAAAATCCACGTCAGCAAATCCCAACCGTTAATCAAAATAGAAATTACCGCTTGCCTAATAATTGGTTCCCCCGGTTTTATTTTACACCCAGAAATTTAGGTACCCACCTTTATTTTAATAGAAATATCTAATTTTGTTTTTCAATTTAATTGAGATATAATGGGCAACTGTCTCAAAGAGAAAGTAAGAGGTCAGGTTTCATAATAACCGTATCAATAAGGCCCAATAGCAACAGTTTAATTAATTAGCTGTTATTATAAGGGGCTTTTGTAGTAGTGAGCACAATATGTCTGCTTCAAAATCATAACGGCATGTGTTCCAGGATATGAAAGTGCAGATATTAATAAGAAAGGAACATCACTAACTACTGTAAAGTATTTTACAGGAGAGAGTACCGTCAAGTATGGACTGAAAACGTTTCTTGAAACATTAAGTACTATGGTTATCGGTCTTAGGTTCGACATGCTTTAATGTGATTAGCACTTCAATTTCTAAGATAACAATACAACAAAAATAATGATAAGTACTACATTGTGCTCATCAATTAGTGTGTAGGGGCCAGAGCTTCATTACCAATAAGAACATCATGCTTCATTACCAGGTTATCTAGTTAAGGTTATTTTCACAACTTAGATCGATGAGAATGAGACTTCTTAGCAAAATAGACTACTAATTATACAGCCACAAGTACTGAATACAAAATAAGATCTTACAACACTAAGAAATGTTCTCAAGTGGCAGATCACAGAATTTCAAGTACAAAAAGAGGCATTGGCAGAATGGAGCTTGATTTAAGGAGGAGACCCGTGCCTGGGATGAGCTGGAGGTGTTGCCCTTGGCACATACGGCATGAGAGGAGTTCCGTGCTCGATAGGGCCAGAGCTTATAGCCGCTTTTGAGTTCGGAGATGGATCAGAACGGGGATAGTCCTCCTTGTTAATACTGCCCACATCCCTGCAGGCATCATAGCTCCTTTCCTGCAAAAGAACCCATATCAAAATGCACTCTTTTGAGATTGACAGAAATGTTCTTAAGGATACCAAGATTTGTGTCCTTGACATAACAAATGGGAATTGATTGTTGTCACATAAGCTATTTTTTGTTCACTTGTGTATCTGAACAAGTGAAACTATTTTTTTAGATGGTTCTACTCTTGTTTTCCCTTGTTGTTACTATGACTATCAATAGCATAAGTATTTGCTTTAGAATAAATTTAGGATACCCAAGTAAACTAGTAGACAAAAACAGTGGTCTAGAATGAATATGTTACTGATATCAATGATCAAATTTAATCAATAAAAGATTTCCTTCATTAAATAAGAATTATGTTATAAGATAATTTTGTACGCAAGCAACTCCAGTGAAAATGCATACCTTTAGTTTCCTGTTGTTGATCACTGCAGCAGCTCCTCTACAGTCTGCTGTGATCACAACTTTCATGGTTAGTAAAGGCCGAGTCTGAATAAACAACGCAATCAAAATAAAAGACAGAAAATTATTTTAATTCTTAAAATAATAAAAATGGAAAAGATAAGTAAAGCAGTTTCAAGCATCAGGTGGCTCCACAGACTACGGCTTCTCATTCCTGTAACCCTTAAAGAATAAGTCTCTGTAAATTATATTGATGAATAACTAGCACAAAAATAATCGGGAGCCACGTAGCTATTCCTTTGTTTATAGGGGCTAATACGCCATTATAAAAAGGAATTACATTCTCATGTAATAAGCAACAAGATCTTCCCTAGCCATTTGAACTAGTGGAGAGGGAAAATCTCGCATAGATACAACACTTACATTCACATTTTGCCCATCATTGGCAGTAAAGTCCGCACATCGACTACCTTCCCTCCATATATGGGTAACTTTAGACCATTCCAAAGACATAGCCATTCCGTATTACCATTGGTTCACAGCAAGGATCAGTGTGAGACTAACCTTTCTCTTAAAGTCCCTGTTATTTACACCAAAACTCCAAAGTTGTGTGAAAGATGAGGGCTATTGTTTTGTATCTTAACATATCTCTGCAGGTTGAAGGTCCTTTTTATGGGCTGAAACCTAAACTGACATAGCAAGATTAACTTTTGAAAATCAGCGTTAAATTCGTGACCAGTGAGATTCGAACCTGGGTTGCCGTGATATCAATATACCATCTTAAAGTCCCACACCAAAACTTTGAGGTTATGGTGAGGGTTATTGTATTATATTCTAAAACATTCCAATGAGAGTTAAGTCTTCTTACAAGTTGAACCAAAAGGTTTATGCTAAAGGTCCTATAAGATCATAGTTGCCTTAAGCTTTTATGGCCTCTGGCATGACTTTGACTTGTGACTTGTGCTCCATGATTGAAGCATAGGGAAAGCTCTACCTATCACTTGACTTAAACATAATGTGGAAAAATATTAGCTAAATGTTTTAAGGGCTATTAAAATGTCCCTAGAAAGTCCTACCATCTATATAGCATATGATAACTCATCATTAAAAATTTAGCATTTTTTGGAGCCCAGATTGCCTTCTAAGTACAAGAAACAAACTTGATATACTATCTCATGTAACTTGAAATGCAAATAGCTTTACTTCGCTGTAAAACCAAAAGTTAAAGATCAATGGTACTAACTTTCCTTCTGATACGATAAACGTATTATACTGAGAAGAAAACTCCCCCTTGATGAAACCCCCCTTAACGCATTAGTGTAAATCATTTGCCCTTTGATAACTAGAACAATTTTATATCTGATCTACAAGTATCAATCATGACTGCTATAATTGATCCTGCTCTCCCTCCCTCCTTCAAAGCATAGGAGCCCTCGTCACTTGTTTCTCTCCAAGGAACTTGTGCTTATAATGTTGTTTAAACCATATGATACAAGATCGACTAGGAAGTATCTTACACCACAGCCAAGTAACTCACACTGGAAAGCCTAGATTTAACTAAGCAAAATATATTCCAAACACATCTGGATGATAGGAGTAAGTAAACATCAAGGCATGAAAAGTAATGCATTTCACCCAAAGTACCAAGATGAAAGCTTTAAGCTCTTTTGAAGGAAAACAAAAGCAGGTATACATCCTAAAGCTGAAAGCCAGAATATATACATGATGCAGAGGCAATTGCTGCCTTTTGAGATAAATCGGATCGCGCGAAGCTCAGACGATCCAAGAAAAGAGGGTGATCCAATCCAACGCCTATGCTCGGTCGATACCGGGAAAGTGCTTCAAGTGTAGTGAATCGGGCCATCGAACCAATGATTGTCGCGTGGCCGTATTAACATGATGGATCATGATGACGATCGAGTCAATGAGGATGTCTTTGGCGAGGAGGTGACTTATACCATAGTGGATGGGGATGTTGATGATAATGATGATTACCCTTCCCATTCTTTAGTGATTAGAAAGATAATGTTAGCCCCAAGAACTAAAGAGGACCCACAATGACACAACATATTTCATACTCGATCCACTATCTGGTTGAAGATTTCCAACGTGACCATTGATAGCGGCAATTGCGAGAACTTTGTTTCAGGAGATGTTGTGAAGCGCCTACATTTACCCACCGAGAAGCACCTACATCCTCCCACCGAGAAGCACCTACATACTTACAAGATCGGTTGGATTAAGTTAGTGGGAAATGTTAATGTTAATGAACAATGTCGAATTCCTTTCTCCATCGGCAAATAAAAAGACATCATTTCGTGCAATGTAGTTGCTATAATTGCCTATCATTTCCTACTAGGGAGACCGTGTCAATTTGGTCTCGATGTCATTCATAGGGGCAAAGAGAACACTTATACTTTTTGAAAAGATGGTATTCCAGTTGTAGTCGCACCTTACACAGTGAACTAGTTCTAGTGGTGGTGACATCGAAAAGTATATATTTTCTTGTTATTCAGGGTGCAGACTTTCAGGTTGTAGTGGAGGAAACTAAGACGGTATTTGCAGTAGTGTTCAACGTCTTCACGGATTCAGTTCCTCCTCTTATACAACCGTTACTTGAAGAGTTCATCGACATATTCCCAAAAGGGTTATCCGATGACTTGCCCCCTGAGCGCTTTAGTGTCGCATTTACCATGTTCCTGGTGCTAGTTTATCAAACCTCCCACACTACCACATGAATCCAAATGAGAGTGCTATATTATAGGAGGTCTTCGAGTTGTTGAAGAAAGGGCTAATTTAAGAAAGTTTGAGTCCGTGTGCGGCCCCAACATTAATCACCCCGAAGAAGGAGAGGAGTTGGCGAATGTGTGTTAATAGCCGGACAATCAACAAGATCACTAATAAATATAGATTTTCAATCCCTTAGCTCAATGATATGCTAGATATGCTCTAAGGATCACTGTCCTTTTCAAAGATAACTTGAGTGGCTACTGTTAAATTCGAATCAGGCCCAAAGATGAATGAAGGACAACATTGAAGATAAAAGAGTCTTTATGAGTGTCTTGTCATGTCATTTGGGCTATCTAATGGCCTAAGCACTTTTATGTGTTTGATGATACAGATCTTTCGTCCGTTCATCGACAAATAACGATATTCTTATCTATAGCAAGATATTGGAGGACCATGTCGATGACTTGTGGGATGTTTTAGCTGTCCTTCGTGAGAATTAGTTGTTCATCAATCGCCAGAAGTGCATTTTTCTGCCAGATCGACTTTTATTTGAGTTTCATAGTTGGTGCTAAGGGCATTCATGCTGACAAGAAGAAGATTCGTGCAATTCACGAGTGCCCTTCCCGGAAGACCATCATAGAGATCTGAAACTTTCATGGGTTGGCGATATTTAATCAACGTTTCATTCATCACTTCAGCATCATCATGACATCGATCACATAGGGCATGAAGGGAGGAAAATTAAATTGGGTCGAGGAGGCTGATCAAGTTTTCGTTGTTATCAAAGAGAAGTTGTCCAATGCTTTAGTCCTTGACTTACTTGATGTTGATAAAGTCTTCGAGGTGAAGTTTGATGCATTAGTGTTGTCCTATCGTAGGAGTGTCTTCCGGCAGTTTTCTACAATGAGAAGCTAAGTGAGTCCAGGAGGAAGTGGACATCATACTAGCTCTAGTTTTATACCATTGCCCGATCTGTTTGTTGCTGGCAGCGGTACCTTCCGTAGTGAATTCGTGTTTTCTACCGATTACGAGGCACTCAAATTCTTATACAACCAAAAAATCTTGAATTGTATGCATGAGCTTTGAGTTGCTTTTTGCAACAGTTTATGTTTTTTATGAAGCATAACTCAAGAAAGCTGAACAAAGTTGTTGATGATCTTAGCAGCTGTACCTCCTTATTAGTAACTATGAATAATTTTATTATTGGATTTGATTGTGTTGGCCTTCTTGTTTTGATGATGTTTAACAAACAATTTATTACTAATGTTGTTTGTCTAGTGTTTGTGCATTCCTATGTTTTGTAGACAAACAACGTTGTTGGAGGATGGATGGATTGCGCCATAACGACGATATCAAATGGAGGTTGGCGGATTAGTGGAGTGAAGCAATGCACATTTAAGTCAAGATCCAAGTTCAAGCTTCATCCGCAAGATTACCAAGATAGAGCTTCGTTGAAGATCAAGATCATTGCTTGGGTAATTTAGTTTTAGATTTTATATTATGTGTGTTATATACTCTAAGCTCAATATCTATACACACACATTTATTGATTTCTTTGTATATATATATAGTTATATACATATACAAAAGTTTTGGTTTCTATATATATATATATATATAGTTTTATATATATACATATACGTCTTTTGTTTTATAGTTTTCGAGTTTATATATGAAACAAATGCATAGAATTGGAAAATACTATTTTGTTTCATGCTTATATGTATATATATGATTTCATCTTTAACAAGCTTATATTTAATGAAATCATATTTAGTGTTTTGAATATATTGCATAGAATATGCAAATTTAGATTATAGACTTCATAACAACATGTTATATCTTTTATCAAGTCTATACAATCATTTCATAAGGTTTCAAAATGTTGTTTAAGTCAAAATATCAAAATATCAATTTTCAGGTTTTCATGTTTTGGACTATTTTGCAAAAAGATGATATTTCTCATTTGGGAAGTCTTTTTAGAAAACCAGTTTTTGTAGCATGTGTATTATCATGTCTCGGTCGACCGAAAGTTTTCATCGGTCGACCGCACCGGTCGACCGACGATTGTCCAGAGCTGGTTTTCGTGCTTTTGCGCTCCATCGGTCGACCGACTGAATTTTCGGTCGACCGACAATATGACCGTTGGACTTCTAACGGCTATTTCTGAGCTGTTTCTCTGGGGGCTATTTTGTCATTTGTTTTGGGGTTTTTGCTAAGATTTCTAGTGGGTATATATACCCCATTGCTGATGTCTTTTCAAGTTGATTAAGAGAGTTTTAAAACAAGTTTAAGAAAGTTTTAATCAAGGGTTTAAGTTTGTTTAAAGTGTGTTTATAAGCTTTTAAGCATTTGAGTGTTTTGAGTTTGTGAATTCAATTTCACAAGAGCAAGTGGAGATCATCCTTGGTGTTTGAGCATTCATTCTTCTCCCTCTCTCTTGTCATCTATAGAGAAGTTTCCTTAAACTCAATTCTAGCATTTTATAAGTTTTGTTCTTAATTTCATAAGCTAGATTTTATATTGAGTTTATATTGTTTTTCTCTCTTTGTTCACACACAACCTATTGAGCTTATTGTATTTACATTCATAGTGTAATTTGGGTTGTGGGGAGTTGTAACAAATTGAGAGTGAGCTACATTGTGTTCTCATCTATTGTAGAGAACAAATTTGTTGTATTTACTTTGTGAGTGTTGTAAGGTTTTCGGTGAGCTAGAAACCGAGTGTGTTGTGAAGTTTTCGGTGAACTAGAAAACCGAGTGTGAGGAGTGGACGTTGATCGGTGAACGTTGAAAACCGACATTGTGAGGGTGAGTGTGAACGTTGATCGGTGAGCGTTGAAAACCGACACTGTGAGGTGTAAACGTTATTCGAGTGAGCGTAGAAAACCCGGTTGTGTTAGTGGATTTCTCCCCGGGAGTGGGGAGCGGAGACGTAGGACGGAAGGTCCGAACTCCGTGATCATCTTTGTGTGTTTGTGATTGTCTTGGCGTCTCACTTGTGCTTATTGTTCATATCATTCTTGTCGCCATTATCTATTGTTCACATTGTCCACTATCTTGTTTATCTTGTTTATGTTTATATCACCCTTAGTTTATATATCCTTGCATATATATTTCATCATATAGGATATATCACTTTGTGTATATTGCATATTCTTGCCCATAATAGATTGTATACCTATCTTGCAAGAATATAGTTGTTAATTATTTTTAATTGGCATTTAATCGGATTAGATTAGCATAAGACCCTAATCACCCCCCCTCTAGGGTCTAACAATTGGTATCAGAGCTTGGTGCTCTTTGATTTAAGGTCTAACCGCCTTGAGTTAAAGATCCAAGTTATCTTATTTGTGCTAATCTTGTTTTGATTGCATTTGCATCTTGCTTGCATATTTTTACAAATTATGAATATGAATGATGCATCTTGTTTAGGCTATGATTCTAGTATTGCTCCTAAATTCAATGCTTTCCCTTATGCTCAATGGTGTTTTAGATTCAAAATATTTGTTCAATCTAAAAATATCGATTTATGGGAAATCATTGATTGTGCTTATATTGTGCCCACGTTGGAGAAATCCAAGTGGAGCAAACATGATAAAAAGATGTTTATTATGAACAAGCTTATGTTAGAATTTTTATTAAATGCATTTGATTCATTTATGTCTAACAAGCTTGATTCTTTTGATAGCGCTTATACATTATGGAAATTCATAGAAGCGCATCAAGGAGACTTGGAGGCGATCCGACAAGCTTTGGAGGATCCCGCTTCAAGTTCATGTGGAGCCTCATGCACACGGCCACTAGGCGATAGCCCTAGTGAGGTTTGCGAGTTCGAACCCGATAATGATTTATCTAGTGATGAACTTGCTTGTGCTAGTGAAAAATTATTGCATGCCTATAACAAATTGCAAAATGATTTTAATGATTTAAAAAGCAAGCATGATGTTTTAAAATCCGATCATGAGAAGCTAGTATCCAAATTTGATGTCATTGAAAATGAAAATACTATGCTTAAAGAAAGCAATGACTTATTAAATTTGGAAAATGAGAAATTATCATCATCCATTTCTAGCTTATCTCATGCTAAGATTGATGCCATGTTAGAAGTAGAGAACATAAAAAATAACACTGCTTCATTTATAAATGACTATTTATGTTCTACTTCTAAAAATGCATATGTGCCTAAAAATGAAGATTTGAATCTTATGAAAAATAGTATTTCATCTTTAGATTCAACTTTGAAAATATGCATTAATAACCATAAGAAGCTTATGAACATGTGTGCCAAGACCAAATCAAAATCATCCACTCATTATGCACACATGTATAGCAAAACTTACAAGTGTTCTATTTGCGGCCGTCAAGGTCATTTAGCTAAGTTTTGTTATGATGCACACAAACATAAGAATTCTAATATTCCTTGTGCCATCTAGCTAAATTTTGCTATGATGCACACAAACATAAAAATATCAATGCTCCTTGTGCATCTCATGTAGCTTCTTCATCACATGTACACACACATGCACCCATTATTCATCATAAGCATGCACAAAAGTTTAAGTGTGATCATTGTGGTCGTCTTGGTCATTTGGCCAAATATTGTTTTGATTTAAAAATTAAATCTCATTTGCCAAATGCTTCTAGTAGGCCACATGTTTTTAGATGTTCTTTATTTGCAAATGTTCCACGTGCACCTTTTAATGGTCAACATAAGCAAATGCTTCCTTTCCATTGTACATATTGCAATCGGAAGGGTCATTTGAGTAATTATTGCTATGACCGATCACGTGCACCATATATGTCCAAGAGAGTTCATAACCCTAGGACTTTGAGCTTTAATGATAGGGGTCATGTCCCTAAATCTTTTGGTACCAAGAGTTCTTGGGTACCAAAACAAATTTGATTTTCAAACTAAGAATTTTAATGTTTTTATCATTCTTTATCTTGGTTTTGAAAATTATGCTTTAAAATCTTTTTATATGAAAACAATTTATAATTGATAAAATCTTGTGTTTTCATGATTATTATTTTTGTGTTGATAAGAGGACTATGTTTATATAACCCTCCGGATTTGTTGGGTGTTTATTCCCAAATTATTGTTTACCGGGTGCTAAAAATATTTATATGGGTTGTTACTAGCTCAAGAGCTAGATATGGTTGCCTCTCTTAAAATTCTTGTGTCAAAGATTTTGTTTTGAATTGTTGCCTTTAATTCATTATATTTCACTTATATGATGATATTTACGTGTTTGTGCTTATGGATCATCTATTCGTGGTTTATAATGTATTCTATGATTTGTTTGATCAATTTCTTGATTGATCAAACATCGGTTTTGGATTTAAACTTTGATTTATGATTTCAATTGGTTGACTTGTTTTCATTTGAAAATTTTTTACATGATTCTCATGTTTCTCTTCTTTTGATTTCATAAATCTATCCTATTTATCGTAACATATCATTATGTGTTCTCATTATCTCTTGGATGTGAGTGATTTTTGGCATATTATTTATGCTTGCTCACATGTTTGCCATGATCTTTTATTGCTTATACTCTATATGGCATTTTGATAGGGGGAGCAATCCCTAGATCTTTTTATGTTTGATACTCACCCGTGCTTATTGATAGGGGGAGCTTTCGCTCTCTTATTCCTTTGTCCCCTTTTTGATGTTGTCAAAGGGGGAGAAATATTGTGAGTATATCTATCTTGTTTGTTTATATGCATGTGAGTTATTATCTTGTATATGCATGTGAATTATAAATTATATATTCATTTCCTTCATGCATATATCTCTTTTTGTAAATTGTTTGTCATCATCAAAAAGGGGGAGATTGTTGGCCTTCTTGTTTTGATGATGTTTAACAAACAATTTATTACTAATGTTGTTTGTCTAGTGTTTGTGCATTCCTATGTTTTGTAGACAAACAACGTTGTTGGAGGATGGATGGATTGCGCCATAACGACGATATCAAATGGAGGTTGGCGGATTAGTGGAGTGAAGCAATGCACATTTAAGTCAAGATCCAAGTTCAAGCTTCATCCGCAAGTGTACCAAGTCAAGCTTATTGAAGATCAAGATCATTGCTTGGGTAATTTAGTTTAGGAATTTATATTATGTGTGTTAGTACTTTAAGCTCAATCATATACACACATACACGCTTTGGTTTTGGTTTTGTATATATACAGTTATATATATACATATATGTTTTTGGTTTAATAGGTTTCGAGTTTATATATGAAACAAATAAATAAAATTGGAAAATACTATTTTGTTTCACGTTTATGTGCCTATATATGATTTCGTCTTTAACAAGTTATATTTAATGAAATCATATTTAGTGTTTTGAATATATTGCATAGAATATGCAAATTTATGAAAATATTGTATTTCTAGATTATAGACTTCATAACAACATGTTATATCTTTTATCAAGTCTATACAATCATTTCATAAGGTTTCAAAATGTTGTTTAAGTCAAAATATCAAAATATCAATTTTCAGGTTTTCATGTTTTGGACTATTTTGTAAAATGATGATATTTTTCATTTGGGAAGTCCTTTTTCGAAACCAGTCGTTGTAGCATGTTTATTATCATGTCTACAATCATTCCCCAAAGTTTTACATTTTTTGGATTTTTGTAGCATGTGTATTATCATGTCTACAATCATTCCCCAAAGTTTTACATTTTTTGGAATTTATTTGATATTTTTAAACAGCATTTTAAAATCAGGTTTTTTGAGTGTCAGTTTTCGGTCGACCGGATCGGTCGACCGAACCTGAGGTCAAAAGTTTCCTGGCCGACAGAAGCCTGTCGGTCGACCGGTCCGGTCGACCGATGAAAATTTTCGGTCGACCGACGAAATTTTCGGTCGACCGACGCCGTCCAGTTCAGCTTCCAACGGCTAGTTTTTTGACCGTTGCCTTGGGGCTGTTTTGTCTTTTGCTCTGGTTTCTTGGCTGAGTTGTGAGAGGGTATAAATACCCCATTGTCTTCAACTCTCAAGCTAACTAAGAAATGTTTTAAAAGAAAAGAAAAGTTTAAGCAAGGGTTTAGGGTTTTACTGTTTGTTTTGAGTTTGGGTTTCTGTTTACAAAGGAGGAAGTTTTCACTGTAGATTGAGGGATTCATTCTCAATCCTCTTCATCCTCTTCTTTGTGTTTATAGAGAAGTTTTCTAACTCTTTTCTCTAGCAATTTCATTATTGATTTTCATATTCTTATTATTGCTAGTTTGTTAATTGAGTTAGATTTTATTTTACTCATTGTCACACACACCCACATTGAGCTTATTGTATCTTTCATTGCATAGTATAGTTGGGTGGTGAGAGATTGTAACCTTGAGTTGTGCTACATTGTGTTCTCATCTATTGTAGAGAACAAATTTGTTGTATTTACTTTGTGAGTGTTGTAAGGTTTTCGGTGAGCTAGAAACCGAGTGTGTTGTGAAGTTTTCGGTGAACTAGAAAACCGAGTGTGAGGAGTGGACGTTGATCGGTGAACGTTGAAAACCGACATTGTGAGGGTGAGTGTGAACGTTGATCGGTGAGCGTTGAAAACCGACACTGTGAGGTGTAAACGTTATTCGGGTGAGCGTAGAAAACCCGGTTGTGATAGTGGATTTCTCCCCGGGAGTGGGGAGCGGAGACGTAGGACGGAAGGTCCGAACTCCGTGATCATATTGCTTGTTTGAGTGTGCTTTGGCGTTCTTTCATATTTATGTTCATATCTTATATCGCCATTGTCATTAGCTCATTATCTATATCATCCACTATCTAGTTTAGATTGTTTACCCTTGAGTTTATATATCCTTGCTCATATACTCATATATATTTCATCATATAGGATATATCACTTTGTGTATATTGCATATTCTTGCCCATTATAGATTGTATACCTATCTTGCAAGAATATAGTTGTTAATTATTTTTAATTGGCATTTAATCGGATTAGATTAGCATAAGACCCTAATCACCCCCCTCTAGGGTCCTACAGATTGCTTGAAAGATCTATATGTAGATGATAAGGACTTTCATGATGATTGGGTGGCTTGCATCGCGAATACACTAGGGCACCATAATTATTTAGGATGGGTTTCTTTTCTTTCAGAATAGGCTTTGTATTCCATATGGATCTTTGCCCGAGCAACTCATTCTAGAGCTCCATGGAGGTGGCCTAGTGGGACATTTAAGTTGTGATAAAATGATCGCATTAGTGGATGAGCAGTATTTTTGGCCACATTTGCGTACAGATGTTGACAAAGTTGTCAAGAAGTATTTGGCATGCCAAACCGCTAAGGAGTGGTCATAAAACATAGGTCTTTATACACATCTTCCTGTACCCAACGTCCCATGAGAAGACATTTCGATGGAATTTGTGCTTGGCCTTCCTCATTCACAGTCAAGGTTTTAAATATCGGATGTCGGGTTCATGTCGGATGGCTAAAATCCATATCGGATAGCGGAAATCGGGGATATATCGGGGGACATTGACTAAATATCGGATTGCCATATCGGATAGTGCGCATATGTATAATATCATGTCCTAAATGTAATCTAAACATTCATAAATTTAATATAAGCATACTTTATAAATTCTATAGACTAAACATATAAAAAGTAAATAATATATGGATTTGAGTTCATAAATTCTTTCTATCGGGTTCATAAGGAACCCTTAAACATGAGAACGGGTCAAACGGGTTTGGGTATTTATCACTAAACCCAAACCCGAACAAAAAACAGATCTTAAAAAAAAGTACCATATCGGTCGATTTTGCAAAGCTAAAAAATAGGCCGATATGCCCGATATGACCCTGATATTTCCGATTTGACCCTGAAAACCGATATACGAGTTGAAAACGTCCATGTCGTGTCGGTCAAGCCCTCAAACCGATATGTCGGCCGACATGTCGAATATGTCGGCCGATATTTAAAACCTTGTTCACAGTGGGGTATAGATTCCATCTTTGTAGTGGTGGACAGGTTCTCAAAGATGGCTCACTTTATTGCATGTAAGAAGACTAGCGATACGTCTAACATTGCTCATCTCTTTTTACGAGAGATTGTTTACATTGCGTGCCAAAGTCTATTACTTTTGATCCTAATTTCAAGTTTCTCAGCCACTTTTGGAGGACATTGTAAGGGTTATTTTGCACAGTGTTGCAGTTCAGCAGCTCGTTCCATCGACAGATTGATGAGCACACAGATGTGGTCAACTAGATATAAGGAAACTCGCTTTGTAGTATTTATGGAGACCGGCCTAAGTAGTGAGATCTATTTCTTACACTAGCGGAGTTTGCTTTCAATAGTGTTGTCAACCGTTCTCTAGAGAAGACTCCATTTGAGATTGTTTATCAGTGTAAACCCAACCATGCTGTGGACATGCTAAAATTGCATAAGGGTCAAGGGTAGGGTGTTGACATGACCGAGCACATCAAGGTAATTCAAGCTGAAGTGCAGAAGAAGCTTGAAGCATGGAATACTAAGTACAAGTTTGATGATGATCTGCATTGTCGTCAAAAACTGTTTGATCATAATAAACCTGCACAAAGAACGATTTCCTGTACGCCCATACAACAAGCTCGAGATGAAAAAGGTTGGCCCATGCCGCATACTACGACGACTCAATGATAATGTCTACATTGTGAAGTTATTTAGTGTTTTTTGGCCAATATTTCTCCTACCTTCAATGTTGCTGACTTGACGGAGTTCCATCCCAAAGTGACACTTCCATCCTGACGTGCCACTTTATCTCCAGCCAAAATCGGGGTAAGATGTGGAGGTAATTGCTAATGCTTTTTGGGCGAAGAATCAAATCGTGCGAAGCTTGGACAATCCAAGAAAAGAGAGTGATTTTTAGCCAGATTTCGACGTGCAACTTCAATGGACTGTAACTTTTGACTCTCTTCATAGAATTGCTATTATTATATGTTTTTGTAAAGTCGGTAAGTGCTCTACAAGTCAGACAATTTGTCGTTCTAACCAAGTTTTAGGGTCAAAGGAAATCGTCTTCAGGTTCAAACTGCACGTCAAAGAGTTTTGGTCTAATCTAGTTTCTAGATCTTATGAAACATCTTTTATTTTTAGGAGATCTATTTGCTTTAAGAAAGATGATTTTAGTACTTTTGCATTGTTTTATACCATATACAAGGGGAACGAATTTGTGAGACTCTTCACATTGATTATTAGTATTTCAGAAAGTTTTCTATTCTTGGGCCTTTCTAGGGTTTGTATCGTTTTCCTCATACGAGAATGAGTAGTTATCTTCTTCGGTTATGCTTCTGCTATATCAATACAACATCACAATCAATCAGATAAAGAGCCTCGCTAAACCTAATTACTCATCTCAATTGTAGAAATTATGCCAAATTTCTCCATAAAATAAAATGAGCTAAATTGAGAGAGTCTGAGGCTGCTCCGGTGGTTAAGTACCACTATGTTAGTACCAGAACCCATACTATCAAAAAATGCATTTTTTTCTTCTAAACTACATAACACTATAATAACTAACAAGGTGTGCAAGTATCTGGCATCCACTCTGGGATATACAAGTCACTGGACAACTAACGTCTTCACTATTCGTTAACATCCCTTCCACTACGCCAAAATTTCAGAGTTGTGAGAGTTAAAAGTTACAATTTCCTATTCTAACATGCTCCATAAGTTGAGCGCCCTTTCCACAGGCCGAAAAACTAGACTAATGCAATGTTATTTTTCTTTAAATTCTCTTTAAATTGTAAGTAACAAGAATTGAACTGGCTACGTACGCGGATACAACAATCCTTAAGCATGCACGGGAGTGACAATGCAGGAAATCTGAAAATACATGCATAGGGAATAACCCTTGTTAGCTCTGTTGAGAGATTCAACTGCCTATTGTTTGACTCCAAAAGCCTCTTCATACAGACAATGGAAAAGTCATATTTGATTTACACTATTAGAACCCCATCAATTCACTCTAACTTCAGTAAAATCTTCTTCATGTCATCAACTTCTCTTCTTGTTTACATCACAACAATCAACTTATTATAGCTGGTGCAATTCCTTCCTCCCTCCGTTATGGTAACCAACAGAGATCAAGACAAAACGTCAAACAGTCAGCGGACTAATGTTTACCCACATAATAATAGATGCGCAAATAACATCATTCTAACTGAAGGAATTGTGTCCTTTAATTGAATGTGCAATTACTAATTATAAAATGGGACATTTAATGGAGATTTACAATCCGGTTATTTTAGGTAATCATAGTGCTTTTGTAGAAGCCAACTATGATTTATGGACTTTATGTTATAAAGTTCATTGCTATTATAATTGGGTCCTACGAGGTCACACCCTAAGAGTTTATGGACTGGATATATTGGGAGAATTATAATATAAAGTTATATAAGATATAACTTCGAAATAGAGTTTATTAATAATAAGGAGTTATTGTTAAATAAAGGATAAATTTATTTATAAATGTTATAAAAGATAATATTTAATTATAGAATTAAATATGACTTTAATTAGTGGATTATATTTAATTATAGAATTAAATATGACTTTAATTTGTGGATTATAAATAAGAGTGGTTTTTCTTTTAAAAAATCCAATCCAATTCCACTTTCTCTATATACGTGAAAGTGTTACTACTTTCTCTCCTATCATCTTCAACCTAGCAGTTGATTTCTAAGGATCCAGATCTTTGCTCGGGTGGATCAACTAGAGGAGTTTTCAAGTGAGACTCTCAATCTCTCCATTAGAGAAGGCTTTGAACACGCATCAAGAGGTAATTGTTTTTCCTAATTCTTAATCCAATTGATTTATGCAATAGATCATTCGTTTAGATGTTAAGAAAACGTTTCCTGCATTTCCGCTTAGAGCATCTAAAATCCTATACTAACAACTTAAGACTCCACGTTAAAAAAAAAGGTAAATATAAGGATAGAGTAAAACCTGCAATGCTGTTGCTCTTGCTGACGATGAGTGCTGAAACAGTGAAAGAGAGCAGAATCAAGAACCCAAAAGACCTCATTGATCACTATCTTTCCCTTTCCCCCCCACTTGGGTTTGATTAGTTCAAAGCCTATCAAGAGGAGGAAGAAGAGGGCTTAGTTATGTTTAGTCACAAAAATAGCTGGAGATTTGAAAGCTAAGGAAATGGGTTCTTCCATTTTCTTATTTAGTTGAGAGTAAAGAGTGAGGAGAAAGTGGCGAGAAGTGCAAGAGAATTGAATGCGAAAGGGGAATCGAGGAGATTGATTTCGAACTGAAGGGTGGGGAATAGTATAAATAAAAAAAACAAGAAATTTATTCTGCTTTTGCTTTTTTTTGGGTTTCTATTTCGTGATATGTGCATGCAGTAACTCAGCAGCATTTACTATCGTGTTTTTAATTAAACAAACAGTCCATTAATAAAGCAAATATCGTTTTATCAATCAAAAGGGGAAAATAGCGGGGAAAATTAATCTTATAAATTATTTGCAATTGGTGATTTTTAAGATCACTAAAGTCTAAAGAAATGTGGGTTTATTCAATGTTGGATCCATGATTTCTGAAAAGTGGCATCACTTTATATTTTTGTTAGGTGGTGTTATTATGTAATTAATAATTTTAAAGTTTACAGCTATTTGTATCTTGTTTTCATATTTAAAAAAAAAATACATTCTCACATCACTAGTAATATTGTCAAATACAACTTTTTTAATTAGTTGATACCCAATCAGTGAGATGATTTGAGATTTTAGTGGGATATATATAACTTTAAATTCTTAGCAATGTGTTTTTTCAATAGGGGCGGGTTTACAAAATGGTTATGTATTAATGTAGTTTGTGGACGTTGTAGAGCGGGAGCAAAATGGGGACACTTGACCCCACTTTATGTGGATACGCCTAAGAATCATTTATTCATGATAAATAATTAGGTTAATTCTAGAAACAACCCCCCCTATGGCGCCTTGTCTCAGAAAATCTCACTCAGCTATTTTATCTTTTAGAAACACCCCCCGCCCCCCCTCCCTCCCTTAAATTTGAGAGTTTTGTAGACAACCCTGCAAAACTTTCAAAATATGAATAAACCCTCCTTAGCTATGGGGTGTATCATTCTAGTTTTTTCAAATAACCCCCTAATAGTTAATTTGAAATATGCAATGACTAAATTATCATTGGTTGAAAAAAAATCATGTGAGTTTAAAAACCCAACCCAATCAAAATTTTAGACTTCGACTTGATGGGTTTTGATGAGTAAACTAATGTTCAAAAGTAATTTAAAAGTTTCAATTGTTTCAAACATTACAAGCATGGATAAGAAGAAAATAGAAGAACTTTAGCGTTTCAAAACAGAAAAATTAGATTTGCACGTAAACCTAACAACAAAGATGGAGGAATAAGAAGGGGGAATAAAATAAAAGTTATTTTTAACAAAAATAGTTGAAAAGGATCAATATGGTAAAAAAATTAACGTCTTAGGGATAGTATAATAATTTTAAATCATTTATTCCTTTAGATTTAAATTATATTAGTTTAAGGGGTTAAATGAGAAAAGTTGAGGGAGGATAAATAACCTTTTGAAAGTTGAGGGGGTTATCTACAATAACTCCATAATTGAGCGGGGTTTTTTAAAGTTAAATAGTTGATGGAGGTTTTCTTGGTGATCTTTATTCATGTTGGGGTTCAAAAGCCCGGCCCGACGAAGTCGGGGTGTCGGGCGCCTCGACGGCCGATGGCCCGGGAGGGCTTGCGGCGGAATGTAATTTTTATGTTTATTTTATATGTACTTTATTATATATTATATATATATAATACTATTATATATATTATATATATTATTATATATATATATATATTATTATATAAATAATTTTATCTCTCTCTTGGTTAGTATATTAAAGTTCCTTATTATTATGATGTATAAGTATTCTTTGTCTATATATGTTGTTATATAGTTTCTCGTTATATATGTATATGATATATATTTACTCTTCATATTTGTATAAATTATATATCAATATATATCTCTTCCTTTATGTAATGTTATTATATCTGTTAAATATATGTATTAATTCATTCTTTATATGTCTAATATTATCTATATTACTCTTGTATATATTATGTGATAAATTATGTAACTATCTCTTTTATAGAAGTATTATAAAGTATACTTTTATATATGATATAATATATCATATATTTACTCTTATATAATATACTTATATGTGTTATAGTAAAATACAGTTATACAGTTATATAGTATATAAGTTTATAAATCTATATATTATATATATATATATATTATATATATATATATATACTATATATATTATATATACTTTATATTATATATAATTAATAGTTTATAATATATGTATATATATAGATTATGAGATCTATTGTCAAGGAAGGGATTTTCCTATATTGACGCCTATGTGGCATCTCACATCCTCTCTAAGTAGGGGAGAGAGTGTGGTTGGTTAGGGATGTGTGCCCTAGGTGTAAGAGGGAAATCATCATTGATAGGCCCCATTATTTATATATTTATATAATTATATTATCTATATATATAATTTATATTAATTCTATATTATTAATATATATTATAATCATTATATACTTATTATATATATATATATATATATATATATATATATATATATGTTTATGTATAATACAATTTGTTTATGTATAATATATGTATATGTGTGTGTGTGTGTATATATACATATACATATACATATATTGAATGACATGAATACTATGGGTTACTTAGTCTAGTGGTAAAATTTAGAAGTTTGGAGAGGAGGTTAGTGGTTCAAATCCTAGCCACAATATAATTTAGAGTTCTTTGATTCGGACTTGGGGCTCTTTGAATTCTACAATTATTTTTATTTTTGTTTGTTTCTATAAATTCTTCAATATTTTATATCATTTTATCATTTTAATTTCTATATTTTTTTATATTTATAAATTACATAATTATTATTGCTTAAGAATATATATTTTTTATCAAAATTGTGTTTATTTTTTTGCTTTGTATTCTTGAAAAATAAAAAATTTGTCTTCTTGAAAAACCGGGCTGGTCCGGAGCCCGCCCCGCTCAGGCCCGGGCCCGGGTCCGGGCTCCGATTTTGCCTGACCCGTGCTCGGAAAATTGGGCCGGGCCGGGCCGGATAGACAGGCCTACAGAGGGTTTTATTAAAATTAACCCTAAATAATTGTTAAGATTTAAAAAATTGATTGACTCGATTATTTTTCTTAGCATATTCTCTTTAAAGTCAAACGACATCTTAAAATAGCAGTAGATAAATGCAGGATGTGTTCCACTAATTAGTACTTACATAGTTGAAGGTGCAAAGTATTGAATTTGTTGCCCTTTTCACCAATTGATTCGCATGATATTCGGCATGTTTTCATTAATAAGAATCCTTACAAAAGAAACAAATGCGGCCTTTCGGCGGGGCTGTGGCCCATTTTGCTAGTTCGTTCACTAAGGCCCATCAAATACCACTATTGGGCTGCATCTGCATACACACGTGTCCTGTAAATAGGCATAACCTTACGTGTTTCTTTTGACTCCGTAACCTTACGTCTTTGTATTGTAGTAGATACCGTAGAGATCATATCAAAACTATCCTTACAGATTGCACAAAAATATCATACAATTTTCTATTTTAACACTTTTTTTGCTGCACTATTTTAACAACTAAATATCACAAGTTGCATTTTAGTACAAAAATTATTATAAAGCTTCTGAAATTTGCATGTTACTGTCATCGATCATACGAATATGAAATTTTTTATCTGAATATTTCTCTATGATACTTATATACTTTAGAGTTTTTAATCATTAATATTTTTTTAAAATTTTATTAGAAATATCATAACTCTATTTTCTAATGAAAATTTTAGAAAATATTAATGATTAGAAAACTCTAAAATTATTACGTAAGTATCATAGAGAAACTTTTTTTGAATAGAATTAAGAACAAGGAAGTTGGTCAATTTATTATTCGTTAGAAAACTTATAGTATCATAGAAAAACATTAGGGTGAAAAATTTTCACATTTACTTGATTGATAGTAGTAACATGCAAATTTTAATTTATGTTACTATATCACACTAAAATGTAACTTGTGTTATTTATAATTGTTAATATGAGCAACTTTACGAGATATTTCTGTGCGATTTAGCCTCATAGAAATCGTGTGATTTTTATCATTGATTGACTAGTCACAATTCCCGATATAAACTTCCGAACAATCCATCTTATTATGTGGTCGTTTTGACAGTATACTTGCTCTTCATACAACTTTGTCATGGGTCTTATTTTTTCAGTCCGCTTCTACAAAATAAAACCATTAAACTGGTGGAGGAAAAGATCCCCACCGAAAACAAGTCCCCTATTCTCACAATTTGACTTTCCACAATGTTTATACGACTCAAATTCTCAAAATAGATAACAATTCGTTAACTACAAAATAGTTTTACACTTTAATATGTTTCAAATTTTAGTATAACTGAAGAAAATATTTGACAAAAGAACCTAATTTATTGCATATTCTTAGATAGACAGGGAACTCGTTATCTTCATTCTCTCTTGGATAACTTCTCTGTCTCTGATAGTCTGGCTTCTGATAGATTGTGGTGGCCCCTACATTCTTCTGGGATTTTCACTGTAAAATCTTTTTATACGGCTCTGACCTCTGGGGGTATCAAATCTGCTCTATACAACTTCATCTGGAAATCCCCGACCCCCCTTAAAACTAAGGTCTTCTTTTGGATTGTTAGTAAACAGAGGCTTAACACCAGGGCAAACTTGGTATCTAAAGGATGGAATGGCGATCCTCGATGTCCATTCTGTTCTTCTTGTCTGGAGGATATGGATCACCTCTTCATTAAATGCCCTTTTGCGTCATCAATTTGGGCTGCCCTGCTTCCTAGCAGTAACCCAGTCACTCGGTACCATCATTTTGACGATCTGATCCTCCTTAATGATTATCAAGGAATCTCATTTGATGTTAGGAAAGTGTGGAAAGTGCTTCTTCCTTGCTGCTGCTGGTGGATATGGAACTGTCGTAATCAACTTGTTTTTAGGGATATTATGCCTAACCCTGATAAGCTTGCAGCTAATATAGCAAGATATACCCTTCTATGGACAGGTGCGAAGGAAGATCGGATGGCTAAAAGAATCCATGAAGCAGCCATCAAACTCAAGCTAGACGAAATAGCTAAAAAGAGAGCTGAAGATGTTGTTGGAGACAACTTCCAGTAAGCGAAGGAAGTAACTGGATCGCTACCACCTCTGGATCTCAAGATCAATGTTGTTAAGACTCTTATCTAAGTTTTCTAGCCTCTGCTCTTTTGATGTCCTGATACCTATGCCTTTGTTGGGTAGTTAGAAGAGTTGGGCTTGAGAGAAAAGTTGGTTTTTATGTTCTGGTAAAACTTTGGTAGGCTTTTGGTTGGTTGGTGAAGCCTATCTTTTGGTCTTTTGTTTTTGCTGGGTATATTCTCGTATATCCACTGTCTGTAAATTTTGTTTGGTGTTTTTTTTTTAATATATGAGCAGGACTTAGTCCCTGTTTTTTCAGTTCAAAAAAATATTCTTAGAATATTGAAAGTTTTAGATTGTATCCCCCAATCATACGTACTCGCAAGTGAATGTGTGAACTAGCAATTAAAAAAAAACCCATATTAAGTCTTAAACACAAAAAAGAGAGAGAGAGAGAGAGAGAGAGAGATGGAGGAATGGACGCTGGTGGGTGCGGGTCTGTCAGGGCTCAGGGCGGCAGTGGGTGAGGGTTAGGGTTTGAAATTTTAGGGGATTTTGGGTCCTTGGGGTTGGGTTTTGGTTTTGAGTTGAAGTATTTTGCTGTATCTTTGGGCTTTATATTTCTAGGCCTAAAACTAGATGGGTTTGGTTGGTCAGCTGGCTGACAACTTATCGGGCTTGTGCTTATGTTGTGATATTAGAGATGGTTGGAGTGCAATTGTTAAAATCTTAGGGGGGCAGATTGAAAAAACTTATAGGAGTATATAAAAGTTTTTAGAAAGTCAGGGGTGCAACTGCACCCCAGGGGCAAGGGTAGATCTGCCCCCGCCCATCGATTCACCAACCGACCACAAAACATGGAAGATATATGGTAGGGAGAGCCCCTCGGAGATTGATTGGGCTGAATTCAAGGTCTTTTCGTGCTGGTATCCAAGCAAATGACGTGTGTTAGCATGAAAACACAATTAAAGTCTCACGAATCTTTTCGGGTGGCACTGCAGGCACACCACCAACCACACCCTGGGGTGTGGCACACTCCCCTCTCTCAGCTACAGTGCATGGGGCCCACATGATTTTTTTTTTAAAATTTCATGTGGGCCCCATGCACTGTAGCTGAGTGAGGGGAGTGTGCCTCAGTGTGTGGTTGGTGGTGTGCCTCTACCATTTTCCAATCTTTTCTATTCTTCAAGTAAAACTACAATAAACTGAAATTTTTTTAAAAATAAAGGTTTTGTTCAGATACTGGCCCCTTAAATCTTCCTTATGATATTAGTCCTTCATATCATTGAAATTGCTGATAAGTCCTTTAAATCATAAAGTTTCTTGCAATTTTACCCTCATGTTAGTTCTTTAGTTAGATTTGTAAGTCACACTTTAGTTTTTAACCCAACACGATGGATGACTAAAATATCCTATTAACTACTTTTGAGAAAAGAAGATTATTGACAAATATTTTTGAGGGGAAATTTTGCCAGTGGAGAAGATGCAGGGTGTGAATATGGATTTTCAGTGTGTGTGGGTCTGTGTATGTAGGAACTTTGTATCAAGCAGAATGCCTATAGGTCTCCGCGAACCGCTCAGCGTTAAGAAAAGACGATGAACGTCACTATCTGGTTCACAGAAGCTTGATTGATGTCGGTGAATGCTTAAAGTGAATCGACGAACTACGTAAAATAACGGAATTTCAGAATGACGAAGACACGAACTGATCAGGAACCTCGTGTCGTTCACAAACGGCTAAATACCCTTCGTGTCTCATTTATTCCACAGATGATCTAATTATTGGAGCTTATAGAACTCCTCGTCGGCTTTCCAACGCACTTTGAATCGCTCAAATCCGAGTTCGGGTGAAGAAGTTACGGTAGAAACGAACAAACGTGCATAACGGAGCGTCTCAGTCTGAGTTGAGACACCCCGGGGTGTCTCGGCACGAGCGAGACACCCAAGGGTGTCTCGGCCCAAGTTGAGACACCCAAGGGTGTCTCCAGCCCGAATTCCCCCTGTTCCTATAAATACAAGCCTCAGAGCCTTATTTTTTCAGATCTAGAATTTTGGAGAATTGGCGAAGCCCTGCCGGACCGAAGATTGATCGAGTTCTTCAACGTAAGAGAGAGAAATTCTTCAGATCTGCATCACCCGCATCCTTTCCTTAGGATTATCCCGTTGCGATAATCCTAAGAAGAGCAATTATCTCGCCATTGCCGAGATAAGCGCTTTTGCTTCTAGATTCCTTCACGGATCGACGGAGTTCCGGATCTGATCTGATTGTCAGGTAGTCCACGGACATCGACGTCCCCGTCACCGGCTAAAGACCCACGCAAGTAAGAAACGACGAACGGATCTTGTGTTATTTTTGAAAAGTTGTAATCTTTCATTTTTCATTCCTTTTATTGAATATTTTGAATTATTTGTAAGCAATCCATATTATAATGAATTCAACAATGAAGGTAACTTTCTCCGAAAACAAACTGGCGACCACAGTGGGAGCCAACAGCCCCGCTGCCGAGGCTGTCGTGCCATAGCCGACGATCAAGATCCCCGTGGCTGAAGAGGTCGAGTACGAATTCGACCAGCAGAAATTTGAAGAGTACATCTCCTCCTCCTCCTCCAGATCTGCTCCTCCTCATAAGCGCGGGAAGATCTCCTCCTCCCAGAAGATCCATCGGTCTCCAGATCTGAAGACCCAAGAAGTAGATCTCCCCGTAGTCGATGCTACAATCGTACCTTACAACGGTCCGCCGGCATCCAATGAGACCAGATCTGCAGATCTGAACTCCTTCGTGATCAAGGAGCCGACTGCTGAAGGCGCGCCAACTTTATCAAAGAGAGCACGTCAAAGGAAACGCCAACGTCTCGTGCGCCAATTCGCCAAGGCTTTGGATCAGGTTGATGGACTCCGTTACCAAGCGGATTGGGAGTTCAGAAAGCGCCAAGTGACTAAGCTATCGCCACAATAAGCATCGGGACCCTCCTCCCAACCTCTAATTAACAAATGGGTTCAGGTCAAACGAACCCGTTCTATCCTCGAGGAGCGCGTCCAGAAGCGTCGTGCACTTATTGCGCACACCCAGATCCTTGTGCTAAAGGCACGAGAATTGCAGCGGGAAGAGGTGATCAAGAAATCACCAAAACCTAAGCAGGTTTGGGTGCCGAAGGCTAAGTCAGTGCCCCTACCTGATGAAAGACATCAGTCGTGTCTCTCGGTCGATTCCAGATCCAAAGCTGGTTCCCAGCTTTCGCCAAGTTCAGATCTCGGTCCTTTTAATCCCACACCTCCGGTGAAGCTCCGCGACAATATGGACATATCCAGAGGCAGGAAAGTGATAGCGGAACGCCTGGGTCTTTTGCACGAGGATCAAGGCAAAGCTCCAGTCAAAGAACGCTTGGGCATGATGAATGAACCCCGAGCAACTCATCGAGTTGGGGGTCGCACTCGCCCTTCCAACAAATCAAAGCCTTTCTATAATGGGAAAGCTCCTATAACTGACCGCCTCGGACTGCGAGTTATTGCCCAAGAGCCTGTTGAGGTCTCACGCTCACGAAAGCGTGACTCAAAACGCGCGACTCTTGAGAGCACCGATAAGACGACGAATCCTCAGAAGGAAACATGTTCGTCAGATGACGACGTTATACCTGAGGAGTCGTGCCAGCACATGATACGTTGCTCCGGCAATCATGCCAATGAGTTGTACTATCGGGCTGGGGGTACGAACAAATCTCGAAAGAAAGGTACCCGAGAAACGGACTCTTATTGTCCGTGTACTAAAATTATGAGGGCAGTATTATCAGCGTGTAGCTACCCCAAGACCACTCCACAGAGGGTCTCGGTATTTGAAAGGATCTCCCTCAAAACGCCCAGGACCAAGCCAATGCGTTTCTGTAGAAAAAGTCCAACTGTGCAAGATGACGAACTTCCAGAAGTCACAGTTAATATGGTTGATAAGGGGAAGTCAACGCGAAACTTCAATCCTAGTCATCTTTCGGACATATCCTAACGTATAACTCGGTTACGGTCGGGAACCGTTAGACAAAGGGACTATCAGAGGATGAATCAAGGATTATCCTCAGATGATGAAGGGTCAGATGCTAACTCTGCAGTCGCTTCTGACAAAAAGGTATCCAGCCTAGGTCAATCCCGCGAAGTGTTGATGATTAGCACAGAAGAGGTCACTAAAATGGTTGAGGATGCCTTGGCCAAACAAAAAGAGAACTTTAAGTTCGAAATGGAAATGGCCGTGATGCGAATGAGGGAAGAGCATGATCAACAAATTCGGGTTTTGTCCAATCAAGTCAGAGTTGAATCCAGCCGTCGCACCCAGAACGCCGCAATTAACAGCGATCCAGAAGTGGACGAAATCATCATGGCCGACGTACCTCCCAAAAATACTAGGTGTGGTTCAAATGCACCCCCTACAGATAACAACGTTGGGGGTGGTTCCGCCAAAGATAATAACACTGGGGATGGCCGCATTATTCCTCTCGAAAATTGTCCAAAACAGGATATAGATGAGGACGAAAAGATGAAGGATCTCGAGAGCAAAAATGACGCCCTGATATCTGCTCGAGAGATGAAGAAGACCGGGATTCCGTGTCCTTACCTAAGAGAATAGGAATCGATCCCATATCCGGCGAAGTTCAACCTGGTTAACTTCACGCCGTTCGACGGGAAGGGATCTCCCTCTCAGCACCTGATCTACTTCAGGTCCCATTTGGGTATGATCTCCGACAATGAAGCCTTGATGGTTCGGTCATTCGTTGGCACCCTTCACGGGCCTGCTTTCGATTGGTACCGCCGTCTCAAGCCCGGAAGCATCAATAGCTGGGAGGACCAGGAGAGCATGTTCCTCGCTCATTTCTTCGATGATAACACCGAAGTGTCGATCAGGACACTCTTCGATGAGAAACAAAAAGACGGAGAGTCGGTGGATACCTTCATCAAACGCTTCCGCAATCAGGCAATGAACTGCAAGGATCCCGTCACAGAGGAATTCATCTTGCAGACTTGTCATAACAATTTGTCCATTAACATCTTGGACATTATGGGAGTAGAGCTGCTCAATACCTGGAAAGAGTTAAAGGTGCGCGGAGAACAGGCCGAACGCTTCCTCAGAAGAGGAAGGTCGAAAGAAACCAACCGATGGTTAACCCTCTGAATCTGAGTCTCGTTTCCCGTGATGAAGGGAAGGCATCTACAACAATTGTTGACGTTAATCAGACGTCACAACAGCAACCCCGAAGATAGCAGAAGACTTCGGATTCGAGGCTCCAAAAAGAGTACTCATTCAAGAACGAAGACGTTCCAGCCATCTTCGAGACCCTTCTAGAAAATAACAAGATCAAGCTGCCACCCATCACAAATCAAGAGGAAGCTGACAATACTACGGATCCGAAGTACTGCGCGTACCACAGGAGGATCCTTCATCCCACCAAGACTTGCTTTACTTTAAAGAATAGCATCCAGACCTTGGTTGAAGCCGGCGTCATAACGTTAGGATAAGCCAAATAAGAACGGCAACACTCCGAAGAGTATACGAGTATAAACTGCTTCTCAACACTCCGAAGAGTATACGAGTATAAACTGCTTCTCAACACTCCGACAAGTATACGAGTATAAACTGCTTGTTAATACTCCAATAGGTATATGAGTCTAAACTATTCCCACTCTTGACGGGAAGTTCCTGGAGAATTTTTACATGTAATATTCTTAAGGATAACCCGATCATACAACTGAATACAATGGTAAACCCAGCTTCACAAAGGAAGCTGGGGGTGGATAATTTATTTAACAGGAAGTTCCCAGAAGAATGTTAAATGTAATATTCTTAGGGATAACCTGATCATTATGAATAAAGTGATAAACACTAAACTCTTACTGTAATTTCCGAACACTCTTTTGCTGAGACGAGATTCGATCACTTCATTAGATCAATCTTCCTTCACAAAACTCCCATTGGTGTTCGACGACTCATAGTCTTCCACTATAAAATCCCTCACTGATCAAATTTATTGACAGTGGGTCCACTAAGATTCTTTCTGGTTTAATCCATTCAAACCTCCGTTATGTCCGTGCACTGAACACTTTCATGGTTAGAGTCTGGATATAATGCTTGGAATTTTAATCTGTCCATCCTTGACAAATTGTCAAACCCCTTCGTGTTATTTGAGTGATTTGTACAAGTCAACACCCTCACTATAATTTGTACTCCCACTCCCATTTGGTCAAACCTTCTTACAGTTAGGACCACAACTAAAATCTCCTCTCGATTCCTCCAATGAACGAGAGATCCACAAATCGAGCGATCAAACCTTCCTACAGTTAGGATCGTCTCAAACATCCCACTCGGTCAAACCTTCCTACAGTTAGGGCCAAAACTAAAATCCCCTCTTGATTCCTCTCTTCCGACAGTTAGGTCGTCTCAAACTCCTGCTTGGTCAAACATTCATACAGTTAGGGCCACAGCCAAAATCTCCTCTCGATTCCCCCAATGAACGAGAGGTCCACTTCCAAATCGGGTAATCAAACCTTCCGACAGTTAGGGTTATCCGAATCTTGTCGATTCTCGGAGTGGAGATCCCACTCTTAGTTTCATCTTTTCGGATTCTGGGGGTGGAGATCCCACTTCGAGTTTCCTTTCCAACTGAAGATAGAATATAAAATTCTTCCTCTTCAGTGCCGGGAGATAGAATATAAAATTCTTCCTCTCCCGTTTCAGGTTCGTCTTTGTCCCAAGAAAAGACACCACTTTTTCAACTCCTAAAATCCGTACCTCACAGGCACGGGGAATTTTATCCCGAATCCTGAGCAGGGATAAGTCAACGCCTAACACGCATTGCCGATTTAGTCTTTCACCGATTGAAGAAGATACCATAATTCCAGTCTGGAGAATTTTATCCCGAAGCCTAAGAAGGGATAAGTCAGCGCCTAGCACGCGTTGCCGGTTAGTCCTTAACCGTAAAAAGGATAAAAGCCCACATATTCAATATTGTGGTAGGTTGTTATTCATAACGCCAAAATCCGTGCCTTACACGCGCGGAGAATTTTATCCTGAATCCTAAGAAGGGATAAGCCAACGCCTAATACGCGTTGCCGGTTAGTCCTTAACCGTAAAAAGGACAAAAGCCCACATATTCAACATTATGGCAGGTTGTTATTAATAACACCATAATCTGTGCCTCACACGCATGAGGAATTTTATCCTGAAGCCTACGTAGGGACAAGTCAGCGCCTAACACGCGTTGCCGGTTAGTCTTTGTCCGTAAAAAGAACAAAAGCCCACATATTCAATATTGTGGCAGGTTGTTATTAATAACGCCAAAATCCGTGCTTCACACGCACGGGGAATTTTATCCCGAAGCCTAAGCAGAGATAAGCCAACGCCTAATACGCGTTGCCGGTTTAGTCTTTTACCGATTGAAGAAGACACCAGAATCCGAGTCTGGGGACTTTTATCCTGAATCCTAAGTAAGGATAAGTCAGCGCCTAACACGCGTTGCCAGGTAGCCTATTCCCGCACAACGTCACATTCAGAACGGATGTAAACAATCCGCTTGCTAGCCCGACTCAAACGGTAGTCGGTAAAAGCACATCAAATCCGTTAATGGCTAAGGATTTGCCAAAAATCCTAAGTCTACGTTTAACACACGTTGTCGGGTAGTCTATTCCCGTGAGAAAGACGAAGTCTACGTATTCGATGTCATAGCACTAAAAGAGTTAACTCTTTTAGCACAACGTTATGTGCAGAACAGATCTAAACAATCTGCATGCTAGCCCGACTCAAACGGTAGTTGGTAAAGGCTCATCAAACCCGTTGATGACTGAGAATTTACCAAAAATTCTATAAATGCGAGCCATTGACGCACCAGCTCCATTAGTTGGTCTCGTGACTTGAGCATCCAACAACTTCAGGATAAGATCCATATCTACAGACGAACAACTTTAATAGTTGGTCCTGCAGTCCCAAAATTTGAGACCGCCACGCTTCAATACCTTAAGAGCTTAAACTATGTATACTCCAGCAAACGCACGAGTATAAACTGTGTTAATGGCGATCCGAAACACTAGGTCAACGCCGGTCAACGCATAACCCTAGGTCAACGCCAGTCAACGCGTTGCGATAAAAAAGTCAACATCGGGCGATCCGAAACCCTAGGTCAACGTCGGTCAACGTGTAACCCTAGGTCAACGTCGGTCAACGCATTGCGACAAAAGTCAATGTACGGCAGTCTGGAACCCTAATTCAGCACGACGTGACAAGGATAGTCAATTCTAAGTCAACTTAATGACGCGAGCCAAACTCAACTCACCGGTGGTAGACTCGAGACTCCGACGACGGCCAGGCGATAAACGCAGCGCCGGAAGGACTTCGGCTATTCGTCAAAGCATCGAATAGACTGAAAATCGAAGGAACCAAGAGTTGCAGCTAACTACAGGTCCTTTACACCGATCGAAGGCTTGACCAATCATATCCAAAGTATTCCAGCCTCTTCTATAAAAAAAACGAGTCTGGAACGCTTTGGAGGGGGTATCTGTAGGCATTAAAAATTACCTATAGGTCTCCACGAACCGCTCAACGTTAAGAAAAGATGATGAACGTCACTATCTGGTTCACAGAAGCTTGATTGATGTTGGTGAACGCTTAAAGTGAATCGACGAACTATGTAAAATAACGGAATTTCAGAATGACGAAGACACGAACTGATCGGGAACCTCGTGTTGTTCACAAACGGCGAAATACCCTTCGTGTCTCATTTATTCCACAGATGATCTAATCATTGGAGCATATAGAACACCTCGTCGGATTTCCAACACACTTTGAATCGCTCAAATCCGAGTTCGGGTGAAGAAGTTACGGCGAAAACGAACAAACGTGCATAACGGAGCGTCTCAGTCTGAGTTGAGACACCCCGGGGTGTCTCGGCATGAGCGAGGCACCCAAGGGTGTCTCGGCCCAAGTTGAGGCACCCAAGGGTGTCTCGGCCCAAGTTGAGACACCCAAGGGTTTCTCCAGCTCGAATTCCCCCTGTGCCTATAAATACAAGCCTCAGAGCCTTATTTTTTCAGATCTGGAATTTTGGAGAATTGGCGAAGCCCTGCCGGACCGAAGATTGATCGAGTTCTTCAACGTAAGAGAGAGAAATTCTTCAGATCTGCATCACCCGCATCCTTTCCTTAGGATTATCCCGTTGCGATAATCCTAAGAAGATCAATTATCTCGTCGTTGCCGAGATAAGCGCTTCTGCTTCTAGATTCCTTCACGGATCGACGGAGTTCCGGATCTGATCTGATTGTCCGGTAGTCCACGGACATCGACGTCCCCGTCACCGGCTAAAGACCCACGCAAGCAAGAAACGACGAACGGATCTTGTGTTATTTTCGAAAAGTTGTAATCTTTCATTTTTCATTCATTTTATTGAATATTTTGAATTCTTTGTAAGCAATCCATATTATAATGAATTCAACAATGAAGGCAACTTTCTCTGAAAACAGTAATGAAGTATCTCGTTCTCATCCACACTCCAACCCATATAAATGTGATTCTCCATTTGAATGAGTGGATGTGAATGGACTACCTCACTACCAAGCACAAAAAATTATGTTTGGTAACAAGTTCCTCCGTGTTGCTCATTATATGATGAATATAAGTATGCCTGGGATCAAACATAAATTTGATGCTTGGTAATGAGGTGACTCATTCACATTCACTTATTTAGAGAGGAGGGTGATTTGAATGAGTGGAGAAGCAACTCACTACCAAGCACGGTATATACAAAGCCCAAAAAATATCATGAATCTTGTCTAGTAGAATATTATTAAGATAGCTTCGAGTTTGAACAAACGGCTGATAGATAAAAGTTATATTATATCCCGCAATCGGCAACAGAGGTTAAGGCAAGTAACACAATTAAAATACCAGTACAAAACAAAATCATGTGCAAACAAAATAAAAAAGAGAGATCCTTCCGTTAAAAAATAATTAATTATAATACTTAGATAAAAATAATTAACTATAATACTTATATCTTTTTTAGGGAAAGTGTTGTGCTCTGATACCAATTGTTGTGCGCGGCGGAAGCGGGACAACCAAACAGGCGTGCGTCGAGAACCAAATCAAACAAACGTCGAGATAAAGGCCAAACAAATCAAAACAACGGCACAAATCCAAATACAATAGTTTTACGTGATTCGGCAAATTGCCTACGTCCACGGGGCAAGAAGGGGATGAGGTTTTCACTAATAGAGAAGAAGAGTACAAACTGAGATTACAAATCACTCGAAAGAACAAACTAATCTCACCACAAAGCTCTCAATCTCTCCAAATAAAACCCTAAACAAATAGCTCAAAAATACCTCTTTTTGTGCTCCAAATATCCCCCAAAAAATACTTAATCAAAGACCAAACAAAGCCAAGAAAACCCTAAAAAACGTGTCTCTATTTATAGCAAAACACAATCCCAAACAGATTAGAATTCTAAAAACGAGTCTGCCACATCCTGGTGTGGCACACACCACACCCATAGAAAACAGTGCAGATTCTGCCACACCAGGGTGTGACAGACACCACACCCATGACAGACAGGGCAGATTCTATCACACCCATGGCAGACACCACACCAGGGGTATGGTGGAGCCTGTTTTGCTTATTCTTCATGTTTTTCTCAATTCCTTCCTCAATTCATTCGCCGTTTTCACAATTCTCCACCTCGGCGAAATTTTTTTCAAAACTGAGCCGACACCAACCAAACCAAATGCCTCACTTGCTGCTTCTCAATCCTCAACAAGTCGAGACCCAAACGGGAGTGCGAACACTCACCCAAACGTCGGTATCTACTCACCAAATCGGCTGTATCAAAACTGACTGCCTACGTATCCTCTTGCCTAAGGAATCAAGCCTTCACGTAGTTCACCCAAACGGTCTCCAAAGGCCCTCAAACAAATAGAAGAGCACGCAACCCTCCTCCATTATCACCAAATCTGCGACTGATAGTACCTCCAATGACCTCAAACTGAAACGATCCAAACACCTCCACCTGAGGTGAACCAATGACCATGTCCAAACTGCGCCTATCAGCTGCACTCAAATCAATCAACACGTCATCTGCATCCAAAACCAAATGATCTTCACGCTGTGTCACCTCAGCTGAAGTCCCAAATAATACAGAATAACCTGGAGTATGTGGAGTAGCATCACCCTCCACCCGCTGCGATATCCAACTGATCTGATCAACACTCTCTATCTGCCGAGAGTCCAATGTGACATACCTGCTCAGAACAAAATCAGAAGCTCCCAAATGATAATCAACGAGCCTCCAAATCCCAAACGTGCAATCGGATCAAATCTCACATCCTCGATGTGACCAAATACTGAGTAACCAAATATCCAACGCCAACCAAAATCTGAAGCAGCTCCACCATATCCAATTGCTCCTAATGCAGCAGTCGACGACCTATGCATAAGATGACCTAAATATGTCGAAGCCCGAACTCCAAAACCAATGCTCGACATCAAACGTCGATCATCCTCCAGAAAGAAACGACAAATCAAAAATATCATCTCATCTCGTCGCCCCAACGTTTCCTCTCTAATGAAGTGTCTCAAACTGTCATGAGCTCGACACAAATACAGTAAGTCCCTCTTGTACCTCCCTTTAAAACCAGAATGAAGTACCTTCACCTTACTGCCAATACATTTCTTCAACTGTTGTTGACTACTAGGACTTCAAAACCAACTGTAGGCATCGAAAATTACCTATAGGTCTCCACGAACAGCTCAGAGCTAAGAGAAGACGATAACCGTCACTATCTAAGTCACAGAAGCTTGATTGATGTCGATGAACGCTTAAAGTGAATCGGTGAACTATGTGAAGCAACGTAGTTTCAGAATAATGAGGATATGAATTGATCGGGAGCCTCGCGTCGTTTACAAAAGGCGCAACGCCCCTCGTGTCCCAGTTGACTCCACAATGATCCAATCATCGGAGCTTGTAGATCTCCTCGCCGGGTTTCCAACGCACATTGAATCACTCAAATCCGAGTTCGGACGAAGAAGTTACGGAAAAAATGAACAAGTACACATAACAAAGCGTCTCAGCATGAGTTGAGACACCCCGAGGTGTCTCGGCCCAACCGAGACACCCCAAGGTGTCTCGGCTCAGGCCGAGACACCCAAGGGTTTCTTGGCCTCGCTGAGACACCCAAGAGACACCCAAGAGTGTCTCGGCCCAAGTTGAGACACCCAAGGGTGTCTCCAGCCCTAAAAAAGTCAGATTTGGTTGTTTTGCGGTTTTAACCGCCCGGATCTCCTTGAAGCCTATAAATACAGCCCCTGGAGCCTCTTTTTTTCAGTTCTGGAATTCTCGTGCCTCGGCGAAGCCCTGCTAAACTGAAGACTTAAAGTGCACAGATTTCAGAGAGGAGGATGAGTTAGATCTGCAGCCCGGTTCGTTCCTTAGGATTATCCCGTTGCGGTAATCTTAAGAAGAGTGATTATCTCGCTTCGCCGAGATAAGAGCTACGGTTTCTCGATTCCTTCACGGATAGACGAAACTCTGTCCAAATATTGATCGTTCGTTGGTCCACGGACTAACGCGTCCCCGTCACAGGCTAAGATCCCACGCAAGCAGCGGGCGATAAACACTCGTTGCGTTTGTTTGAAGAGAATTGTAATTTTTTTTTTGTTTTTATTGTGTAAAAGTCTTATAAAAAGACTGATTTTTGTATTCGTTATAAACGTCTGAAGTTTGTAATGAATTGTGTAAAAGTCTTATAAAAAGACTGATTTTTGTATTCGTTATAAACGTCTGAAGTTTGTAATGAATCCAGTAATGAAACAATCAATTTTTACCGCAAACAAACTGGCGACCACAGTGGGAGCTAACAGCCTCGATGCCGAGGCTGTCGTGCCGCAGCTGACGATCAAGATCCCCGTGCCTGAAGAGGTCGAGTACGAATTCGACCAGCAGAAATTTGAAGAATACATCTCCTCCTCCGCCTCCAGACCTGCTCCTCCTCATAAGCGCAGGAAGATCTCCTCCTCCCAGAAGATCCGCCGGTCTCCAGATCTGAAGACCCAAGAAGTCGATCTCCACATCGTCGCTGCTACAGTTGCACCTTGCAATGATCCGCCGGCATCCAATGAGACCAGATCTGCAGATCTGAACTCCTTCGTGATCAAGGAGCCGACTGTTGAAGGCGCGCCAACTTTATCAAAGAGAGCACGTCAAAGGAAACGCCAACGCCTCGCGCGCCAATTCGCCAAGGCTTTAGATCAGGTGGACGAACTCCGTTACCAAGCGGATTGGGAGTTCAGAAAGCGCCAAGTGACTAAGCTATCGCCACAACAAGCATCGGGACCCTCCTCCCAACCTCTAATTAACAAATGGGTTCAGGTCAAACGAACCTGTTCTACCCTCGAGGAGTGCGTCCAGAAGCACCGTGCACTTATTGCGCACACCCAGATCCTTGTGCGAGAGGCACGAGAATTGCAGAGGGAAGAGGTGATCAAGAAATCACCAAGGTCTAAGCAGGTTTGGGTGCCAAAGGCTAAGTCAGCGCCCCTACCCGATAAAAGACATCAGTCATGTCTCTCGGTCGATTCCAGATCCAAAGCTGGTCCCCAGCTTTCGTCAAATTCAGATCTCGCTCCTTTTAATCCCGCATCTCCGGTGAAGCTCCGTGATAATATGGACATATCCAGAGGCAGGAAAGTGATAGCGGAACGCCTGGGTCTTTTGCACAAGGATCAAGGCAAAGCTCCAGTCAAAGAACGCTTGGGCATGATGAATGAACCATGAGCAACTCATCGAGTTGGGGGGTCGCACTCGCCCTTTCAACAAATCAGAGCCTTCCTATAATGGGAAAGCTCCTATAACTGACCGCCTCGGACTGCGAGTCATTGTCCAAGAGCCTGTTGAAGTCTCACGCTCACGAAAGCGTGACCCAAAATGTGCGACTCTTGAGAGCACCGACAAGACAACGAATCCTCAGAAGGAAGCGTGTTCGTCAGACAACGATGTTATACCTGAGGAGTCGTGCCAGCACACGATACGTTGCTCCGGCAATCATGCCGATGAGTTGTACTATCGGGCTGGGGGTACGAACAAATCTCGAAAGAAAGGTACCCGAGAAACGGACTCTCATTGTCCGTGTACTAAAATTATCAGGGCAGTATTATCAGTGTGTAGCTACCCCAAGACCGCTCCACAGAGGGTCTCGGTATTCGAGAGGATCTCCGATGGAACGATGAAGCCCAAATCAAGGCGTTTCCACCAAAGAGGATCGGTTGTTCGAGATGATGAATTCCCAGAAGTTACCATCAACATGGGCAATAAGGGAAAATCTTCGATTGTTTTAAGTGGTTCCAACCCTAATTTCTCTCTAGGAAGAAGAGTCAATTCGGGAATAACCCAACGAATATCTCAGCTTCAGCTAGAAGCCGTCGGATATAACGATTACCCGGGGATCCATGAAAGAATCCATTCCGATGACGAACTCTCGGATTCTTATTCCGCACTCGCCTCCGACGATACAACGTCTAGCATAGGACAAGCTCGGGAAGTGTTCATGATCAACACCGAGCAAATAACCAAAATCATTGAGGATGCTCTAGCCAAGCAGAAAGAAGCATTCAAAATCGAAATGGAAATGGCTATGCAGGAGATGAGACAAATGCACGACCAACAAATCCGAGCTTTGTCAAATCAGCTAGTTGAATCCAGCCGTCGCACCCAGAACGCCGCAATTGACAGCGATCCGGAAGTGGACGAAATCATCATGGCCGACGCACCGCCCAAAAATACTGGGGGTGGCCCCACTAAAAATAACGACGCTGGGGGTGAACCCACCAATAATGATAATACTGGGGGTGGCCGCATTATTCCTCTCGGAAATTATCCAAAACAGGATATAGATGAGGACGAAAAGATGAAGGATCTCGAGAGCAAAATCGACGCTCTGATGTCTGCTCGAGAGGTAAAGAAGACCGGGATTCTGTGTCCTTACCCAAGAGAATGGGAATCGATCCCGTATCCGACGAAGTTCAACCTGATCAACTTCACGCCGTTCGACGGGAAGGGTTCCCACACTCAACATCTGATCTATTTCAAGTCCCACTCGGTCACAATCTCCGGCAATGAAGCCTTGATGGTTCGGTC
Organism: Asparagus officinalis; assembly: GCF_001876935.1. Taxonomy (NCBI): domain Eukaryota; kingdom Viridiplantae; phylum Streptophyta; class Magnoliopsida; order Asparagales; family Asparagaceae; genus Asparagus; species Asparagus officinalis. Next base: position 28,630,967 of record NC_033801.1, read on the forward strand.
ATTCGTCGGCACCCTTCGCGGGCCTGCCTTCGATTGGTATCGCCGTCTCAATCCCGGAAGCATCAACGGCTAGGAGGACCTGGAGAGCATGTTCCTCGCTCATTTCTTCGATGATGACGCAGAAGTGTCGATCAAAACACTCTTCGATGAGAAACAAACGGAGAGTCGGTGGATACTTTCATCAAACGCTTCCGCAATCAGGCAATGAACTGCAAGGATCCCGTCACGGAGGAGTTCGTCTTGCAGACCTATCATAATAATTTGTCTATTAACATCTTGGATGTTATGGGAGTAGAGCCGCTCAATACCTGGAAAGAGTTGAAGGTGCGCGGAGAGCAGGTCGAACGCTTCCTCAGAAGGAGGAAGGTTGAAAGAAGCCAACCGATCGCAAAACCTCTGAACCCGAGTCTCATTTCCCATGATGAAGGGAAGGCACCTACACCAGTTGTTGATGTTAATCAGACGTCGCAACAACAACCCCAAAGACAGCAGAAGACTTCGGATTCGAGGCTCCAAAAAGAGTACTCATTCAAGGACGAAGACGTTCCAGCCATCTTCGAGATCCTTCTTGAAAACAATAAGATCAGGCTGCCACCCATCACAAATCAGGAGGAAGCTGACAATACTACGGATCCAAAGTACTCCGCGTACCATAGGAAGATCCTTCATCCCACCAATGCTTGCTTTACTTTAAAGAATAGCATCCAAACCTTGGTTGAAGCCGGCGTCATAACGCTGGGATAAGCCAAATGAGAACGACAATACTCCGACAAGTATATGAGTATAAACTGCTTCTTAACACTCCGAAGAGTATACGAGTATAAACTGCTTCTCAATCCTCCAACCGGTATATGAGGTTAAACTGCTCCCTGATACTCCAATAGGTATATGAGTCTAAACTATTCCCACTCTTGATGGGAAGTTCCTGGAGAATTTTTACATGTAATATTCTTAAGGATAACCCGATCATGCAACTGAATACAATGGTAAACCTAGCTTCACAAAGGAAGCTGGGGGTGGATAATTTATGTAACAGGAAGTTTCCAGAAGAATGTTAAATGTAATATTCTTAGGGATAACCTGATCATTATGAATAAAGTGATAAACACTAAACTCTTACTGTGATTTCCGAACACTCTTTTGCTGAGACGAGATTCATCCCCTCTCGATTCCCCCAATGAACGAGAGGTCCACAAATTGAGCGATCAAACCTTCCTACAGTTAGGATTGTCTTCCCACTCCCATTTGGTCAAACCTTCTTACAGTTAGGACCACAACCAAAATCTCCTCTCGATTCCTCCAACGAACGAGAGGTCCACTTTCAAATCGAGTGATCAAACCTTCCTACAGTTAGGGTCATCTCAAACTCCCGCTTGGTCAAACCTTCCTACAGTTAGGACCAAAACCATAATTTACTTTCGATAAACGAGAAATTTTTCTTTAGTTTGGTAATCAAACCTTCCGACAGTTAGGGTTATCCGAATCTTTTCGATTCTCGGAGTGGAGATCCCACTCCTAGTTTTACCTTTCTGGATTCTGAGGGTGGAGATCCCACCTCGAGTCTCCTTTCCAACTGGAGATAGAATATAAAATTATTCCTCTTTGGTGTTGGGAGATAGAATATAAAATTTTTCCTCTCCCATTTTGGGTTCGTCTTTGCCCCAAGAAAACACACCACTTTTTCAACTCCTAAAATCCGTACCTCATAGGCACGGGGAATTTTATCCCGAATCCTGAGCAGGGATAGGTCAACGCCTAACACGCGTTGCCGGTTTAGTCTTTCACCGATTGAAAAAGATACCAGAATCCAATCTGGGGAATTTTATCCTGAATCCTGAGCAGGGATAAGTCAACGCCTAACATGCGCTGCCGGTTTAGTCTTTCACCGATTGAAAAAGACACCAGAATCTAGTCTGAGGTATTTTATCCTGAAGCCTAAGTAGGGATAAGTCAGCGCTTAACCCGCATTGCTGGGTGGTTCGTTCCCGTAAAAACGACCGAGTCTATGTATTCAGCATTGTAGCAACAAAAATCCATGCCTTTTATGTATGGGGAATTTTATCCCGAATCCTGAGTAGGGATAGGTCAACGCCTAACACGCGTTACCGGTTAGTCTTTGACCGTAAAAAGGACAAAAGATCACATATTTAACATTGTGGCAGGTTGTTATTAATAACACCATAATCCGTGACTCACACGCATGGGGAATTTTATCCCGAAGCCTAAGCAGGGATAAGCCAACGCCTAACACGCGTTGCCGGTTTAGTCTTTTACCGATTGAAGAAGACACCAGAATCCGAGTCTAGGGAATTTTATCCCGAATCCTAAGTAGGGATAAGTCAGCGCTTAACCCGCGTTGCCGGGTAGCCTGTTCCCGCAACAATGGCGAAGTCTACGTATTCGAAGTCGTAGCATCAAGTCTAAGGGAGTTCATTCCTTTAGCACAACGTTACATTCGGAACGGATGTAAACAATCCGCTTGCTAGCCCGACTCAAACGGTAGTTGGTAAAGGCATATCAAATCCGTTTATGGCTGAGGATTTGCCAAAAATCCTAAGTCTACGTCTAACACATGTTGTCGGGTAGTCTATTCCCGTGAGAAAGACAAAGTCTACGTATTCAATATCGTAGCACTAAAAGAGTTAACTCTTTTAGCACAACGTTATGTGCAGAATGGATCTAAACAATCTGCATGCTAGCCCGACTCAAACAGGAGTCGGTAAAGGCTCATCAAACCCATTGATGGCTGAGAATTTACCAAAAATTCTATAAATGCGAGCCATTGACGCACCAGCTTCATTAGTTGGTCTCGTGACTTTAGCATCCAACAACTTCAGGATAAGATCCATATCTGCAGACGAAACAACTTTAATAGTTGGTCCTGCAGCCCTAAAATTTGAGACCGTCACGCTCCAATACCTTAAGAGCTTAAACTATGTATACTCCAGCAAACGCACGAGTATAAATTGTGTTAATGGCGATCCGAAACCCTAGGTCAATGCCGGTCAACGCGTAACCCTAGGTCAACGCCAGTCAACACATTGCAATGAAAAAGTCAACATCGGGCGATCCAAAACCCTAGGTCAACGTCGGTCAACGCGTAACCCTAGGTCAACGTCGGTCAACGCGTTGCGACAAAAGTCAATGTATGGCAGTCTGGAACCCTAATTCAGCACGACGTGACAAGGATAGTCAATTCTAAGTCAACTCAACGACACGAGCCAAACTCAACTCATCAGTTTTAGATTCGAGACTTCGACGACGGCCAGACGATAAACGCAGCGCCGGAAGAACTTCCGCTATTCATCAAAACGTCGAATAGACTGAAAATCAAAGGAGTCAAGAATTAAAGCTAACTACAGGTCCTTTACGCCGACTGAAGGTTAGACCAATCACATCCAAAGTATTCCAGCCTCTTCTATAAAAGAAAGGAGGCTGGAACGCTTTGGAGGGGGTATCTGTAGGCATCAAAAATTGCCTATAGGTCTCCACGAACAGCTCAGAGCTAAGAGAAGATGATGAACGTCACTATCCAAGTCATAGAAGCTTGATTGACGTCGATGAACGCTTGAAGTGAATCGGCGAACTATGTGAAGCAACAGAGTTTCAGAATAACGAGAATACGAATTGATCGGGAGCCCCGCGTCGCTTACAAAAGGTGCAACGCCCCTCGTGTCCCAGTTGACTCCACAATGATCTAATCATCGGAGCTTGTAGATCTCCTCGCCGGCTTTCCAACGCACTTTGAATCACTCAAATCCGAGTTCGGACGAAGAAGTTACGGCGGAAACAAACAAGTACACAGAACAAAGCGTCTCAGCATGAGTTGAGACACCCCGAGGTGTCTCGGCCCAACCGAGACACCCCAAGGTGTGAATTCTCGTGCCTCGGCGAAGCCCTGCCGGATTGAAGACTTAAAGTGCACAGATTTCAGAGAGGAGGAGGAGTTAGATCTGCAGCCCGGTTCGTTCCTTAGGATTATCCCGTTGCGGTAATCTTAAGAAGAGTGATTATCTCGCTTCGCCGAGATAAGAGCTACGGTTTCTCGATTCCTTCGCGGATAGACGAAATTCTGTCCAAATATTGATCGTTCGGTGGTCCATGGACTAACGCGTCCCCGTCACAGGCCAAGATCCCACGCAAACAGCGGGCGATAAACACTCATTGCATTTGTTTAAAGAGAATTGTAATTTTTTTTATTTTCATTGTGTAAAAGTCTTATAAAAAGACTGATTTTTGTATTCGTTGTAAACGTCTGAAGTTTGTAATGAATCCCGCAATGAAACAATCAATTTTCACCGTAAACACCAACAGGACTTGGTTGCAACCCACAAATGCCTAGTACAATCCCCAACAAAGGAAACCAAAATACCAATTACCTTCCAATGATGCCTCCTTGGAAGGCCCTCAAATGCCTGAATGAACACCAAATAGAAGACCCATCAATCATCGAATAGAAGTGCCAAACTCCACCTAGGTCTCATTGCTCATACCAACGTGCTTAAAGGACTTCAATATGCAGCTTAAGGGCACTTCTCAATCATCCAATGCACCGTATCAACAATCAAATATCCCAACCTCAAATCCTTCTATCTCGGCCAACTATCTCAAAGCACCAATAAACAAAGAATAGATCCAAACTGATAAAGGAGAGATTTTTACCTCCAATTGAAACCCTAACAAGAGTCTCTAAACGATCTCATGATCCACAAATAGGAAAAATCCAACCTTTATCTCCAAACGAAGCCTCGAAGAGACTCCAAAGCGATCTATTCCTCCAAATAGCCCAAGCGCTAACAAACCAATGTGGAAAACAAACGAAGAATAGATCCAAAACTAAAAAAAGAAAGAAACTTTACCAAAAAGATCCCACCTTTCTCACTAACTGAAACCCTAGACGAGCTTCTCAAATCGATCTACTCCTCCAACCAAGACAAAACCCTAGATCTGGAATCTGGAGCTCTGATACCAATTGTTGTGCCAAAAGCTGTGTCGAGGAACCAAACCAAACACCAATCCAAGAGAGCCAAACGAACTAAATATCAATGCACAAACAAAACACCAATTTTAACGTGGTTCGACAAGTTACCTACGTCCACGGGGCAAGAAGGGGATAGGGTTTTCACTAATAGAGAAGAAGAGTACAAGCTGAGATTACAAATCACTCAAAAGAACAAACTAATCTCACCACAAAGCTCTCAATCTCTCCAAATAAAACCCTAAACAAATAGCTCAAAAATACCTCCTTTTGTGCTCCAAATATCCCCCAAACAATGCTTAATCAAAGCCCAAATAAAGCCAAGAAAACCCTAAAAAACGTGTCTCTATTTATAGCAAAACACAATCCCAAACAGATTAGAATTCTAAAAATGAGTTTGCCACACCCTAGTGTGGCACACACCACACCTGGTGTGGTGGAGCCTGTTTTGCTTATTCTTTATGTTTTTTCTCAATTCCTTCCTCAATTCCTTCGCCGTTTTCACAGAAAGAAACTTAAAATTTCAGCACAATAATTATGTAGTTGAGAACATTTTAATCTAAATATTTTCCCATTTTCTTCATTTTCGGCATTATTCGTTGACTTTACTTTCTTTTTGTCTAAATATTTCCGACTGTGCGCAGACATTCTATGCTTTTTTCATGCAAACCTGCGTGTGCCTTCAAGAGTACCCTAAATTAGAAGACGTAAAAGGAAATATTCGGATCTCAAAATGTAAAATATCTAGCAAATCAACCTAAGCAATGTCTTATGAACGATGCCTTGACTACAAAAGAGATACTTTTACCACGTTTATTAAAACGAGTTAAAATGTAGGCGTTACATGCTTTTGTAGCAATCTAGTGTTCGTCAATAATTAAGTTGATTCTTGGAAACGGAATAATAATCTAAAGATTTCTCCAAAATGTTATTTGCAGGGAATTTTTCAAAAAACTGATCCATTCTTTTAACTGCTACACACTGATTCTTATACTTTTATGTGTTTTATTTATAACAAGAGTTGTCTTTAACTTTATGCTGACTCTTGTTGCCATTTACCACGTAAGTCTTTAAACTCAGGATAGGTTCCGTGTTGTTTATAAAATAAAAAGTCGATAATTCGTGATCAATTAACAGGCTGACATTATTAACAAAAAGGAAGCAGGAAGACCTATAACTTATTTGGGCCTGTCAAGTTGTAGCCCAGTCTGTTTAGTGCCCTGCATAAACTGGACCTAGATTGTTAACATGAAGAGCAAATACACTATGCAAATGATAGACCTGAATAGTGTTCAATGGTATCATATGAAATGAAGAGCAAATACACTACGCAAATGATAGATCTAAATAGTATTCAGTGCTATAATATGACATCAGTGGACTGTCTATTTTATGTAACTTTTATTTAGTTTCACTTGTGTTTACTACTTAGGAAACCACCTGAATTAGGATATGGCCATAGTAAGGAACATAAAATTGTAAAATCACCAAAATAGATTTCAAATACAATCATGATAAGTTATGTGGAGATATCATTAGGAATGATCTGCCGTTGCAATACGCAAGACTACTAATTATCCAGTTTACTCATCTGTCCCATAAAATTTTCCATAATATAAGTGCACAAGACAATATTTCATTTTCTTAATAGATTTCCTTGAGTGACCCAATGCATTTAATTAATAATCTCATAAAACATTCTCCTATTATATATATTATATATTATGAGTAGGGTACCTCACCCTACTTTTTGTTTCAAAAAAAAAAAAAAAAAATCTCATAAAACAAAGTAAGGAGCATATAATTAGGGTCTGACAATTGTAAGGAGCAAAAGTTATAAAATTACGAAAATAGATTTCAAATACAATCATGGTAAATTATATGGTGACATCACTAGGGCAAAATTCTTGATTCACCATTGCATTACGCAAGACAATTAATTATCCAGTTCACTCATTTGTCCCATAAATTTTTCCATAATAAAAGTTCACAAGGCATTAATTCGTTTTCTTAACGGATTTCCTTGAGTAATCCAGTGCATTTAATTAAAACCCAGCACCAATGGTTTAAACTGTTGGTGCAAAGGGCAACACCAACGGGTTGAACCGTTGGTGCAAACCATAACACCAACGGTTGTTGGTGCCCTTTGCACCAACGATTTAACCAGTTGGTGCTAATTCCTGCATAACATGTGCACGTTTTCAGCCCCAATGGTTAGAACCATTGGGGTTGAATTCCCCCCACCCCCATAAACAAAAAACCCACCACTTTTCCCTTGTAGTGCGTACTAATATTCATACGCCAAAAAAAAAAAAAAACCAAACTATTCACAACAATATTCCCACGCAGTTATACAAGAAAACATAAATATGTCATAAAATGGATTCAAAATCCTAAAACCTACACAATTATAAGCAAAAGCAAAAGATTTACTAAAATGAAATGTGAGTAAGAATTTTTAAACAACTAAGTCACAAACATAAAGAGTATTCAAAATGTACAATGTCTCAAATATCTAAAAAAAAGTGAAAGTCACTGCTGACTAAATCGAACAAAGCCTTGCAGATGCCCTCCTTGTCGTGGCCCTCCTACGTTAAGCCCCTTAACAAGTCCCCTAGTTGACTTGCAAGAGGATTTGTGTTGACATATCTTGAGGAGAATGTTGAGCAGCTGAAGTAGAACCTTAAGCATTCGGAGAGGGCTGACCCAAAAGCCGGTGGAGTAGTTGGAATAGCAGAAGGTGGAGGAGCAGTATGATAATCAACCTATAAAGTAGTATGTGTGTACGTAGTAAGTGTGTAAGGAGATGAGATAATATCAAGCATTTGTTTATGGGGTTTTTCTATGATTGTGTGTGTGTATATGTATTTTAAACAGAGGGTAAAGGATTAGTGTAAAAAAACCTACTCACTTTCCAAAAGGACAAATTATGTGTTACAAACTTACAATGTTCTGAAAGAGCCCATAAATTAACCGAGAGCACTTATAGCAATATTGTTGCATTAGCATAATGTATAAAGCACAGCTAGTAGGATACAATTTAATTAAGTAAAACTGTAAAATTAATGGAAATACTTTGAACTTGTAAGATAATACAGTTTAACAATCTTAGAACATTCCTACACAAGTTAATGGGAAAAGGAATATATTGCGTACCCACCGTTATCATATCAAGGCAAGTAATGAAGGGATTTCCCTTCGTTAAAGAGCTGAAAATCTTCGTTATTGTATGCCAACGACAGGAAAAATCCCTTCGTCACCCGTCGTAGAAGCCTTCTTCGCTAAAGTGTCACGAATGTTATAATACCTATTGTTATAGAGTTTAAAACGATGAAACATATTACCGCCGTTCATATCTGCGACGGTAATTATCACCGTCGTTACCATCAGTGACGGGACTTTTTCCCATCGTTACTGTAAAATGATAATTTTTTATTCCCATTGTTGTGTAATGATGGTTTCATACTCCCATTGTTATTGTGTAACAACGGGTGATATCCCCATCGTTGAAGACTAATTAATGACGGTTGGATACCGTCGTAGAAGTTCTTATGGTAGGTAATTAGTAACCCATCAACGATGGTGCTTTCCCTTCGTTGATATACTAAATACGATTTATAAAACCGTCATTGTAGACTATAAATTTCTAATATATATTAATGATAATTTTTCCATTCATAGGAAACTATCATAGAAAAACTTCATATTATTCTCAACATGACACTGGGATTCACAACACAAATATATTAAAAATATCCAATAATTAATAAAAGGGAAAACAAAAACTCTATTCATAAATAACATCAATAAATAAAATTCCACCATCCTTAAATATTCAATACTAATAACAAGAGTTAATATCCCATTGTTCCAAAAAATAATATGTGAAACTATCTAAAGCAAATTAAAATTAAAATCTGGGAAAGACACATCCTTTCATCTCTAATAATTGTCAAAAAGAAGACTCGATCTACCCCCTCTCCTAATATTGGATAGCCTGAAAAATAAAAAACATCACATAATTAAGAAATATCAATTAAGCAAATATTATCTTATTAAGTAAAAAACGTATTTTCTCTAGTGCAAGTAGTCAATCCTAAAAAATATATAAGAGATTTTATAAAAATAATTACCTAGTCCTGCACATGTTCTCGAGTTTGAGGAGTCAATGAAGTATTAGATTGTTGCCTAAAAAAAATTCATGCATAGCTTTCACTTGTGACTCTAAATTTGTTGTTATTGATGTTATTGTTGCTCCTTCTTATCTAAGCGATGTTAAAGCATCTGGTTCTTTCTATTTTCTTCTATAACCCGTGTTTCAAGATCAGATTGACTAGGGAGCGGTCCTCTCAAATCTTTCAAAGCAGTCCCGCTACCAAATATAGTGATGTTGCCATGAGATTGCTTCCCTCAAATTTTCTCAATTATCTCAATGTCTGAATGTGAAGTGTTTGCTTGTTTGACTTGAATGATTTCATCCTATAAAAATTAAATTCATATCTTAGTACTATATAATGCATCATTATCAAACTTAAATATATATTCTACTTACATATTTATCTTGATCCACAGTATCTAATGTTTTGTTAGCTTTCTTTCACGTTTCATGGAACATTTTTGCCACATCAGACAGATTTCCTGACTTGCCACTCTTATTCAAATATTAAATAAAAATGAGTACAACATCCTAAAAAACAAAGTAGTTTTAAATAAATAGGAAATTAGTTTTGAATGTATATCAGTTCCCACACAATTTGTCTAAAGGGTTTACTGTCCGTGTGGTAGAGCATCTTTCTTTTACCTCTGTTAAGTGTATTTTGTTGGCTTGCTTTCTATACATCAAAAGTAAAAGAGAATTTCAATAATCTAGCAATATACATGGAACAAATAAATAAAATTAGGATATTAATACCTAAAATTTTGAACAAAAATAATGTTCCTTAACTAGTCAATCTCAGTAATCAACACTTACTCCTGCAGGTTTATTACTAAGTGCAACTTGCAATAAATTTTCTTTCACATATTTCTTGTGCATCTCATCACACCACTTATTCCACATATCGCGCAAGTGTCTCATTACTGAATCTCACTTTTGCTCTATGTCATCGGCATCAAATTTATCCTACATCAAATTTGAATCAGAATTTAACTTATAAGAATTAAAGACCAATTGAAAAAAAAATTAATTTACAAAGTACCGTAATGAATGCCCACATATGATCTTCATGATATACATAAGAATATGAATAGTTGTAATCTATCTGAAACATGTGAATATCCAATATACCACAATATGTGCCAATGCATATAAGTGAAGTCTGTTCAATATTGTAGTGCCAAAGTTTTTATATTAACCTAACAGGGGACTAAAATTAGAGGATATTACAGTCAAATATATATAAATTGAACTGTTAATATTGTACGTAGTATGCGAGTTTTTAATTAATCCAACAGGAGATTAAATTAAAGGTTAAACTCATTTTCTCTTAATCAATATTTAGTAGATATATCCAATGGTCTATCCGCTCTGTTTAGTTGCTAAAGAAGGTCGTAAAAACCTGGTGAATTAGCAAGAAAGGTTAACCTTCCCATCTCAGGATAGAAGTCCTATTTTTTATCTTGGATAGAAAGATGTACTATTGTTGCCCAAAGGCCATGTTTAACTTATATTTGTAACATTTTTCTATTTGCAGAAAAAATGCGTAATATTAAACAAGGATGGTGAGTTCCTTATCCGGACAATACTCGTACAGTTGTGTCCAGATGATATCTGCACATGCTTAGACAAGTGGGGTAAAAATCATGAAAAACACTACAGACACACCCTCTACCACACTTCCGGCCACACCCTCTCTCTCTCTACAGTGCAGAGGGCCCCACCTGAGATTTTTTGGTGTGCCTGTAGCATCACCCAAAAATCATAGTATCGTCATCCCCTTAATTTACAAATGGTCGTATTCAAAACTAGTTAACTGACTTCAACCATGAGATCACAGAGTAAAAGGATCAAATATATAACAGACTACCTAAAACTAAAAGTACAAGAGTATAGATGTAGTGTAAAACATATGGGCTGACCTTTCTCTCCAATGTAACCACGACGGCGATTCCCTTTCTGGGTAGATTTGCCGATCCTGCAGATAGAATCAACGTTGGCCGACGAGAAATCCTTCTCATTGTTGGAAACCAGCATTGTAGAAGCCGCTCCTGTTGCAGTGATATCTTAGGCTGTGATGACCAACTCCAGAGAGGGGAGGATTCTAGCAGGGTACTCATCGTCCTCGACCTTCTGTCAATCAACCGAACGGGCACTCAATCGAGATTTCATTGCTATCTCTTAGGATTCTAAGACTTGGACAATAATTTGTTGTTCAAATCAATCATCGTCCTCACAAGCCTTCGATGTAGGGGCTGTGTGCTATATTATAACTTGCAATTGCGCTGTAATGATGTATTCACTATCAACAAATACAAACAATAAAAGAAAAAAAGCAATAAAAAAGAAAAAAAGGGTATCTCAAAATAAGCAAGTAGAATAACAATAAATATTTGGCTAACAATTAAATATCTAGGGAATGACAAGGAACCAAAACATGTCAAGCAAAATGAGGACGATTGATGTAGAACACATAGCAGACGCGTTTATGTCAAAGTGGGACAGTCGCAAGCTCAAATGCGGGCCTGGTCGAAGAAAATAACTAGTTTCGAAGAAACGTCCGTAACTTTCAAACCGTACGTCGGAATGAGACGAATTATATATGAAAATCGACTACCTCGACGAGACGGAGCCATCCAATCCGACCCTTCCGGTTCGGTTTGCGTTCTCCGTTTCGCCAAATTCCTTACGGTTTGAGAGATATTTGCATTTTTATCCGTTTTTACTATTTTTAGTAATATTTTAGGAGTCTGTTTTGTTTAGGAAACAAATCCGATTTGATCTCAGATTTGACCGGGGAACTTTTCTAGTAATAAGGAGTCTTTTTAGGAGTTTTAATATTTTAGGAATTCTTTTACTATTTTTGGTAGAGTTTGAGTCTTTTTAGGAGTTTTAATATTTTAGGAATTCTTTTACTATTTTTGGTAGAGTTTGAGTCCTTGTAAGAATCTTGTTTCTTTTTTTCTATGTAAGAAGAGTCTTGTAAGCCCTAGAGGCATAACTTTTGATAAATAGAATTTTGTTTTTCCTTAATATTTTTTCGTGGATTCGAAGATTTTCCTTGGTGGATTCCGAGGCTACTACTTCCGCGCTGCGTCAACGATAACCCCCCTCCCCCTAATCTAATGGCACACAAGAGATACTCTTGCTTAACCCAATCATAAAATGGCCTGTATGATTGAATAAGTCTAAATCCTATCATCTGGGATTTAGAGGAATATTCAATGTACTAACTTTAATGAGTTCACCGTGTTGTGAGCAACTAACTTCTAAAAGTTCCCATCATTATGATGCCTCAAAAATGGTTGAGGAAAAACATCGAACAGTTGGCCGGCAATTCTCCTTTCCCTTTAATCCAGAAACCCCAAGGCCTCTTCATTCCTGCCAATCATAAAAGAGCCTAGAAATGAATGCCTAATATATAATAAAGTTTGGAATCGAAATTAAATCGACTTAATTCAGATAGACATTTTTTGGGGTTTGTTTAGGTTGAAGGAGGCATGAATGGTGGCAGGAGAAGAAAAGAAACGTTGCCACTACAGTTGCAATTTGAACTTCTCTATACTTTGTTTAGGTTGAATGGAGGCTTGAATAGCGGCACTAGGGCAATGTTGGCTCATAGCTGGGTGTCAGGAATGGAATTGCCAGGAATAACCAACCAGGAACCTGGAAGTTGATGGGTGAGCTGCAGCTGGAAGAGGAAGGACTGGAATGAAGAAGACACGGGGGACTGTTATGCAAGTTTATATACATTGTAATAAATGCTTAGGAGTCTGTTAAGTTGGTTGCAAACAGTTAATACTGTTGTGTCTGTTAAATGAGCTCGTGCATGTTTTGTGCACGTTTCTGTTTCTGTGTTTTGGAGCGGAGGTATAAAGAAGAGAATGTACATTAAAATCATCATGAATGAAATTGGGTTCTCTTCTTCTCCTAAATTCTGAGTTCTATTCTTCTCTCTTTCAACTCATCTCCCTTTACTATCTCAATTCTCTCTTATTTCCTGTTCTCAAGACCTGACAGTTTTAACCATGGCCAGAAATAGCAGCCTGAGGATCAACCGAGGGTCTTGATCCTCACAATTGGTATCAGAGCAGCTGGAGTTGGAGGCAGGAGCTGAAGATTCCATGGCCGATCGTGAGGTAGCTTTAGAAGACGAAGTGACTCGACAAGGAGCTCGTAGGGAGGAGACCCTCATTCAACATGGGCTCTTCAATCAGATGACTCGTATAGATGAATCCCTCACTCAACAGAGACTCATCAATCAAGAATTCATGGCGCAATTAAAGGCAATATCTTCTCAATTGCAAGAACTCAAGGATTCCAAGGAAACATCAGATACTGAAGCGAGAAACAATTAAAGAATCTTGGGCTCAGGATCAAGAAACGATCGTGGAATTCTTGAATTATCAGGTAATTTAGTGAGGAATTATCAGGTAATGGAGTGAGGAATGATCAAGGAATCTTGGGTTCAGGATCAAGAAATGAGCGTGGGATTTTTGGATCAGGCAACTGGGATCAGATTCATGAGAATGTCCATCACCCATAGAGGAGATTTGAATTTTCTGGTGAAGAGTTCCCTCTAACTCAAAGCCATGGTAATTTCTTGTCTCAAAAGAATTCATTCTTTAGTAATCAGAAACTAGTTCAACCGAAATCACTCAATTTGGATTTTCCATCTTTTTCTGGCTCTGAGAATGTGGTGTCTTGGTTAGAACAAATTGAGCAAATATTTGATTACTATGACATCAAGGAGGATGAATGGGTTAAGGTCTGTTCTTTTTATTTGAGGGATGAAGCACTATAATGGTTTAGGTGATACTCAAAAAATCTTGACTACTATAACCATTGGGAAGTTTTCAAAGAAGAAATCATCACAAGGTTTGGACCTAGTGAACTCCTTAGACCCTATGATACATTTTCTACTATGAAACAAACATCCACTGTTAGGGAATACTTGGGAAAATTTGAACAGACTTTAGGCCTGTTGGATGATCAACCCTCTAAAAGACACATATTGAAAAAATTTATACGGGGTTGAAGGATGAATTGAGGTATGAAGTAGCTGATGCCAGGCCCTCTTCTTTGAAAGGAGCAGTATCCCTAGCCAAGCTATTTGAGGATAAACAAAGAAATGAAAAGAAAGTTAGAGGCAATTGGAATGTCTTTAATCAAGGGAGTCCTTCAACTCGTCTCTCTAATGAAATTTCTGTACAAGAAAAACATAGATCATCACCATAGGTCAAGAAGCTCACTCCTGAAAAGATTCAAAGAAGGACGAGTCAAAATATATATATTTTACTTGTGATGAAAAATAACACAAGAGTCACCAATGTAAGGGTAAACGCTTATTCATCTTGGAGGGTATCATGACAGGGGAAATGGAGGAAGATGCAAATAATAATTCAGAGGATGAAGCAGGCCAAGTAGCAATAGAACTGGCTGAAAGCTTAGTGAAAGGAGCTCCATCTATTTCTGTGCAGGCTCTCAGTGGAATAACAACTTCCCATACCATCAGGGTAGTTGGTTATTACAAGAATCAGGCCATTAGCATTTTGATAGATTCTGGTTCCACTCATAACTTCATTAATTCTAAGTTGGTCAAGAAACTTGGATTAACAGTGACAGAATACAACAACTTTGATGTACTGGTGGCAAGTGGAGAATTAATCAAGGGAGCAAGAGTGTGCCAAGAAGTTTTGTTAGATTGTCAGGGGGTAGACATCAAAGTGAACCTGTTAGTGATGCCTATGGGTGGGAGTCAAATTGTACTAGGGGCAGATTGGATGAAGACATTAGAAGACATCACCTTAAACTTCTAGAATTTACTGGTGACATTCCTCTGTGATGGAATTAAAAGAACATTACATGGAGTAATTCCAGGGGAGATGCAACTAGTTGATGGAAAAAGCAATGCCAAATCATTTAGAGAACAAGAAGAAGGATTTTTGATTCAATTGTGCAGTGTGAGCCTACAGGAACCAATTTTGGGAAGCAAAGAGGAAGAATTACCTATGGAAATGCACAAATTGATACAAGAGTTTGAAGTGATTTTTCAAGAATTGCCTCACCTCCCTCCTGCTAGGGAAATAGACCACATGATTCCACTTGAAACTGGAACTAAACCAGTTTGTATCAGGCCCTACAAGCATGCACATTTCCTGAAGGAAGAAATTAAAAATCAAATTGAAGAGTAGTTACAAAAGGGAGTTATTAGGCCCAGTAATAGCCCTTTTTCTTCACCTGTAGTCATGGTAAAAAAATCAGAGGGCTGTTGGAGGATGTGTATAGACTATAGGTCATTGAACAAAGCCACCATTAAGGACAAGTTTCCTATTCCAGCCATTGATGAGTTACTTGATGAGCTACATGGAATTTAGTTCTTCACCAAATTGGATTTAAAGTCTGGATATCACCAAATCAGGATGTATGAATCAGATATTAAAAAAAAAACTTTTAGAACTCATAGTGGGCATTATGAGTTTTTGGTTATGCCCTTTGGTCTCACCAATGCCCCTTCAACATTTCAGGCTCTTATGAACACCATTTTCAAGAATTTACTCAAAAAATCTATGTTGGTTTTCTTTGATGACATCCTAGTGTATAGCAAGGAGTGGCAGGACCATCTATTACATTTGAAACAGGTTCTTCAAATCATGAAGAACCATCAATTGGTTGCCAATATGTCTAAATGTAGTTTTGGACAAAGACAAGTAGAATACTTGTGCCATATTGTTTTACAAGAAGGTGTTGGTGAAGACCCCCAAAAAATTCAAGCTATCATTGAATGGCCTCTGCCTTAATCACTCAAAGGGCTGAGAGGGTTCCTAGGCCTGGCAGGGTACTACATGAAGTTTATCAAGGGATTTGGAACAATAGCTCAGCCCCTAACACAGCTTTTAAAGAAGGGTAATTTTGTTTGGAATACAAATGCTGAATTTGCTTTTAAATCTTTGAAGGAAGCATTAACCAATTCTCCAGTATTAGCTATGCCTGATTTCAATATAGCATTTGTAATAGAGTGTGATGCGTCTGGAACTGAGGTTGGGGCTGTGTTGATGTAAATGGAGAAGCCTATAGCCTATTTTAGTTTTGCACTAAAAGGAAAAGTGCTACATTATCAACTTATGAGAAAGAGTTGCTGGCTATAATCCTTTCTACTAAAAGGTGGCAACAATATTTGCTTGGGAGAAGTTTTGTGATTTGGACTGACCACCAAAGTCTTAAATATATTTTAGAGCAAAGGATTCATACAGGAATCCAAAACAAGTGGCTTGCAAAACTACATGGCTATGACTACACTGTAGAGTACAAATAAGGAAGATTGAACAAAGCTGCAGATGAGTTGTCCAGAATTTATGAAGACAATGCAGAAATTTCAGCCATATCCACTATCAGTAGTGATTGGTTGAAGGGTATTAGAGATATGTGTTCTGAGGATAACTTTTTTAGGGAGCTGGATGAGAAATTGCAGCAAGGACAATTGAACACTGAGGATTATACCAGGAAGGAGGGTATTCACTACTATAAGGGCAAAATTTTAATCAGCCCTAATGCTCAAAGATTGAAGGTCTCTTTATTAAGAGAACATCATGACAGTCCTACTGCAGGGCAATCTGGAATTCACAGGACTTTGCATAGGTTGAGAAGAGTTTTTTTATTGGAAGGGGATGAAAAGAGATGTGCACTTACATGTCCAAGCTTGTGATACCTGTCAAAGAGCCAAGGGAGAGAATGTTACATCCCCAGGACTCTTACAACCACTACCCGTTCCAAAAAAAAATTGGGAGGATTTGTCAATGGATTTCATCACAAAACTACCAAAATGTGGTACCTAGTCAGTGATATTTGTGGTGGTGGACAGATTATCAAAGTATGTTCATTTTTTTCCTTAGCGCATCCTTACACCGCACAGTCTGTGGCTCAAGTATTCTTTGAGGGGGTCTTTAAACTCCATGGAATGCCTAAATCCATAGTCAGTGATAAGGATCCCCTATTTACTGGTTTGTTTTGGAGGGAACTCTTCAGATTACAGGGGAGCCAGCTCAAATTTAGCTCTGCATATCACCCTCAAACTGATGGCCAAAGTAAAATAACCAATAAAAATTTGGAATGTTATTTGAGGTGTTTTTGTTGCCACAAACCAAAGGAGTGGTGCAAATGGTTGCCACTTGCTGAGTTTTGGTATAACACTACATGGAAGGTCTCTACTAATACTACACCATTTGAGGCAGTGTATGGCCGACCTCCTCCATCCTTTCTCTCCTATGTTCCCAGAAGTTGTAAGGTGGAATCTGTAGATATAGCTCTTTTTTCCAGGGATATATCTCTACAACTCCTTAAGGACAGTTTGACAAAGGCTGCTGAACAATCAAAGAGATTTGCTGACAAGCATAAAAGCTATAGGAGTTTTGATGTTGGAGATTGGGTTTATCTTAAGCTTCAGCTTACAGGCAATTGAGTGTTTCATCTTACAAAACACATAAGCTTTCTCCTAAATATTATGGTCCCTACCAGGTTTTGGAGAAAATTGGTGAAGTTGCTGTTTGCGGAAAAAGTTGCTGTATTCATTGCTGCATTCATTACAACTTTAATCGTTACAATGAAATAAAAAGATAGCCTTTTTATAAGACTGGTACACAATGAAAACAAAACAGATACAACTCTTTTCAAACAAACGCAAGATCTGTTTGTCATCTCTTGCTTGCGTGGGTCTTTTGCCTGTGACGGGGATGTTGATATCCGTGGACCACCGGGGCACTCAGATCTGGTCCGATAAAATCGGGCAGAGTTTCGTCTATCCGCGGGGGGGATTTTTAGAAACTCTGAACCCCGTCGATCCGCGTGGGATCTCAGAGGTGTAAAGCTTATGTCTCGGCTTAAAACGAGACACTAGCTCTTCTTGGTATCAACGCTAAGGCCAATACCAAGGGGAAGAGATGAATGAAGAGGGGGGCTGATGTAGATCCTCTGACTCCTCGCTCCAGCAGGGCTTCGCCGCTCTCTTAGAAAACTCCGACTCCTCGCTCCGGCAGGGCTTCGCCGCTTCAGAAGAAGGCGATCCTTGGCTAAGATAATTCAGCCTTGGAATTCACCCCACAATCAAGAGCCCCTTCAAATGAGGCACTAGGGGCCTATTTATAGCCAAAAGGAGAGGGGGGGGACCATTCTTGAGGACACCCCTTGGGGGTGTCTCGGCCATGGCCGAGACACCCCTAGGGGTGTCTCGGCTATGGCCGAGACACCCCCAAGGGGTGTCCTCAAGAATGGTCCCCCCCCCCTCTCCTTTTGGCTATAAATAGGCCCCTAGTGCCTCATTTGAAGGGGCTCTTGAACCCCTCGGGTGTTTCGTCCTGGCCGGGATGCCCCTGGGTGTCTCAGTCTGGTCCGAGGTGTTCCCAGGTGTATTTGCCGTTGATCCGCCGTCCCAACTCGGATTCGAATGATTTCGGATGCGTTGGAATCTTGGCGATGAGCTCTGTAGGCCCCGATGGTTGGATTATCAGATCGGGACACGGCGGGCGTTGGTCCTTTTGCAGCGGTCGCGGGGTTTCCGGTCAATCCATATCCCCGTGATTCTGACATCCTGTCGGCTCACATAGTCCGTCGGTTCGCTTCAATCGTTCACCGGCGTCATTTGAACCCTTGTGAACCGGGTAGTGACGTTCAATCGTCGATCGTTAATACCGAGCTGTGTGCGGGGACCTATTGGCAATTTTTGATGCCTACAGATACCCCCTCCAAAGTGTTTCGGACTCGTTTCTTTTATAGAAGAGACCGGAATACTTTGGATATGATTGGTCCAACCTTCAGTCGGCCTAAGGGACCTGTGGTTTGCTTCAACTCTCGGCTCCTTCGATCTTCGGTTTATCCGGTGCTTTGTCGAATAACCGAGATTGTTCCGGCGCTGCGTTTATCGCCTGGCCGTCGTCGGAGTCTTGAGTCTACAGCGGGTGAGTTGAGTTTGGCTCGTGTCATTGAGTTGACTTTTGAACTTGCTAACCCTGTCACATCGTGTTGACATGGGGCTCCGAATCACTGGGGGTTGACTTTTTGTCGCAACGCGCTGTCCGGCGTTGACCTAAGGTTACGCGTTGACCGGCGTCCACCTTAGGGTTTTGAAACCGCCTGGGTTGAATTTCGTCGTCACGCGTTGACTTTCGTCGCCACGTGTTGACTTTTGACGCAACGCGCTGTCCGGCGTTGACCCAAGGTTACGCGTTGACCGGCGTCCACCTTAGGGTTTTGAAACCGCCTGGGTTGAATTTCGTCGTCACGCGTTGACTTTCGTCGCCACGTGTTGACTTTTGTCGCAACGCGCTGACCGACGTTGACCTAAGGTTACGCGTTGGCCGGCGTCCACCTTAGGGTTTTGAAACCGCCTGGGTTGAATTTCGTCGTCACGCGTTGACTTTCGTCGCCACGTGTTGACTTTTGTCGCAACGCGCTGACCGACGTTGACCTAAGGTTACGCGTTGGCCGGCGTCCACCTTAGGGTTTTGAAACCGCCTGGGTTGAATTTCGTCGTCACGCGTTGACTTTCGTCGCCACGTGTTGACTTTTGTCGCAACGCGCTGACCGACGTTGACCTAAGGTTACGCGTTGGCCGGCGTCCACCTTAGGGTTTTGAAACCGCCTGGGTTGAATTTCGTCGTCACGCGTTGACTTTCGTCGCCACGTGTTGACTTTTGTCGCAACGCGCTGACCGACGTTGACCTAAGGTTACGCGTTGGCCGGCGTCCACCTTAGGGTTTTGAAACCGCCTGGGTTGAATTTCGTCGTCACGCGTTGACTTTCGTCGCCACGTGTTGACTTTTGACGCAACGCGCTGTCCGGCGTTGACCCAAGGTTACGCGTTGACCGGCGTCCACCTTAGGGTTTTGAAACCGCCTGGGTTGAATTTCGTCGTCACGCGTTGACTTTCGTCGCCACGTGTTGACTTTTGTCGCAACGCGCTGACCGACGTTGACCTAAGGTTACGCGTTGGCCGGCGTCCACCTTAGGGTTTTGAAACCGCCTGGGTTGAATTTCGTCGTCACGCGTTGACTTTCGTCGCCACGTGTTGACTTTTGTCGCAACGCGCTGACCGACGTTGACCTAAGGTTACGCGTTGGCCGGCGTCCACCTTAGGGTTTTGAAACCGCCTGGGTTGAATTTCGTCGTCACGCGTTGACTTTCGTCGCCACGTGTTGACTTTTGTCGCAACGCGCTGACCGACGTTGACCTAAGGTTACGCGTTGGCCGGCGTCCACCTTAGGGTTTTGAAACCGCCTGGGTTGAATTTCGTCGTCACGCGTTGACTTTCGTCGCCACGTGTTGACTTTTGTCGCAACGCGCTGACCGACGTTGACCTAAGGTTACGCGTTGGCCGGCGTCCACCTTAGGGTTTTGAAACCGCCTGGGTTGAATTTCGTCGTCACGCGTTGACTTTCGTCGCCACGTGTTGACTTTTGTCGCAACGCGCTGACCGACGTTGACCTAAGGTTACGCGTTGGCCGGCGTCCACCTTAGGGTTTTGAAACCGCCTGGGTTGAATTTCGTCGTCACGCGTTGACTTTCGTCGCCACGTGTTGACTTTTGTCGCAACGCGCTGACCGACGTTGACCTAAGGTTACGCGTTGGCCGGCGTCCACCTTAGGGTTTTGAAACCGCCTGGGTTGAATTTCGTCGTCACGCGTTGACTTTCGTCGCCACGTGTTGACTTTTGTCGCAACGCGCTGACCGACGTTGACCTAAGGTTACGCGTTGGCCGGCGTCCACCTTAGGGTTTTGAAACCGCCTGGGTTGAATTTCGTCGTCACGCGTTGACTTTCGTCGCCACGTGTTGACTTTTGTCGCAACGCGCTGACCGACGTTGACCTAAGGTTACGCGTTGGCCGGCGTCCACCTTAGGGTTTTGAAACCGCCTGGGTTGAATTTCGTCGTCACGCGTTGACTTTCGTCGCCACGTGTTGACTTTTGTCGCAACGCGCTGACCGACGTTGACCTAAGGTTACGCGTTGGCCGGCGTCCACCTTAGGGTTTTGAAACCGCCTGGGTTGAATTTCGTCGTCACGCGTTGACTTTCGTCGCCACGTGTTGACTTTTGTCGCAACGCGCTGACCGACGTTGACCTAAGGTTACGCGTTGGCCGGCGTCCACCTTAGGGTTTTGAAACCGCCTGGGTTGAATTTCGTCGTCACGCGTTGACTTTCGTCGCCACGTGTTGACTTTTGTCGCAACGCGCTGACCGACGTTGACCTAAGGTTACGCGTTGGCCGGCGTCCACCTTAGGGTTTTGAAACCGCCTGGGTTGAATTTCGTCGTCACGCGTTGACTTTCGTCGCCACGTGTTGACTTTTGTCGCAACGCGCTGACCGACGTTGACCTAAGGTTACGCGTTGGCCGGCGTCCACCTTAGGGTTTTGAAACCGCCTGGGTTGAATTTCGTCGTCACGCGTTGACTTTCGTCGCCACGTGTTGACTTTTGTCGCAACGCGCTGACCGACGTTGACCTAAGGTTACGCGTTGGCCGGCGTCCACCTTAGGGTTTTGAAACCGCCTGGGTTGAATTTCGTCGTCACGCGTTGACTTTCGTCGCCACGTGTTGACTTTTGTCGCAACGCGCTGACCGACGTTGACCTAAGGTTACGCGTTGGCCGGCGTCCACCTTAGGGTTTTGAAACCGCCTGGGTTGAATTTCGTCGTCACGCGTTGACTTTCGTCGCCACGTGTTGACTTTTGTCGCAACGCGCTGACCGACGTTGACCTAAGGTTACGCGTTGGCCGGCGTCCACCTTAGGGTTTTGAAACCGCCTGGGTTGAATTTCGTCGTCACGCGTTGACTTTCGTCGCCACGTGTTGACTTTTGTCGCAACGCGCTGACCGACGTTGACCTAAGGTTACGCGTTGGCCGGCGTCCACCTTAGGGTTTTGAAACCGCCTGGGTTGAATTTCGTCGTCACGCGTTGACTTTCGTCGCCACGTGTTGACTTTTGTCGCAACGCGCTGACCGACGTTGACCTAAGGTTACGCGTTGGCCGGCGTCCACCTTAGGGTTTTGAAACCGCCTGGGTTGAATTTCGTCGTCACGCGTTGACTTTCGTCGCCACGTGTTGACTTTTGTCGCAACGCGCTGACCGACGTTGACCTAAGGTTACGCGTTGGCCGGCGTCCACCTTAGGGTTTTGAAACCGCCTGGGTTGAATTTCGTCGTCACGCGTTGACTTTCGTCGCCACGTGTTGACTTTTGTCGCAACGCGCTGACCGACGTTGACCTAAGGTTACGCGTTGGCCGGCGTCCACCTTAGGGTTTTGAAACCGCCTGGGTTGAATTTCGTCGTCACGCGTTGACTTTCGTCGCCACGTGTTGACTTTTGTCGCAACGCGCTGACCGACGTTGACCTAAGGTTACGCGTTGGCCGGCGTCCACCTTAGGGTTTTGAAACCGCCTGGGTTGAATTTCGTCGTCACGCGTTGACTTTCGTCGCCACGTGTTGACTTTTGTCGCAACGCGCTGACCGACGTTGACCTAAGGTTACGCGTTGGCCGGCGTCCACCTTAGGGTTTTGAAACCGCCTGGGTTGAATTTCGTCGTCACGCGTTGACTTTCGTCGCCACGTGTTGACTTTTGTCGCAACGCGCTGACCGACGTTGACCTAAGGTTACGCGTTGGCCGGCGTCCACCTTAGGGTTTTGAAACCGCCTGGGTTGAATTTCGTCGTCACGCGTTGACTTTCGTCGCCACGTGTTGACTTTTGTCGCAACGCGCTGACCGACGTTGACCTAAGGTTACGCGTTGGCCGGCGTCCACCTTAGGGTTTTGAAACCGCCTGGGTTGAATTTCGTCGTCACGCGTTGACTTTCGTCGCCACGTGTTGACTTTTGTCGCAACGCGCTGACCGACGTTGACCTAAGGTTACGCGTTGGCCGGCGTCCACCTTAGGGTTTTGAAACCGCCTGGGTTGAATTTCGTCGTCACGCGTTGACTTTCGTCGCCACGTGTTGACTTTTGTCGCAACGCGCTGACCGACGTTGACCTAAGGTTACGCGTTGGCCGGCGTCCACCTTAGGGTTTTGAAACCGCCTGGGTTGAATTTCGTCGTCACGCGTTGACTTTCGTCGCCACGTGTTGACTTTTGTCGCAACGCGCTGACCGACGTTGACCTAAGGTTACGCGTTGGCCGGCGTCCACCTTAGGGTTTTGAAACCGCCTGGGTTGAATTTCGTCGTCACGCGTTGACTTTCGTCGCCACGTGTTGACTTTTGTCGCAACGCGCTGACCGACGTTGACCTAAGGTTACGCGTTGGCCGGCGTCCACCTTAGGGTTTTGAAACCGCCTGGGTTGAATTTCGTCGTCACGCGTTGACTTTCGTCGCCACGTGTTGACTTTTGTCGCAACGCGCTGACCGACGTTGACCTAAGGTTACGCGTTGGCCGGCGTCCACCTTAGGGTTTTGAAACCGCCTGGGTTGAATTTCGTCGTCACGCGTTGACTTTCGTCGCCACGTGTTGACTTTTGTCGCAACGCGCTGACCGACGTTGACCTAAGGTTACGCGTTGGCCGGCGTCCACCTTAGGGTTTTGAAACCGCCTGGGTTGAATTTCGTCGTCACGCGTTGACTTTCGTCGCCACGTGTTGACTTTTGTCGCAACGCGCTGACCGACGTTGACCTAAGGTTACGCGTTGGCCGGCGTCCACCTTAGGGTTTTGAAACCGCCTGGGTTGAATTTCGTCGTCACGCGTTGACTTTCGTCGCCACGTGTTGACTTTTGTCGCAACGCGCTGACCGACGTTGACCTAAGGTTACGCGTTGGCCGGCGTCCACCTTAGGGTTTTGAAACCGCCTGGGTTGAATTTCGTCGTCACGCGTTGACTTTCGTCGCCACGTGTTGACTTTTGTCGCAACGCGCTGACCGACGTTGACCTAAGGTTACGCGTTGGCCGGCGTCCACCTTAGGGTTTTGAAACCGCCTGGGTTGAATTTCGTCGTCACGCGTTGACTTTCGTCGCCACGTGTTGACTTTTGTCGCAACGCGCTGACCGACGTTGACCTAAGGTTACGCGTTGGCCGGCGTCCACCTTAGGGTTTTGAAACCGCCTGGGTTGAATTTCGTCGTCACGCGTTGACTTTCGTCGCCACGTGTTGACTTTTGTCGCAACGCGCTGACCGACGTTGACCTAAGGTTACGCGTTGGCCGGCGTCCACCTTAGGGTTTTGAAACCGCCTGGGTTGAATTTCGTCGTCACGCGTTGACTTTCGTCGCCACGTGTTGACTTTTGTCGCAACGCGCTGACCGACGTTGACCTAAGGTTACGCGTTGGCCGGCGTCCACCTTAGGGTTTTGAAACCGCCTGGGTTGAATTTCGTCGTCACGCGTTGACTTTCGTCGCCACGTGTTGACTTTTGTCGCAACGCGCTGACCGACGTTGACCTAAGGTTACGCGTTGGCCGGCGTCCACCTTAGGGTTTTGAAACCGCCTGGGTTGAATTTCGTCGTCACGCGTTGACTTTCGTCGCCACGTGTTGACTTTTGTCGCAACGCGCTGACCGACGTTGACCTAAGGTTACGCGTTGGCCGGCGTCCACCTTAGGGTTTTGAAACCGCCTGGGTTGAATTTCGTCGTCACGCGTTGACTTTCGTCGCCACGTGTTGACTTTTGTCGCAACGCGCTGACCGACGTTGACCTAAGGTTACGCGTTGGCCGGCGTCCACCTTAGGGTTTTGAAACCGCCTGGGTTGAATTTCGTCGTCACGCGTTGACTTTCGTCGCCACGTGTTGACTTTTGTCGCAACGCGCTGACCGACGTTGACCTAAGGTTACGCGTTGGCCGGCGTCCACCTTAGGGTTTTGAAACCGCCTGGGTTGAATTTCGTCGTCACGCGTTGACTTTCGTCGCCACGTGTTGACTTTTGTCGCAACGCGCTGACCGACGTTGACCTAAGGTTACGCGTTGGCCGGCGTCCACCTTAGGGTTTTGAAACCGCCTGGGTTGAATTTCGTCGTCACGCGTTGACTTTCGTCGCCACGTGTTGACTTTTGTCGCAACGCGCTGACCGACGTTGACCTAAGGTTACGCGTTGGCCGGCGTCCACCTTAGGGTTTTGAAACCGCCTGGGTTGAATTTCGTCGTCACGCGTTGACTTTCGTCGCCACGTGTTGACTTTTGTCGCAACGCGCTGACCGACGTTGACCTAAGGTTACGCGTTGGCCGGCGTCCACCTTAGGGTTTTGAAACCGCCTGGGTTGAATTTCGTCGTCACGCGTTGACTTTCGTCGCCACGTGTTGACTTTTGTCGCAACGCGCTGACCGACGTTGACCTAAGGTTACGCGTTGGCCGGCGTCCACCTTAGGGTTTTGAAACCGCCTGGGTTGAATTTCGTCGTCACGCGTTGACTTTCGTCGCCACGTGTTGACTTTTGTCGCAACGCGCTGACCGACGTTGACCTAAGGTTACGCGTTGGCCGGCGTCCACCTTAGGGTTTTGAAACCGCCTGGGTTGAATTTCGTCGTCACGCGTTGACTTTCGTCGCCACGTGTTGACTTTTGTCGCAACGCGCTGACCGACGTTGACCTAAGGTTACGCGTTGGCCGGCGTCCACCTTAGGGTTTTGAAACCGCCTGGGTTGAATTTCGTCGTCACGCGTTGACTTTCGTCGCCACGTGTTGACTTTTGTCGCAACGCGCTGACCGACGTTGACCTAAGGTTACGCGTTGGCCGGCGTCCACCTTAGGGTTTTGAAACCGCCTGGGTTGAATTTCGTCGTCACGCGTTGACTTTCGTCGCCACGTGTTGACTTTTGTCGCAACGCGCTGACCGACGTTGACCTAAGGTTACGCGTTGGCCGGCGTCCACCTTAGGGTTTTGAAACCGCCTGGGTTGAATTTCGTCGTCACGCGTTGACTTTCGTCGCCACGTGTTGACTTTTGTCGCAACGCGCTGACCGACGTTGACCTAAGGTTACGCGTTGGCCGGCGTCCACCTTAGGGTTTTGAAACCGCCTGGGTTGAATTTCGTCGTCACGCGTTGACTTTCGTCGCCACGTGTTGACTTTTGTCGCAACGCGCTGACCGACGTTGACCTAAGGTTACGCGTTGGCCGGCGTCCACCTTAGGGTTTTGAAACCGCCTGGGTTGAATTTCGTCGTCACGCGTTGACTTTCGTCGCCACGTGTTGACTTTTGTCGCAACGCGCTGACCGACGTTGACCTAAGGTTACGCGTTGGCCGGCGTCCACCTTAGGGTTTTGAAACCGCCTGGGTTGAATTTCGTCGTCACGCGTTGACTTTCGTCGCCACGTGTTGACTTTTGTCGCAACGCGCTGACCGACGTTGACCTAAGGTTACGCCCCTTGGGGGTGTCTCGGCCAAGGCCGAGACACCCCTTGGGGTGTCTCGGCCTGGCCGAGACACCTGGGGTGTCTTGGCTTTGCCAAGACACCCCTCGGGTGTTTCGTCCTGGCCGGGATGCCCCTGGGTGTCTCAGTCTGGTCCGAGGTGTTCCCAGGTGTATTTGCCGTTGATCCGCCGTCCCAACTCGGATTCGAATGATTTCGGATGCGTTGGAATCTTGGCGATGAGCTCTGTAGGCCCCGATGGTTGGATTATCAGATCGGGACACGGCGGGCGTTGGTCCTTTTGCAGCGGTCGCGGGGTTTCCGGTCAATCCATATCCCCGTGATTCTGACATCCTGTCGGCTCACATAGTCCGTCGGTTCGCTTCAATCGTTCACCGGCGTCATTTGAACCCTTGTGAACCGGGTAGTGACGTTCAATCGTCGATCGTTAATACTGAGCTGTGTGCGGGGACCTATTGGCAATTTTTGATGTCTACAGTTGCTTATAGATTGGCTCTTCCTAACCATGCACAGTTTCATCCTGTTTTTCATGTATCCCAACTGAAGGAGAAGTTAGGTTTTGGTGTTGTACTACAAAATAATTCTCCTAGCTATGTTACAGAGCTTGTTGATGAACCAGAGCAGATCTTAGACAGGAGACAGATAACCCATGGAAAAAGATTGGTGTCTCAGGTTTTAATTAAATGGAAGCAAAGGTCTCCTTTAGATTCTACTTGGGAATCCTATTGGGATCTTATCAAAAGATTTTCTGCATTTGACCTTGAGACAAGGTCAAAATTAAGGGGAATGGCATTCTCAGGAATAACCAACCAGGAACCTGGAAGTTGATGGGTGAGCTGCAGTTGGAAGAGGAAGGACTGGACATGAAGAAGACACGGAGGATTGTTATGCAAGTTTATATACATTGTAATAAATGCTTAGGAGTCCGCTAAGTTAGTTACAAACAGTTAATACTGTTGTGTTTATTAAATGAGCTCGTGCACGTTTCCTGTTTCTATGTTTTGGAGCGGAGGTATAAAGAAGAGAATGTACATTAAAATCAGCATGAATGAAATTAGGTTCTCTTCTTCTCCTAAATTCTGAGTTCTATTCTTCTCTCTTTCAACTCATCTCCCTTTACTGTCTCAATTCTCTCTTATTTCCTGTTCTCAAGACATGGCAGTTTTAACCATGGCCAGAAATAGCAGTCTGAGGATCAACCAAGGGTCTCAATCCTCACACTGGGGTAGTGCTAGGGCGACGAGGTGGCACTAGGACGACAAAGAGGCAGCACTGGGACGACAAAGAAGTGGGGGGAGGGGCTGGCGTCGGTAAACAGGACTAAGGCGATGAAGAACAGATTCACAAACGATGAACAGTAACACAAATTTTTAATCTAGGTTTAGTTTGTTAGTTGCAGTTAGAGAGAGGTTAGGGTTTGGGGTTGTTTATATTATTTTGATTAGTACTCTTACTATGATTAGGAGTTATGATTAATGAAGGTAATAGACTCCTTCGCCTTTAAGGAGGCCCAATATCAACGGTATTAGAACCAAATCAATGAAGGGACTAGAAAACCGTTATCCCATCTCACATCATTACTCTAATATTTGTGATAACTCGATGAAGGTTTTTAAAACCCTCATTATTTTACACACATTAATGACGGTCAAATGGTCCCATCATTTATTTTGGTCATTAAAGACCTGATTTCTTGTAAGTTATAACATTTATAATTGCATTCAATAACATTTTTGATATGTTGTTTTTTTGGAGGCACCAACATTTTCAAAAAATGTTGGTATGACAAGTGTGGGCATTAGATATTAGCGTTTTGTTGAAAACGTTGGCATTGCACAAAATAATCATTGCAAAACTTACAACATGTCAGCTAACATAGAGCACTCTTGGAACCAAAGAGTGTTGCAAGGCCCACAGCTTACACAATTTTTAGGGCTACGATTAGTAGTAAGCTTGAACTAATGATTTTAACAATTAATTGGTGGGTAATTTTGTGAACGTGGACCACGTGAATGTTCACGTGAAGGAAACGAAACCGCGTGAAAACGAACGCGGAAACGAAACCGCGTGATGAAAGCCGGCCCACGAACCGCAAATCACGCATATATATATGAATTGTTTATTAGGTTTTCGGGAGGGCAAGAGGACAGTGCTTTGTTTCTTTTCTTCTTTATAGGCAAAGTATTGAGAGAATTTGAGAGAGAATTTGAGGAGATTTTGAGCAGTCCCTTCTAGGGTTTTGTGCATATCTTTGAGAGAGTTTTGTGAGGGATTTGATAGTTTGTGTGAGGGTTTAGATTGAGTGATTGTAAACCCTAGTTGTATTCTCTCCCTCTATTAGTAGATCTCCCCCCTCCTTGCCCCGTGGACGTAGGCAATTTGCCGAACCACGTAAAAATTGGTTGTACTGCTTTTGTGTGATTTGTAATAGCTTTTAGGATCCCTCGACAGGTCAGTCCTAGAACTGATGAGAGGAAGAGCCGATATCTCACTTGGTTGAGATATCCGCTTCAGATTCTTGTCTCCTTGGTGAGACGGGAATTCTTATTGCGATCTGACTCTCTTGTTGTGCTGCCGAAGTGCTGCCGAAATTTTCGCTGCGCGCAACAAGTGGTATCAGAGCCCAGATTTCAAATCTAGGTTTTTTTTTTGGTGGAGGAAGATTCTTGTGTGAAGCTTAATTCTTGGAGTTCTCGGCTTCGGTGGAGATAGCATTAGGAGTTGCCGTTGGAGATTTCGCTTTCCTCGTGTGGATAGGAGATCTATTTGGAATCCGATCTAGGGTTCAGTTGGGTGGTTCCTAATTCTATCAAATTTGTTCTTTCTCTACAATTTGGAGTTAGTTTGCAATGGGAGAAGAAGGTGAAAGCAGCAAATCGATGGCGGGTACAATACAAGTTGGTTTTCAAAACACCAAAATATGATGGAAAAATCAACTTTGGTTTGTGGATGAGCGACGTACAGGATGCGTTAAATGCTCAGAATTTGGAAGAGACCATCATGGTCCACGAGAGGCCACCTAAATATGATGAGGCGATATGGGAGAAGATGAATAGGAACGCTTGTGGGGTGATCAGGTCCTGTTTGGAACAGGAGCTGAAGTATGATGTGATTGGGGTGACGTCTGCGATGAAGATGTGGGAAATTCTCAACAATAAGTACCTTACGAAGAGTGTTGAGAACCGATTGCACTTGCTGCGTAGGTTATTCAGATTCCAGATGTTCAGAGGCACCTCGCTTGCGGCTCATGTGAACAACTATACGAAGTTGTTGTCGGACTTGGCGAATGTTGATGAGAAGATATCGGATGAGTACAAGACGATTATTTTGTTGGGCTCCTTACCGGATGAGGAGTATGATACCTTCGTGCTCACTTTGTTGAACGGGAGATCTTTGATCAGCTATAGTAAAGTGACTAACGCATTGACCAACTATGATTTGAGGAGGAAGGACAAGGAGACTTCCCGCGCTAGTACTTCAGGAGAGGCCTTGTCGACGAGAGGTAGAAGCCCATATCCGAAAGGTGGTAATAGAGGAAGGTCAAAGTCTAGAGGCCGCCACCAATTAACAAAGAACCAATGTGCATTCTGCAAGGAGCAGGGACATTGGAAGAGAGACTGCCTGAAGCTCAAGGAGAAGGAGAATGGCAAGAAAAAGGGCCCGAAGGCCAATGAGGTGAACATTGCGAAAGGCGATGATTCCGATGATTCGTGCTTTTCTCTACTGATTACTCCGGAGGTGAACCATGTGGATGCATCAGATTGGATGCTTGATTCCGGCGCTACCTTTCATGTGACCCCTAGGCGAGACTGGTTTGCATCTTTTGAGAAAGTCGACGGGGGTGTTGTTGTCATGGGAAATGATCAATCCTGTGGCGTTTGTGGGATAGGTACCGTACGGATTAGGATGCACGATGGAGTAGTCCGTGAGTTGAAGGAGGTGAGATTTGTTCCTCAACTGAAGAAAAATCTTATCTCAGTTGGAGCTTTGGAGGCGAAGGGATTCAAGGTGACTTTCGAAAACGCTGTAGCGAAGGTTACTAAGGGATCATTGGTGGTGATGAGGGGAGTCCGCAATCGGAATTTGTATTATCTGAAGGGAAGCACCGAGATTGGCCAGGTTGCTTCGGCTATTTCAGAAACGGACATGAGCAGACTTTGGCACTATAGATTGGGGCACACAGGTGAAAAGTCACTGCAGGCATTGTGCAAGCAGGGGCTATTGAAGGGAGCCAAGAGTGGGAAGATTGAGTTCTGTGAGCACTGTGTTCTTGGCAAGAAGACGAAGGTGAAGTTCGGGACTACCATTCATCAGACGAGGGGCATCCTGGACTACGTGCACACAGACGTTTGGGGTCCCACCAAGACTGCATCACTTGGTGGTCGACATTGGTTCGTCACTTTTGTAGATGACTATTCTAGGCGTTGTTGGGTGTACACCATGACGAAGAAGAGTGAAGTCCTAGATTTGTTTGTGGAGTGGAAGAAGAGATTGGAACTGCAGACTGGGAGAAAGATCAAGACGTTGCGATCCGACAACGGTGGTGAGTATACTTCTGACCCCTTTCAGCAGCTATGTCGAGACGAGGGCATAGAGAGACACTTCACAGTTAGTCATACACCGCAGCAAAATGGGGTGGCAGAGAGGTTGAATCGGTCTTTACTGGAGAAGATCCGATGCTTATTGTCGCAGAGTGGTTTGGAGAAGATCTTTTGGGCTGAGGCACTTACATATGCGAGCCACCTCATTAATAGGCTGCCTTCATCTGCGATTGAGGGGAAAACCCCTATGGAGATGTGGTCGGGAAAGCCAGCACATGACTATGACCAGCTCAAGGTATTCGGGTGCCCTGCATATTATCATGTTAGAACTGATAAATTGGAACCTCGAGCTAGGAAGGCCATATTTGTAGGATTCAAGCGTGGTGTCAAGGGATACAAGCTTTGGGATCCAGTTGATAAAAAGATTGTTCTGAGTAGGGACGTCACATTTGATGAGGCTTCTATCTTGAAGCTTCCCAGCTCTCATCAGGTGGAGCCGACGGCTCAGGTTCAGGATTCTATTGTGGTTCGGAGACAGAGGAGAAACATACAGATGCCAGCACGGTATGCCGACACAGTTGCGTATGCACTTCCGGTGGAGAGTATCGATGAGTTAGTGCCTACTACATTCAGAGAGGCCGAGCAGAGTTCGGAGGCTGATTCGTGGCAGGTGGCTATGCAGGAGGAGATGGAATCTCTTCATAAGAACGATACATGGGAGCTTGTTGAGCTTCCAAAGGGGCGGAAGGCAATTGGTTGCAAGTGGGTATACACGAAGAAGGAGGGCATTGAGGGCACTCCAGTGAGGTTCAAGGCTAGGTTGGTTGCGAAGGGCTATGCACAGGAGGAAGGTATTGACTATAATGAGGTTTTCTCTCCGGTGGTGAAGCATTCTTCGATTCGGATTTTGCTAGCTTTGGTGGCACAGTATGGTTTGGAGTTAGATCAGTTGGATGTGAAGACGGCATTTCTTCATGGTGATCTTGATGAAGAAATATATATGACTCAGCCATTGGGATTCCGAGCTGCAGGGAAGGAAAAATTAGTTTGCAGATTGAAGAAATCGCTATACGGTTTGAAGCAGTCTCCTCGACAGTGGTATAGGCGATTTGATGGTTTTATGCTTGGACATTCGTACACTCGGAGCTAGTTTGATCATTGCGTGTATTTTTGCAAGTTGAGAGGAGGTACGTATCTATTTGTTACTTTATGTCGATGACATGTTGGTTGCCTCTACTTCCAGGTCAGCTATAGATGAGTTGAAAGTTCAGCTTTCAAATGAGTTTGAGATGAAGGACTTGGGTGAGGCCAAACGCATTTTGGGAATGGAGATCGG
This sequence comes from Asparagus officinalis, assembly GCF_001876935.1. NCBI lineage: Eukaryota > Viridiplantae > Streptophyta > Magnoliopsida > Asparagales > Asparagaceae > Asparagus > Asparagus officinalis. The sequence continues at coordinate 28,663,316 of NC_033801.1, forward strand.
CAGAGACAAGAAGAAGGGCAGAATTTGTTTGACACAGGTGGCTTATTTGAAGAAGGTTCTACAGCGATTCCATGTTAGCATGGATACGAAGCCAGTTGGTGTACCTTTGGGAGCCCATTTGAAGCTTTCAGCTGGTCTTTCACCGAAGTCAGTTGAAGATCGTGAGTTGATGTCGAAGACTCCATATGCGAGCGCGGTTGGGAGCTTGATGTACGCAATGGTATGTACGAGACCAGATTTGTCACAGGCGGTGAGCATGGTATCGAGATACATGCACGATCCAGGAGTGGGTCATTGGGACGCTGTGAAATGGATTTTGAGGTACATTCGAGGTAAGCTCAATGTTGGTTTGGTTTATGAGCGGAACACTACAGGTGGGCAGCTATGCATTGGTTATGTTGATTCGGATTATACCGGGGATTTGGATAAGCGCCGGTCTACTACGGGGTATGTGTTTACTTTGACCCGTGCGCCGGTGTGTTGGAGAAGCACCTTACAGTCGACGGTGGCTTTGTCTACGACGGGGGCAGAGGATATGGCAGTTACGGAGGCTATTTGGCTTAAGGAGGCTATTTGGCTTCGAGGACTTTTGGAGGAACTTGGTATATCGCAGAGGTCCGTCACTATTCATTGTGATAGCATGAGTGCTATCTATTTGGCGAAGAATCAGGTTTTTCATGCGAGAACGAAGCACATTGACGTTCGTTATCACTTCTTTCGGGATGTTCTTGAAGATGGCGATGTGGAGATTGTGAAAGTCCACACGAAGGATAATCCGGCGGATATGCTCACTAAGGTGGTTCCGAGCAACAAGTTTGATCATTGTCAAAACTTGTTGCATGTTGAGGCCGTTGGCGGCCATTTGGGTGAACTACGTTCGGCTTGATTCCTTGGGCAAGAGGATACGTAGGTAGTCTTTCAGATGCAGCCGGTTTGGATTAGTTGATTTTGATGGGGGTGAGATTGTTTGGACTCTCGTTCGGATTCTCGACTTGTTGTGGATTGAGTTTGTACTAGACACAACAAGTGAGACATTTTGGTTGCTTTGGTGTCGGCTCAGTTTTGAAAGAAACTTCACCGAGGTGGAGAATTGTGAACGTGGACCACGTGAATGTTCACGTGAAGGAAACGAAACCGCATGAAAACGAACGCGGAAACGAAACCGCGTGATGAAAGCCGGCCCACGAACCGCAAATCACGCCTATATATATGAATTGTTTATTAGGTTTTCGGGAGGGCAAGAGGACAGTGCTTTGTTTCTTTTCTTCTTTGCGGCTGAGGCAGAGTATTTGTGTGAGAGGTTTGAGAGATTGTGTGAGGGTTTAGATTGAGTGATTGTAAACCCTAGTTGTATTCTCTCCCTCTATTAGTAGATCTCTCCCCTCCTTGCCCCGTGGACGTAGGCAATTTGCCGAACCACGTAAAATTGGTTGTATCGCTATTTGTGTGATTTGTAATAGCTTTTAGGTTCCCTTGACAGGTCAGTCCTAGAACTGATGAGAGGAAGAGCCGATATCTCACTTGGTTGAGATATCCGCTTCAGATTCTTGTCTCCTTGGTGAGACGGGAATTCTTATTGCGATCTGACTCTCTTGTTGTACTGCCGAAGTGCTGCCGAAATTTCCGCTGCGCGCAACAAATTTACCCTTTTAAAGTATTGAAAATCTAATTACTTACCTGATGTGGGACTAAGAAGGAGAAGAGTCTTTTAGAGGGAGTCTCGCAATTCCTAGCATTTTTGTCTAAAATGTTTTAAATTCCCAATGTTTTAGACAAAAATGTTGGCAATTCTCAATGTTCTCTTTGAAAACGTTGGTAAATACCAACATTTGAAACAAATGTAGGTAGTTAAGTGTTGTTATCTCCAATGTTTTATGTAGTGTGTATTGGATAATTTGATATCACACAGTACATAATAGAACAAGTTTCTTTTATCAAAAAATTATTTATGCCCTTGCCTATAATACATTATGTTCTAGTTATGGCAATCATGCACATAATACGGTTAATAAGGTTTTTGGGCTGATTCTGAGGGCATGAACAATTAGTAGAAGGCTTGATAAATCTGCATAAACTTGTCAAGTGGCACCAAAGGATTGACCAAGCCTTTCGAGCAATATAGGTGTACTAAAGAAAAACACACATATTTGTTGCAACAGAAAACATATATGGAAGCATATACTTCATAAAGGACAAAGTTAAACTGAAATAATTAACCCTTTGTAAAATTGCTATGGAGGAGTTCATTCATGCTAAGCAACAAATAGTGTAATCTAAGACAGCCAAATAAAATAAGAAAACCTACCTGCAGGTGACCGTTTGAATCTTTATATGTGTTCAAATAATGATTAGGCTGTTGCAAATGCGGCATGATGAGAATAGACCGTGCTTGTGTTTTAGGGTTAATCTTATTTTCTGAATTGGAAATACATTTATATTAAAATGGTTCCTATAATTTCAAACTTTATGTTGATACGTACAAGCTGGGTTAGTCATTCCATCTTGGACTTAAGCTCTATTATCTCATAAAGGACATCAGGAGTAGTGAAGGTCGGAGTGGAGGAAGTCTTAATTCAAATAACACCTGGTAACATGGTGACCCAAGCCTCTCTCATAACCACCTTGATGCCCTCCATGTACTGCTAGAATAGTAATAATATGCCTTGAACATTCAATATAAATTATGTAATATTCTTGTAATATTAATGGATTTAATTGCTGCACATATAATTTGGGCATCATTTTCTATAATTGTTAGATATCCTTAGAAATTATTTTGCTAGATCATGCACTGTGATATGTCACTTGTTTTGAGATGTGATCTAATTTAGAGATTTTTTAAACTTGTGCTTAACCTATAACTAGTAAATGATAACTTTGTTATAATAGATAATCATACATGACACTGACATGTATGATGTCGTGATAGGTCTCAACCACCGAGAATGGAGATTACCCAGGTATATGTCATAAGTACATATCGTGATGTGTGTAGCACTGGATCGCATTTGAATTCTCTAGGACGAGTCACCTACGAGATAGAGAATTCAAATTGTTTAGCAAGCACTACACGACCTAGAACATTGGGTTACAAAATTTTATTTAGGGTAATGATGGATATTTAGATAGGATTATGTATGCTCATTATGATAAGTTAATTTATTATGCATCCCTATGAAGTTATTAAATTTTTGTCAGCAGGTGGTTTTGAAAAATATTTAAAAAATTTTTTTCTTATAAAAATAAAATATTTTGATATTTCAATTTTTTTTTTATTTATGTTCATGGAAATTGTAATTTACACACTTACAAATAGGTGAACTGTCCTGCTTAAAAGAGTTGCCTAAAACAAATAAAACTGGAGGGGATTGAATGTAAAATATTATTTATAAATAATTAATTCATATTATGAAAGAGATTTTATGAACAATTGGTCGTATAAGGATTTGATTGTTAAATTATAATTATTAATTTGATTAATAATTGGTTCTTGATATAGGACCCAATTGGATTCATTAATGTCATTAGAAGAGGTATACATGCAATACAATTAAATTTCAGACCTTAATTGTTATGGAAAAAGTATTCTATCTTTAATTACTATAGAAAAATATTCTATTTTTAATTGTTATGGAAAATAATTTTAAATAATTAAGAATTGTTTAAAATTAAAATCTATAAGGTATGTCTAATCCTATATATAGGGTTCACATGTAGTCTTATAAGATTAAGAGGAAAAAAAGGAAGAGAAATATAAATTTCAGAACTAATCTCTCAGTATTGTTCCTCTTCGGTGACATGTGGATTTCAATTAGAGGATTTTTCTCTTGAGGAAGCTATTTTGAATTGATCTTGGGAGAGATTATTGAAGAAATTTATAAAGCGTTTCAGATATTTTTCTAATTTTTTTTATTAATTTGGATTAATAGTCATGATATGCATATTCCAACTCGTTGTATGTCATGTAACTATCAGATGGTATCAGAGCGAGTTTAGAATTTGATGTGTAGTAATTTAATTTGATTGAATTATTCATGATTTGATCTTAATTTAGGATTATTTAATTAGATTAAGTAATTTCAATGAGATCAAATAAAATCAAGTTATTGTTTGTCGCCGGGTACTTTTCACCAACGCAGTCACTGTTCGCCGCCATTGTTCTGCTCACTGCATGATACTATTCATCGTGCAATACTTTTCATCTATTTAATTTTGTTAACTAAAAATAGATTATTTTTATTGTGAGCAATTGTGATTTCTTGATACGATCATGATTAGGGTTTTCATGTTTTGATAAGAGATTAAAATTGAGTTTTTGCGTTGATCTATGATTGGTTAATTTTAATTATTTATTTCAAAAAAATCATTTTAACCTCGTCGGCCGGTGAAAGGCAGCCAAACCCGCCACCTGTGCAAAGGCGGTGGTGGCCGCCCCAAACCTCGGCAAAACCAAAACCCATAACCTTAGCCCAAAAAAGTCTTTGTTTCTTGATGAAGAGATGAAGTTTTGGATAACTTTCTTAACAGATTATGAACCCAAAACTCATAAGAATAAGTTCTTAAGTCAAACGAGTTTGACCCGAACTCAGTATAAACTCGTACTTGTTAAGAACCTGAACTCAGTTTTATTCAGATTCAAATTTGATTTGGATTTGGTTTTATCAAAGCTGGTCTGACTAGTGAATAGAACTCGAACCCTAAAACTATTAGATTTGAATTTTATTGTAAAATTAATCTGAGACCCCTGATTGACCAATAAACTATTCTAAAGTCATCAGGTTCTCAAATACGCTATAAAATTAGTTATAAAAATTACCCTGGGAGGGATAGGGTAATCCAATAAAATGTGTAACTAATAAAAATACAATTTAATTTAAGACAAAAAAAATATGATAATAAGCAATAATTAATAAAAGAGAGAGAGAGAGAGAGAGAGAGAGAGAGAGAGAGAGCGAGAGAGAGAGAGTGATAGATAGTTAGCCAATGAAGATGACGATATGTTCATGAGGTTCGACCACTCTCAACCTACGTCCCCGACCATCTCTCCCGATGGTAATCCATAACATAACCCGGTTTGGAAGCCGGAACTTCCACACAAAGTTCTTCACGAGATCAAATTCTCCACATAATGACCTCCTCGAGATCTATCACTCCACACAATGCCACAAATATAAGATGAAGAAAATGATCTCTCTTACAAGTATTCTATGGCAAGGATGAAGAGATGAATAGTTGAAGCACAGGGATTTGTGAGATATAAAAGTGAAAAACTTAGAAGAAAAGGCTTGAAGAAATTTGCTTTGAAAAATTAAAACACAACTTACTTCTTTCTCTACTTAATTAAAAATCAAATGAGCCTTTGAGAGCTATATATAACCTCTCAACCAAATCTGAAGGTATGGGCTTGAAATCTAATGAAATCTGTCTAAAACATTATCCAAAATCCCTTAAAAACTAGAAACAGATAAAACTAGTCATTACCAGAAAATTCGGGATCAGTCGACTGATAAACTAACTAATCGATTGACCAGAGCGACTAAAACTGTGCAGGCTGATGATAACACTATCAGTCGACTGGTCAAAATATCGGTCGACTGCTAAAAAAATAGTTTGATCGATGCTATTAGTAGTCGATCGACTCGTCGACTGAGATGGCTGAGACTGTAAAAACAACCTTCTTCTTAATCGACTGAAAATAGGGTCGGTCGACCGAAGTCAGATATAACAAATATTTACTGAATGGTGGATTTTCTAAATTCATTTAAAAATATTAAAACAACTCCAAAAATAGTAAAACTTGTAAAAAAGTTTATAAATATGAAAATAAATGTTTTAGAAGAGAAATTACTTAAATAGCATTTTCCATTTGTGAAAACTCATTATTTTGCTAAAAGTGTCAAATATGAAAATTTTGAAATGTGTGTATGTAATCTCCTAATGCTTCAAAAGTTATCAACTTTATTTCTTGTCTACATTATCTGGAGAGAAATAATATACAAATATCACTTACAAATGTGTAAAAAGTTTTGGGTATCGGTATTTGCTAAGATTTGTTGTTGATGAAGCTCTTCTTGAATATATGCTTGAAAGCTCTTCTTAAATAGATATTTACATGAATCAATCTTTGAGCATTTAAGATTTTTTTATCAACTTTCCTCCACATCCATGGCACTATATTGCTTGAAAAACATATCTTGCGTAAGATCACTTGACAAGCAATTAGTATCAATAATGAGGTTTGTAATCATCATCAAAACACAAGACCTAACAATCTCCCCTTTTTTGATGATAATAAACCACTATTATAAAAGAGCATATAAATAAAGAAATAAAAATATTACTTATAGATAGATGCTCCCCTATCTATAAGACTCTCCTCTTGTATATGTGTACGAATTTTAGGAGATTTTCTCCCCCTTTGGCAACATCAAAAAAGGGTACACAAAGATGAAGAGAGGAGAAGAAGAAAAAAAAATCATGAAAAGCTGGTGGATGAGGAACCAGTCGACTGATAATGTAGTCGGTCGACTGGTTGTATCAGAAATCACTCGACTTAACATATTAGATACCAGTCGACTGAACAGTGTCATAAGTTGACTGGTTATATGATCGGTCGACTAACCAGAGACTCATCTAACATTCACAGTAACATCAAAATATGCTGGATTTATGGGTTCATGAAAACAAAAACTTATCATAAGTGATCAAACAAATATGAATCAATGGATGCACATGCCTAATTCACCTCTTATGCGACAAAAATCTTTTTCGTAAAGAGGCTTGGTAAAGATGTCTGCTAATTATGATTTTGTATCAATATAAACAAGGGATACATCTTTCCTTTCTACATGATCACATAAAACATAATGTCGAACATCTATATGTTTGTTTCTAGAATGAAGAACTAAATTTTTAAATATTTGTAGCACTAGTATTATCACAAAAAATTTTCATATCATGAAAATGTAAATCAAAATCAGCCAAATTTTGTTTCATCCATAATAATTGAGCACAACATAAGCCGGCGACAACATATTCTACTTCCTTAGTGGATAATGTTGGCCTCTTTGTTTTGATAATGTTTAACAAATAATTTACCACTAATGTTGTTTGTCTTTATCTATTTATTATAGACAAACAACATGTTAGAGGATGGATGAAATTACACATTCACGATCATACCCAATGGAGGTTGGCGGAATTATGGAGTAAAGCCTACGCAATTCAAAGTTAAAGATTCAAGTTCAAGCTTCATCCGTAAAGTGTACCAAGTCAAGCTCATCGAATATCTATCAAGCTTGGGTATATTTAGTTTAGGTTTTATATTATGTGTGTTAGTACTTTAATCTCAATCATATATACACACACATATTTGGTTTATATATATATAGTTATATATAAACAAAAGTTTTGGTTTATAGACTTAACAATCATTGTATACATATTTCATTAAGTCTATAAAATTATTTAATAGGGTTTCAAAACATTGTTTATGTCAAAACATTAAATTTCATGTATATCATATTTTTATGTTTTGGACACACTTGCAACATGAGTTTTCACAAATGAGAAATTCAATTTGAGAAATTCTTTTTCTAACATGTTCAATTTCATGTTTATAAATTTTTCCCAAAGTTTTATCAATTTTGGAATTAATTTGTCATGATTATTTGAATTTACAAAATCAAGTTTTTAATAAGCTCATGTTCGTACACATGTTCGTGCATGTTTTTGCAAAACAGATACGTTTTCACAATTGAGAAATACAATTTGAAAAATTTCTTCGTTTACATGTTTATCTTCATATATACAAACATTTTCCCAAGTTTACTAATTTTGCAGTTGTTTTGTTATTTTCAATTGAATTTACAAAACCAAGTTTTCAGCAGTTTTTTTAGAAACTGTATATTTGTTTTCAAATAGTTATTTCTCTCAACTGGGAAATGATATTTCAGAAATTCTTTCTCTAAAATGTTTATCTACATGTCTAGAATCTTTTTTCAAAATTTCATGATTTTTTAAGTTGATTTACTATTTTTAATTAATTTTATAAAATTAGATACACAAATTTCCAAAATCTGTCAAAATAAGAAACTGTCCGTGAACAGTGCGGTCGACCGCTACAGTCGACCGTACTATAGTGTGGTCGACCGTCTGTAGTCTAGAAAGTAGTTTTGTAGTTTTATTTCTCGCGGTCGACCGCCACGGTCGACCGTCGAAGTTACCGTTGTACAATAACGGTAACTTGCTTATTTTTATTTTTTACTACCAAGAGATATTTTAAAAGAGTTTAACAAGGGTTTAAGCTTGTTTTGTGTTTGTTTAAAAGAGTGTTTAAGAGTTTGTTTATGAAGAAAATTTCACAAGAGTTTGAGGAGATCATCAATCTTGTTTGGGCTTCAATCTACATCCCTCCACTCTTATTTTAGAGAAACTTTTTGAAACTCTTTATCTAGCTTATTTATGCTTAACTTGTCATATTTATTTTGCTAGATTAAATTTAGTTTAGACTTGTTTTGATTTATCTCTTTGTTCACACACAATCTATTAAGCTTATTGTATTTACATTCATAGTATAATTTGGGGTTGTGGGTTTGTGATTAAGAGTTGTGCTTAATTGAGTTCTCACCTTGTTTAGAGAACAATTATTTGATTTGTGAGCTTTAAATTTTGAGATTCACTTTGTATTATACTAGTACACCGAAAGGAGTGTGTGGTGAGAGACGAGGTTGCTTCTAAGAGGAGTGGCGTCGGTTGATGAACCTATGGAGAGGTTGTATCCGAGCACTTGAGGAATGACACGGAGAAACCAACACTTAGAGGGTGTGGAGTATAGTTATATTGTGAGATTATGATCGTTGATCGGTGAGTGTTGAAAACCGATATTGTGTGGTGTAAACGTTATTCGGGTTAGCGTAGAAAACCCAGTTGTGATAGTGCATTTCTCCCCGGGAGTGGGGAGCAGAGGCGTAGGACGGAAGGTCCGAACTCCGTGATCATATTGTGTGTTTGCATTGTTTATATTGCCCTATCACAATTATATCTTTAGTTTAGATTGTTTACCCTTGTGTTAATTTATATATCCTTGCATATATTTCATTATATACCTCTTTGCTAGGATATATCTCTTTGTTTATATTGTATATTCTTACACCTCTTTGCTAGGATATATCTCTTTGTTTATATTGTATATTCTTACTCATAACATATTATATATCTATCTTGCAAGGATAATTTATTAATAAGTTTTAATTAGCATAAAATCTGATTAGATTAGCATAAGACCCTAATCACCACCCTTCTAGGGTCTAACAATTGGTATCAGAGCTTGGTGTTCTTTGATTTAAGGTCTAATCACCTTGAGATAAAGATCCAAGTTATCTTATTTGTGCTAATCTAGTTATGATTGTATTTGTCTTGCTTGCATATATTCACATATATATCATGAATATGGATGCATTTCGTTTAGGCTATGATCCAAATATTGCTCCAAAATATAAAAATTTTTCTTATGCTCAATGGTGCTCTAAATTTAAAATATTTGTTGAATCTAAAAATATCGACTTATGGGAAGTTATTGATTGTGCTCATATTGTGCCCACATTGGAGAAATCCAAGTAGAGCAATCATGATAATAAAATGTTTATAATGAACAAGTTAGTGTTAGAATTCTTGCATAATGCTTTTGAACCATGTATTTCTAACGAACTTGCTCATTTTGATAGTGCTTACACGATTTGGAAACTTTTTGAAGCACATCAAGGAGAATTTAGAGGAGATTCGACAAGTTGTGGTGGAATCGAATTTAAGTGATAGAGGAGCATCATGCACACAACCATTAGGGGATAACCCTAGTGTGGTAAGCGATTCGGAATCCGATGATGATCTATCTATTAATGAACTCGCTTGTGTATATGAGAGATTATCACATGCCTATACAAAATTACAAAATAAATTTATTGATCTTAAAAGCAAGTATATTAGTTTAAAATTCGATCATGAGTTGTTAGCCTCTAAACTTGATATCATTACTAAGGAGAATGCTACACTTAAAGAAAACAATGACATGCTAAGTTTAGAAAATGAAAAATTAACTTCATCTATTGCTAGCTTAACTCATGCTAATAATAATGCCATGATAGAAGTAGAAATAATTAGAAATGAGTTTAATTCATTTAAATATGATCATGTTTCATCTACTTCTATTTCCAATACATGTATGCAAAATGATGAGTTGAGTTAAGTTAAACATCGCATATCTTGTTTAGATTCAACCTTAAAAATATGTATGGTAAATAACAAAAAGCTTATGGACTTGTGTGCAAAGTCCCGTGTTAACACTTCTAAATCAAACACACACTATGCACACTTATATAGCAAAGTTTATAAATGCTCAATTTGTGATCGTAAAGGCCACCTTGCTAAATTTTGCTATGATGCACACAAACCTAAGATTGCTAATACTCCTAGTGCATCCCATCTAGCTTCATCATCTTATACACATATACATTCACATGCTCATTCTCACAATGTTCATCATAAGCATGCTAGTGTGTTTATATGTGATATATGTGATCGTTTTGGTCATTTGGCCGAACATTGTTTTGATTTAAAAAGAAAATCAATTTTGCCAAATGTTTCTCGTAGACCACATGTTTTTAAATGTGATGTTTGTGGTAGGTTTGGACATCTTTGTAGAACCCCGTAATTTCTATATGAATATATGTGAATTATTAGTAAATAAATAATTCTTTTATGATAAATAGCTTGAGGTCATTGATATACATGATAATAAGTTATTTGAGATGATATGAGAGTTTGGGTGTAGAGTTTTGTGCGTTGGTTTTGCAAATTAGCAAAACATGCACAAAACTGAATTTTTCCAGATCAGTCGACACATCAGTCGACTGACTGTATCGGTCGACACATCAGTCGACTGATACGCTGATTTCCAGTTTTTCAGGTTTCGGGTCTGTTTTGATTTGGTTCGGGTTTGGGTCGGGTTTAACTGTTCATATATTTTCCCCTTCACCCGAAATCACCCCCCTCATCTTCAGAACTGAGAAAACCCTAGCCCCCTCTCCCTATCTTAAATCCTAGTTTTGTTCTTGGTGATTTGGGGGAGAACTTGGAGGATTTTCGTCGAAATCTTCACATTGCAGCAAAGGGGATCCACTCTCTCTCAGATCCAGGAGTTGTTCATCACCCAGAGGCGAGTAACATCTCGCCCAACTCTGTCCCTTTTGTTTTACACGAATTTATTGAGTTTAATGAGTTTTTATTGAGCCAAAAACGTATTTTTAGTACAAAGAATAAATCTCTATGGTATATGATGTGAAGTATTGAGCTTCTCAGTTTATAAAAAGATCATCAATGTTTTATTAAAGAGATCTAGATCTGAAAATGTTTGACAAGAGTTATTTCATGATTTATGGATTTCAAAACGTATCAAACATGTTTTTATGTGTTTAAGGCTTTTGATAAATGTTTACATGTAGACCTTTCATTTTAGTTTGGTACATATATGTTTATATCAGTATTTTTCATGCTTGGGATTGATGGGGATGAGTTTAGATCAACTTTTGGGTGAATAATAACCTATACACAGTTTCTACAGTCAATCGGTCGACTGATCAGTCGACTGATGAGCTGAAATCTCAGTCATCTGTCGACTGATCAGTCGATTGATGGGTTAATTTGGTTTTCCCAGCTCCGCAGTCGACAGATCGGTCGACTGGTGAGCTGAGGCTGTGCTGCCTGAGCTTGTCAGTCGACACATGAGTCGACTGACGTCATCAGTCGACACCTCAGTCAACTGATGAGTTGTTTTACAGATTCTTAAATCCGTTTGAGTTGCTTTTCAGGGTTGCCTCGGTGACCTGACACTAGTTCACCATGTTAATGATTTATCTGTACATGTGGGTTGACTTTTGACACAAGTTTAGATATGTACACCGAGACGCGTGTGAGTATAGAATATGTATATCAGTCCGCATATACTCTTCACAGTTACATAGTCCTCGTGTTGGACTATAATCCATAGAAGTCCTCGTGTTGGACTATAATCCATTTTTGTCCTCGTGTTGGACACTTGCCACTTATTCCATGTGTTTGGAAAACCACAGTATCTAGTTCCTGTATCGGACATATTTCTTAACCCTGTATATGACTTTCTCACAGGAGTTTTATGACATACGTACCTACGCTCGTGTTGTAATTTCCTAAATACCAAAACCCATTGTTGTTAGGACAAATGATTTTATATTATTATGTATTAATTGTATTTTCTGTATACAACGAGCCCTTTCCCTTGGGGTTGGTTGTGATGTTGCTCGCTAGCGCTTTGATGCTCGTTGTCCCTCCCCCTTTCAGGTAACGAGCCAGGAGCCCGGATAGTCGCAGGTTGATGGCGACACACTTTAGTGTTTAGCTGTCTATTTTAGCTATGTTTTATTTTGGAGCTCCACTGTAGTTTTGTTTGACATTTGAGGACTATTCTCTAGATGTTGTAAAGGTTGTATGCCTTATTTCCTTTACTCAGATATTTATACTTGAGACTTGTTGAGTATTCCAGTTATCAATTCAAACATTGACTATGTATTTCTGTATGTTGGACGGTGAGATATCAATGTGATCACTATCACTTCATCAGTTATTTCTTGTATTATCTTTTACTTGCTTTTGTACCTACACCTATTGTTGACTCCACTAGATAGATGTTAATTGTGATGGTGAAACATGTTATTGCACGGTGTGGTGCATGGCAGGTTTGATATTCTTGGTTTCACCTTGGACTGCAGCCTTGTGTGAACCCAGGGACGTCACAATCTTGCAAAATTTTATTATGATATGCAAAAAGCTTCCAAGTTGTAATATATTCCAAATAGACCATTGTTTAATGATATTTCTCATTTGCGAAATAATTTAAAAGAAAAATCTTTATTTGCAAATGATTCTCGTGCACGCTCACTTGGTCAACACAAATCATTTAACCCTCTTCATTGCACCTATTGCAATCGAAAAGGTCATGTGTATAATTTTTGTTTTGACCGTGCTAGTGCACCATATGCGTCCAAACGGGTTCATAACCCTAGGGCTTTGAGCTTAAATGATAGGGGTTATGTCTCTAAATCTCTTGGTACCAAGAATTCTTGGATACCAAAACAAATATGATTCTTAAACCAAGAACTTTAGTGATTTTTATTTTTCTTTGTCTTGGTTTTGAAAATTATGCTTTGAAATCTTTGAATATGAAAACAATTTTTCTTTGATTAATTATTTTATTTTCATGACTATTAGTTTTGATTTTAAATGAGAGGTTTGTAGTTATATACCCTCCGGGTTTATTAGGTGTTTATTCCCAAATCTTGTTTACCGGATGCTAAAATATTTATATGGATTGATACTAGCTCAAGAGCTAGATATTATTACCTCCCTTGATTTTTGAAAATCAATGATGATTTGGTTTTATATTCTTATATGATTTACTTGTGATTTATGATTTCATTGGTTGATTTGTTTTTATTTGAAAACTTTTTACATGATTCTCATGTCTTCTTTCTTGTGATTTCATAAATCTATTTTATACATTGTTTTTATGTTTGTACATTTGAGACACTTTTTCATATTGATATATTTATATGTGTTCTCATTATCCTTTTGTACGTGAGTGATATTTAGCATATTTTTTTTATGCTTGCTCAAATATTTGCCATGATCTTTTATTGTATATATTCTATATGACATTTTCATAGGGGGAGCAATCCCTATATTTTTATACTCACCCATGCTTATTTGTAGGGGTAGCTTTCGTTCTCTTCATTCTTTTATTTTTCCCTTTTTGATGTTGTCAAAGGGGGAGAAATATTGTGAGTATATCTTATTTTAGTTATATGTATGATAATTCTAATTTATATATTAACTTCCTTTCATGCATATATCCTTTTTGTAAATTGTTTGTCATCATAAAAAAGGGGAAGATTGTTGGCCTCTTTGTTTTGATGATATTTAACAAACAATTTATCACTAATATTGTTTGTCTAGTGTTTGTGCTTATCTATTTATTGTAGACAAACAACATGTTGGAGGATGGATAAAATTACACATTCACGATCATATCCAATGGAGGTTGGCAGAATTGTGGAGTGAAGCCTACACAATTCAAAGTTAAAGATTCAAGTTCAAGCTTCATCCGTAAAGTGTACCAAGTCAAGCTCTTCGAAGATCTATCAATCTTGGATATATTTAGTTTAGGTTTTATATTATGTGTGTTAGTACTTTAAGCTAAATCATATATACACACACATATTTGGTTTTTATATATATAATTATATATACACAAGTTTTGGTTTATGGACTTAACAATTATTGTATACATATTTTATTAAGTCTATAAAATTATTTCATAGGGTTTCAAAACATTGTTTATGTCAAAGCATCAAATTTCATGTATATCATATTTTCATGTTTTGGACACACTTGCAAAATACATGAGTTTTCACAAATGAGAAATTCAATTTGAGAAATTCTTTTTCTAACATATTTAATTTCATGTTTATAAATGTTTTCCAAAGTTTTATCAATTTTGGAATTAATTTGTTATGATTATTTGAATTTACAAAATCAAATTTTTAATAAGCTCATGTTCGAACACATGTTCGTGCATGTTTTTACAAAACAGATACGTTTTCACAATTGGAAAATATGATTTAAAATTTTTCTTCATTTACATGTTTATCTTCATATATACAAACTTTTCCCCAAGTTTTACTAATTTTGGAGTTGTTTTGTTATTTTCAATTGAATTTACAAAACCAAGTTTTCAACGGTTTTTTTAGAAACTGTATATTTGTGTTAAAATAGTTATTTCTCTCAACTGGGAAATAATATTTCAGAAATTCTTTCTCTAAAATGTTTATATACATATCAAGAATCGTTTTTCAAAATTTTATAATTTTTGAAGTTGATTTACTATTTTTAATTGATTTTATAAAGTCAGATACACAAATTTCCAGAATCTGTCAAAATCAGAAACTGTCCGTGAATAGTGTGATTGACCGTTATAGTCGACCGTGCTACAGTACAGTCGACCCTCATGGTCGATCGTTTGTAGTCCAGAGAGTAGTTTTATAGTTTTATTTCTCGCGGTCGACCGTCACGGTCGACCGTCGAAGTTATCGTTGCACAGTAACGGTAACTTGCTGATTTTTGTTTTTTAGTCGGTTTTTGGGATTTTTTGGGTTGTTTTCTTCTTCCCTATATATACCCCTTTTCTATAACTATTTTTTACTACCAAGAGATGTTTTAAAAGAGTTTAACAAGGGTTTAAGCTTGTTTTGTGTTTCATAACTATTTTTTACTACCAAGAGATGTTTTAAAAGAGTTTAACAAGGGTTTAAGCTTGTTTTGTGTTTGTTTAAAAGAGTGTTTAAGAGTTTGTTTGTGAAGAGAATTTCATAAGAGTTTGAGGAGATCATCAATTTTTTTTGGCTTTAATCTATATCCCTCCACTCATATTTTAGAGAAGTTTTCTTAAACTCTTTATCTAGCTTATTTATGCTTAACTTGTCATATTTATTGTGCTAGATTAAATTAAGTTTAGACTTGTTTTGATTTATCTCTTTGTTCACACACAACCTATTGAGCTTATTATATTTACATTCATAGTATAATTTAGGGTTATGGGTTTGTGATTAAGAGTTGTGCTTAATTGAGTTCTCACCTTGTTTAGAGAACAATCATTTGATTTGTGAGCTTTAAATAGTGAGATTCATTTTGTATTACACTAGTACACCGAGAGGAGTGTGTGGTGAGAGACGGGGTTGCTTCCAAGAGGAGTGGCATCGGTTGACGAACCTAGGGAGAGGTTGTATCCGAGCACTTGGGGAAGGACACGGAGAAACAAACACTTAGAGGGTGTGAAGTGTAGTTACATTATGAGATTGTGATCGTTGATCGGTGAGTGTTGAAAACCGATATTGTGTGGTGTAAACGTTATTCGGGTTATCGTAGAAAACCCGGTTGTGATAGTGAATTTCTCCCCGGGAGTGGGGAGCGGAGACGTAGGACGGAAGGTTCGAACTCCGTGATCATATTGTGTGTTTGTATTGTTTATATTACCCTATCATAATTGTATCTTTAGTTTAGATCATATTGTGTGTTTGTATTGTTTATATTACCCTATCATAATTGTATCTTTAGTTTAGATTGTTTACTTTTATGTTAATTTATATATCCTTGCATATATTTCATTATATACCTCTTTGCTAGGATATATCTCTTTGTTCATATTATATATTCTTGCTCATAACATATTGTATATCTATCTTGCAAGAATAATTTATTAATAAGTTTTAATTATTATAAAATCGGATTAGATTAGCATAAGACCCTAATCATCC
This sequence comes from Asparagus officinalis, assembly GCF_001876935.1. NCBI lineage: Eukaryota > Viridiplantae > Streptophyta > Magnoliopsida > Asparagales > Asparagaceae > Asparagus > Asparagus officinalis. The sequence continues at coordinate 28,679,716 of NC_033801.1, forward strand.
CCCCTCTAGGGTCTAACAGATAATGCTACACAGTTTTTCTTCTTGGATGACCAAGAAACTAGAGAGTTGCCTAAGAATTAACACATGCCACTTGTACTCTTACGGTCCACCTTGAATCCAACAAAGTTGGCATCACAATAACCATAAAGATAAAAAGTAGTATGCTTTGGATAAAACAAAGCAAGTTCAATTGTACCATTTATATACTTAATAATACATTTAACTGCAATTAAATGTGATTTTTTAGGAGAAGCTTAAAAACGTGCACATGCACAAACTCTAAACATTATGTCGGGTCTACTAGCGGTGAGATAACGTAAACTACCTATCATACCTCGATACAACTTTTGATCTACCTTCTCACCACTTTCATCTATGTCCAACTTGATGGAGGTGCTCATTGGAGGTTGTGCATGCTTGGAGTTTTTCATCCTAAATTTCTTCACCAACTCTCTTGCATACTTGCTTTGTGAGACAAAAATTCTATCATCATATTGTTTAACTTGGAGTCCAAGAAAAAGTGTGACCTCTCCCATCATACTCATCTCAAATTGCTCTTGCATAACTTTTAAAAATTTCTTACACAAAGATTTATTAGTAGCTCCAAATATAATATCATCGACATAAACTTGAACTAAAATGAAATCACTTTTGCTTTTTCTAACAAACAAGCTATTATCAATTTTTCTTTTTGAAAAACTGTTTCCGACAAGAAAATTAGAAATTCAAGCATACCAAGCTCTTGGAGCTTGTTTCGAACAATATAAAGCCTTTTGAACCTGATAAACATGATTTGAAAAAATAGGATCAATAAATCCGGGGGGTTGCTCAACATAAACCTCTTTATCAATAAAACCATTTAAAAAATCACTTTTAACATCCACTTGAAATAGTTTGAAATATTTAAAGCTACGTATTGACTCTATTTTTGCAACCGATACAAAAGTTTTATCATAATCAATGCCATCCTCTTGATTGTATCATTGCACGACTAATCTAGCTTTATTCCTAGTCACTATGCCAAATTCATTAAATTTATTTCAAAAAACCCATTTTGTTCCAATAACACAAAAAACTTTTGGTCTAGGAATAAGTTTCCAAACATTATTTCTTTAAAAATTGTTTAATTCATTATACATGGCTAAAACCTAAAACTCATTATAATGAATTAAACAATTTTTAAACAAATTTTAAAGAAATAATGTTTATTTTAAAAATGTTGAAGGAGGGTTACTTATTTGTAACTGTTCTAATCTCCCTTCAATGTCATCATCTTCCATAATAGGCATAAAATCTTACAAACCGATATTAGTCTCATCAAAGGTAACGTTTATAGACTCTTCAACAACGAGTGTTCGTTTATTGAAAACTTTATAAGCCTTACTCCTTGATGCATACCCTAAAAATATTCAAACATCCATTTTTGAATCAACTTTATCATGATGATCTTTAGTATTTAAAATAAAACATTTGTAACCAAAAATCTAAAAATAGCCTTTGTTGGGTGACTTACAAAAATAAAGCTCATAAGATGTTTTCTTCAAAACAGGCCTAATCAAAAGATGATTTAAAAACATGGCAAGTCGTGTTAACAGCTTTCGTCCAAAAATACATTGGTAAATCAAAGACATTTATCATAGTGCGTGTCATCTCTTGTATGGTGCAATTTTTTTGTTCAATAACACCATTTTGTTATGGTGTTCTTGGTATGGAAAACGTATGAGTAATACCATGATGGTCATAAAAATCATTAAAACACTTATTTTGAAAATTCACCTCCATGATCACTACGAATTTGGACAATCTTCAAACCTTTTTCATTTTTAACCCTTTTTACAAAATGAAAGAACTCATCAAAACACTTATCTTTGTTTGCAAGAAATATGACCATTATAAAACGAGAAAAATCATCAACCAACACAACAACATAATGCTTTCCTCCTAGTGAGGCAACCCACATAAGACCAACGAGATCAAGATAAAGTAATTGTAAGGGTTTAGTGGTGGATACCTCGTTAATGGATTTAAACGAACTTTTGATTTGTTTACCTTTGGCACACTCTTCACATTAGGAGTCTTTAATAAAGTTTAAGTTTGGTAGACCTCTTACTAAGTTTTTCTTTGATAGCTTGAAAATTAGCTTCATGTTTGCATGTCCATGCCTTTTGTGCCAAATCCAAGGATCACCATCCACCATGGCAAGATATTTTACATCTTGATTTACAAGCTCATTCATCTAAAAAATATACACATTAAGTTTTCTAAGGGCAACAAAAACAATTTTATCTTTGAGGCTAACAATGCATCTATCCGGTTTAAAAATCATGTCATAGCCTTTATCACTTAGTTGATTAATACTAAGAAGATTATGATTTAGTCCTTTAACTAAGTAAACATCTTCAATAGTGGGACAATGTTTCTCACCAATATTACCAATACCGATAATTTTACTTTTCTAGCCACCGCCAAAGGAGACATTGCCTCCTTTCATCCTTGATAGGGTTACAAAAATATCTTTATTGCCTGTCATATGATGAGAGCAACCACTATCATGATACCACACTTCTTTACGTCTTGTGTGAGACTTTCCCAACAAGCAAAGAAGTAGTAGATACTTTAGGTACCCAAATCTTGGGTCCTTAAATGTTAGTACCTTTAGTACCCTTGGGTACCCACATCATCCCATAAGCATAAATATTATTTTTAATTCTACAATGAGTGGAGATGTGATCATGTTTCATGCAATAGGTGCAAATAAAATTTTTCTTATAGGTGGGTGTATGAGATTGATGAAAGCATTTTTTACCAAAGTGAGGGTGAGCATGGCTAGAAGAAGCACGACTAGATTTTAACAAAACAATTTCATTGTTTAATCTCTCAATTTGAGACCTTAATTGATTGTTTTCAAAATTAAGATCTCCAATTATCTTATCTTTTAACGTAATAGCATCATTCAAGGAAGATTATAATAATTCAAACTTTGAATCACATGAGTTGTACAATTTTTTAAAAGAAGAGTGTTCATTAGTTAACTTTTTAAACTCAAAATTCAACTCAACAAGTGCGGTTTCTAATTCACATTACATGATGAAAGAGTCATGATCAGAATCGGACAATACCTCATCATCATGAGCCATGAAGAACACATTTGGATCTTGGAAGGCACACTTAGCAACTTCTTCATCATTATCCGAATCGCTAGGTTTGGATTCTTTCCATCCTGCATACATACCTTTTTTCTTCTTGTACTTCATGTATTTTTCTTTTATCTTGGGACAATCTCTTGCCATACGTCTCGGTTCACCATATTCGAAGCATTTTCCTACACCTGACGAATACTTGTAGAACAATTATTTTGAAAGTGTTTATTTTTTCTTACTAATCTTGATATTCTCGTAGAGAGATGTGCCACTTCTTTCAAGATATCAATATCACTATCGGATATTGAAGAATCATTCTTAATTACTCTTTTAAGTGCAATTGATTTCATCTTTCAAGAAGTATCTTCATTTGCTTGTGGGGGTTCTTCTTCCTTCTCCTTGATATTCTTCTCATGAACCTTGAGTTTGCCAATAAAGTCATCAAGGATGAGTTTTGTGAGATCATTTGCCTCCTCTATTGTTATTGCTTTTGTGATGCCCCAGGGTTCACACAAGGCTGCAGTCCCAGGTGAAACCCGGATTGTCAAACCTGCCAAGCACCAACCACCATGCTATGACAAGTTTCACCATCACAATCACTATCTCTCTAGTGGAAATAATAAATAGATGAAGGTACAGACAGGTAAAAATAGAAATAGGACAACACTGGATATACACAGAAGAAGCATAAGAAAAATCAATAATGAGCCCAACTGGAATAAAATAGACATATCTCTGAGTCTGAACTGAATCTCGAATACAATGAGTCACATAAACAAAGTCTCACAATAGCTCTCAACTCTATGAAACAAAATACAAATCTAGATTCTAAAATTTATCAACTACATGTGGAGTTCTGCAATAACTACAAAGTATGATACGTAACTAAATGGACAACTAAGAAGTCTCATCAACCTGCGACTCTCCGTGCGCCAGACTCGCTGCCTGAAAGGGGGGAAAACAACGAGCGTCAAAGCACTAGCGAGATCATCACTACCTCTCCCCAGGGGAAGGGGTAGGAGTATATAAGAAAATAGAGTCAGTACATACATATATCAAATCATTCATATAACTCTCTATGAATGAAAAACAAATAATCAATGATAAATACTCCAATCTCCAACATAAAGAATAATCATCTCATCTCGAATTACTTCCGAGTGACCTGCTCTAATATAAGAGGATACCAACTAAGCTAAAACAAATATATCTGTCATCCATAACGGGTGTATCAAATTCTCAAAGGAAATACCCTACTCGCGGGCAATCTATCTGGAAAGTAAAACTTACACTGATCAAATATCTATTTGTGTATCATCTTGTACTATAGCGATACTTTTGTAATGCTCGTTACTCAATCGCTCTGCGGTAATAGGGTTTATTATTTTCCTATTCCGGATACATATAATAACGATACTGTTGTAATACTATTACTCAATCGTTCTGTGGTAATAGGTTTTATCTCTCTATCCCGGATACATTAAATAACGATACTTTTGTAATACTCTTACTCAATCGTTCTGCGGTAAATAGGTTTTATCTCCCTATTTCCGGATACATGAATTAACGATACTTTTGTAATACTATTACTCAATCGTTCTGCGGCAAATAGGTTTTATCTCCCTATTTCCGGATACATGAATTAACGATACTTTTGTAATACTCTTACTCAATCGTTCTGCGGCAAATAGGTTTTATCTCCCTATTTCCGGATACATGAAATAACTATACTCTTTCATATGTATTCATCAGCTTAACATGCGACAAAAAGTATGTGAGAAACTCTCTCAAAAATAACAAACAAGAGCGAAACTCAAGAAACATTTACGTAATATATCAATTTATTTCAAATCAGTACATCTGTAGTTTTCTGCAGGATATATCATTAGTACATTTAGCATATCTTTCTCTGAATAAACTCTTTCTAAGAATAGTTTTTTGTTTTGAAAACTAGACTCACATATATATCATTTGACACTGATTTGGCTCAGTTTGGAGTTCATATGATATTTCTAATTTCCAGTCAAACATTTTATATGTGCAGCAGATTTTCTGCAGAACATATCATCAATAAATTGAGCATATCTTTCTCTAGGAAAACCATCTTTAATTTTAAATTATTTTCAGATCTTAAAATACTTCTGTAAATTCGTGCTTAATCTCTTTAACATGAAAAGACCTAGTCTTTATACATATATACAAAAGATCCAATTTTTTTATATACAAAATAATTGATTAGGCTCTATAAAACTCATTAAAAACTCTTCAAAAATATTTTAAAAACTGGGAGGGGGATTAGTAGAGATGATACTCGCCTGGGGTTGTAGGAAAACTTGTTAGAAGCAACGTCGAAGGAGATCTCCACTCCAAAAGCCAAAAATCAACAAAAACCCAACTTGAAAGCCTCCAATCTTCTCCAAGAATTCAAAATAGGTTTTATGGGGGTTTGGTGGCTATTAGGGTTCTTAGATATGATAAAAGAAAGAAATTTTCGTGAAAAATACAGGTATTTATAGAGGCAAACCCGAAACAAACCTGTTATACCCGAACCAGGAAACCTAGTCTGACTAGGAAAATACCCCTTCGGTATTTTGGTTATAACTTTCTCATACGACCTCGGAATGAGGTGATCTAAGACTTGTTGGAAAGATGTTGAAGATACCTATAACTTTGGTCTTTTATACTTTTCCAAATTCTAACTACATCAGTATTTAAAACATAAAAACTCATAACTGGTCATTATTCCCAGATTTTCACTCTTTTGGCCTTTGTGCATGTTTTGTGCATTTGCACTCATATATTCACAAATATATATTGAATTGATCTCAAATCAATTCTTATCATATCCAAACATCAAAATATATTATTTTCACCATATAACATATTTATCATAAAATATTTAAATTTACGGGGTTTTACAGCTTTAGACTCCAATGTCGGTGTAAGAGAATGAAGGATCTTTTAGTTCTTTTCTTGGTTCTTAAGCACATTGTCAAGATCATGTAGTTGATTCACAATATTAGTAAAACGATTAAACATGACATCAATAGATTCATTTAGAAGCATTTTAAACAATTCATATTCATACATAAGATTGCTAATTTTTAATTCCTTGACTTGAGGAGTTCTCTCACAAGTCACACAAAGTTTCTCCCACATTTTATGTGCGGTTGCACAAGTGGAGACTCTATTAAACTCATTTGGAGTAAGTCCACAAATTAAGGCATTCATAGCCTTAACATTAAGGGTTGCCAAATGCTTTTCATCGTCGGTCATGTTATGACTAGATTTTTCTACATATTCTTTTTTAACAATATCTAGGATGTCAATATAAATACATCTCAAATAAATGCGTATTCTAGTTTTCCAATATGCAAAATTATTATCATTAAACAAAGGGTACCTAGAAATTGATTGACCTTCAAGAGCATGCATATTCATGTTTGATTCCATACGGGATCTTTACTCTAAGGTGATTAAACCAAAGCAAATATAGAGACCAATCTCTGATACCAAATAAATTACTAGAGGAGGGGGGGGGTGGTGAATAGGATAATCAAAGAAAATGTGCAACTAATAAAAATAAAATTCAATTTAACACAAAATATGATAATAAGCAATAATAAGAGAGAGAGAGAGAGAGAGAGAGAGAGAGAGAGAGAGAGAGAGAGAGATAATTAGCCAATGAAGACGACGATATGTTCACGAGGTTCGGCCACTCTCGACCTACGTCTCCGACCACCTCTCCCGATGATAATCCACTACACAACCCAGTTTGGAAGCCGGAACTTCTACACAATGATCTCCACGAGATCAAATTCTCCACACAATGATCTCCTCGAGATCTATCACTCCACACAATACCACAAATACAAAATGAAGAAAATGATCTCTCTTACAAGTATTCTATGGCAAGGATGAAGAGATGAATAGTTGAAGCACAGAGATTTGTGAGATATGAAAGTGAAAAACTTAGAAGAAAAGGCTTGAGGAAATTTTCTTTAAAAAATTAAAACACAAGTTGCCTTCTTTCTCTACTTAATTAAAATCAAATGAGCCTTTGAGAGCTATATATAACCTCTCAACCAAATCTGAAGGTATGTGCTTGAAATCAGATGAAATCTCCCTAAAAACGTTATCCAAAATCCCTTAAAAACTAGAAATAGATAAAACTAACCGTTACCAGAAAATCCGGGCTCGGTCGACTGACAACTGCTAGTTTTCGGATACGAGATATCCACCCGAGCCACTATGGAGGTATTTGTCCAATTGACACGTCTGAAGGAATCAATGTTGGACTTATTGGATCCTTAGCTATTCATGTGAAGATTGATCATTTGGGATCCATAGAGAGTCCATTTTATCCATGGAAAGCCCATCGATTCTCAGTCTCTAGTGAAAATAAAAAATATTTATCCATTTATTACCCAAGGTTTCTCTACGTCGAGTCTTTCAAGTGAAATGCACCAATCATCAATATTAGTACCTGCTCTACAATCTCAATGGTTAATGATGCACTCTTTCAAGTGAAATGCACCAATCATCAATATTAGTACCTGCTCTACAATCTCAATGGTTAATGATGCACATAAGTATGATGTTATTGAGTTACGCAGCTCTTTTATGTGGGTCCAGTTGCATTTGATTAGAATTGAGAAAAAAATTGACTTTTCTTCTCAATTCCGTAAACTAACTAGTCGACTAACCAGAGCGACTAAAACTGTATAGGCTGATGATAACACTATCGGTTGACTGCTAAGAATAGTTTGATCAAGCGCTATTAGTAGTTGATCGACTGGTTGATTTAGATGGCTGTGACTGTAAAAACAACCTTCTTCTCAGTCGACTGAAAATAGGGTTAGTCGACCGAAGTCTGATATAATAGGTATTTATTGAAAGGTTGATTTTCTAAATTCATTTTAAAATATTAAAATAACTCAAAAAATAGTAAAACTTGGGAAAAAGTTTATAAGTATGAAAATAAATATTTTAGAAGATGAATTATAAAATAGCATTTTTTATTTGTGAAAACTTATTATTTTGCAAAAATCGTCAAAAATACGAATTTTGAAATGTGTGTGTGTATCCCCTAATGCTTCAAAAGTTATCATCTTTATTTCATGCCTACATTATGATCTAGAGAGAAATAAAATACAAATATCACTTACAAATGTTTACAAAGCTTGGGTATCTATATTTGCTAAGATTTGTCATTGATGAAGCTCCTCTTGAATATAAGCTTGAAAGCTCTTCTTAAATAGATATTTGTGTGAATCAATATTTGAGCATTTAAGGCTTCTTCATCAACTTGCCTCCACCTCCATGAATATCATCGTTGAAGCGCAAATCCATCAATCCTCCTTTAATGGCACTATATTGCTTGAAAAACATATCCTGCGTAAGATTACTTGACAAGCAATTAGTACCAATAATGAGGTTTGTAAATCATCATCAAACCACGAGACCTAACAGTTATAGGTCCTTGATAAACCTAAGAACTATTTTGAAGTTCGTCAGCATTGATATATTGTTATAAAATTAGTTATAGACCAATGTTTTGATCTAAAATTTATTCTGGAGACCACCAGTTTATTAAATTTATTATTAAATTAGTTTTAGCCCCCTGTTTGATCATGAAATTGTTTTAAGGTCGTGCTGAATATATAGACTAATTTCTGATTAGTCCCTAACAATTACAGAAATTGTTCTGAAGTCCATATACATGTATAATTTAGTTTCCCTTATAAAAAAGATTATCTAAATCCTACTAAATTGTTAGAATTGATATCATATCATGTATATTTTTGAAATATCATTTGAATTATATATGTGATATGATTATGTTGATTTTTAATTATTTAAATTCATAATTCATTTGATTAAAGTAATATACATGGAAAATTACTATTAGGTCAAGAATATGTTCTAAACTTTTATTGAATATAAACAGTTTAGAATTTGTTAGAAATTAACTGTTTATTGAATTTAAAAATTTGTCGTGTTCTCTCAATTATGATAAATAACAAAAGATGTATAGAAGTGTAGATAGATTATTATTTAAAGAGATAAGAATCTAAAGGTCTTTCATCATAAAGATATAATTTGGATAATTATTTTTAGCTTATCTAATGTCACGAAGGATAGGATTTGTTAAAATTTATTAGCTTGTTATATCTCGCATAACGATGTCAAGTATTTTATGTATAATAGGACCACTAGACTAAAATAGATAGTGCTACCTATTTTATATAAAATAGTTGGATTGATGGGTTAACACTTCATTGATATATTGGGGTGCTCGCTAAAATAGTGGGGCACATCTTACATCAAAGAGCAAAATTTAAAGGAAAGTCATTAATTCTTAATGATTAAATAGATGATTCTACCTTATTTAATTATATTTGATCTTGAAAATTTAGAGGTTTATAATTAAACTTGGATTTCCTATTAACATTTAAATAAATGAGAGAAATGTTAAATGTGAAGTCATTACTTTAAATATTGCTGGTAATGATTGTGTAAGAATAAAATAATAATTTAAGATGTTTGTGTTATTATATTCTGCTTATACATGATGACTAATTTTGTCTTTTTGTTATGTTATCGAATGATTATAAAGTGAATAGCCCAAACTATTGGATTGGAAAATGAATCTATTTAATTTCTTAATACTGAATATTTGACCTATGATTGTCTAAGGTTACATACTCGTTACAGTAGATGTAATTAATGATAAAAATCATCAACCATAATCCAGCTTAAAGATAATAATGATAAAAGTGGTTTTCATAAGATGAACACATATATGTATTTTTGAGATGATTTGATATATATATATATATTAACAAATCAGATTTGTTTGAAGTCATGATCAAAATTAAATGTTGATGTGATTTTTACTTCCAATCTCCATTACTTGTTCAATTTAATATGAATATTTTAGAATTCAAGATCCAACTATCACTTTATTAGAATTGAACAATTTGTTAAAAAAGAAAAAATAATATTATGAAGTAGGTTAAACCTATAATGATGGATATTAAATTGGATTGTTCAGTAATAAGAAAAGAAAGTTTTCTTAAGAGAGAAATCCTAAAAAAAGAAAAATAGATTTCTAAACATGAAGAAGGAATTTAAATGATGAAAGTCATTAGAAAATGAAATTATAAAGGTTGCATTATATCACTTAATAAGGAAATGTCTTTTGAAGGTACTTCACCCCATTTGTTTGTAGAAACTAATGATGTCAATGATTCCTTATACATGATATATTAATTCTAGTTTATCTTCCCATACTTACAAATTGTTGTAAGAGTACAACAAATGTATAAGCTTGAAGACTTTGATAATGGAAATAAAAGCTCTATTTTCAGCATTGTAAATAAGAAATCTATATCTGGATTTGAGTAAAGAGTATGAAATAAAACTTAAAGCTTGTATTAATGTTACTTAAAGTTTGAAAAAAATATGATTTTCATTTTCTAAACTTTATAGTTGTGATTTTCTATTTTATTATAAAATAGAAAATCTATTAAAGGTTTATAAATTACTTTGTTAACAATTATGAAACTAAAACCATTTATATTTCATAATTATCACCCTTAACTCTTATGTAATGATATTGAAATTGATAATTCTCTTAAATATAAATTGGATCAAGGTAATTCAACTTATCTTTGGCACATAAGGTTAGGTCATGTTAATGTTGATAAGATCAACAATTTGATAAAGGATAATTAAATTATCTAAAATAGAATATTTCTCAACTTGTGAATACTGTCTAAGAGACAAGATGACCAAACTATTTTTTTCGGAATAATGCTAAAGCTCTACGTACTCTTAACTTCATACATTCAGATGTATATGATTAAAGTACCCTAATGCCACTAGAAAAGAACCCTAGAGGGGGTGAATAGGATTTATGCTAATCTAATCCGATTTAAATACTAATTAAAACTAATTAACAAATATCCTAGCAAATATAATATGCAACAAGATATATATGCAAGGATATACAAATATCACAAGGGTAAACAAAATATAAACAATATAGTGGATGGAATAAACAATGAGAGAATGACAATAAAGATGAACAAAAATATAAGTGCGCCAAGCCAAACTCAAACACAAGATATGATCACGGAGTTCGGTCCCCACGACCTACGTCTCCACTCCCTACCTCGAGGAGATCTCTACTATCATAACCTGGTTTTCTACGCTCACCCGAATAACGTTTACACCTCACACTCGGTTTTCTAGTTCACCGAAAACTTTATAATCTTACACTCTTTAAATCTCACTTTACACCCTCTAAGTGTTGGTCTCTAGTCCGTGTCTCCCTCAAGTATTAGGAATTATAACCTACCTCTAGGCATTACCACTTATCTCACTCCTCTTGGGATGACCTCGTCTCTCACCACACACTCCTCTCGGTGTACAAGTATATTACAAAGTGTATCTCAGAATGAAAGCTCTATACATTAATTTGTTCTCTAATATAGATGAGAACACAATAAAAGCTCACTCTCTAAGTCACACAAACCCACAACCCAGTTTATACAATGTATATAAATATAATAAACTCAATAGTTGTGTGTGTAAACAAAGAGATAAATCAAATCTAAACTCAATATAATTCTATCTAATAAAAATTATAATCAAAATAATAAATAGCTAGAAATAGAGTTTAGAAAAACTTCTCTATATAACAAGAGTAGAAGAGTTGAAGTTGAAGCCCAAACAATGAATGGATGATCTCCTCTTGCTCTTGTAAAACTTTCTTCACAAAACAAACTTGCAAACAAACTTAAACACACTTTAAACACTTGCAAAACTCTTTCTTAGATATCTTAGAAGTATGAGAGCATGAGGTATATATAGGCTCATGAAACAATCCCAAAAAAGCAAGAGAAAACAAGTAAAAAGATAAAAAATATCAAATTTGGAAAACTAGCCGTTATAGGCTGAAAAGAGATCATCAGCTGACTGATAGAATCTATCGGTCAACTGATAACGTCGACAGACTGTTCCAAATTTTGGCAGATTCTAGAATTTTACGTATCTGGTTTTATAAAATCAATTAAAAATAGTAAATCAACTCCAAAATTCATAAAATTTTGAGAGAAGTATCTAAACATGTAGAAAAGAATGTTAGAGAAATAATTTCTTAAATATCACTTCTTATTTGTAAGATATAATTTTTTTAACATAGATATTACAGTTTCTAAAAACTGTTGACATACGTGATTTTGTAAAATCAATTTGACACCATAAATCAACTCCAAAAAAGATAAAATTTTGGGAAATAGTTATAAACATATAATAGAACATGTTAGAAAAATAATTTTTTAAATTTCATTTTTTATTTTTGAAAACTCATCTGTTTTGTAAAAACATGCACGAACATAAACTTTAAATATACACGAAAAAAAATTGATTTTGTATCAATTAAACATAACAAATGAATTCCAAACTTAATAAAACTTTGCAAAATGTTTGTAAATGTGATTTTGAACATGTCACAAAAAATAATTTTCCAATTTTCATTCCCTAATTGTGAAATCTCATTATTTTTCAAAATCACATAAGTATGAACTTGTAAAAACTTGATTTTAACAAAATGAGTTTAAACAAAGTTTTAAAACCTTTCCAATAAATTTATAGACTTGATAAAAGATATAAAATGTCATTTAGTCTATATGATGATAAATAAAACCAAATATGTGTGTGTGATATTGAGCTTAAAGTATCTACACACATAATATAAAACCTAAACTAATATACCAAGCAATGATCATGATCTTCAATAAGCTCTTCTTGGTAAACTTATAGATATAGCTTGAACTTGGATCTTCAACTTGAATTGTATTGTTTTACTCTACTATTCCGCCAATCTCCATTGGATATGATCATTGAAGCGCTATTCCATCCAACCTCTAACTTATTGTTTGTCTATAATAGATAAGAAAATACAAACACTAGACAAACAACATTAGTAGTAAATTTTTTGTTAAACATTATCAAAATGAAAAGGCCAACATATGGTCCTTTAAATGTTAAAGTAATAGTTTTATATTCTCATTTTATAGCATTCACATATGATGTATTTATATATTGATATATTTATTCAATTGCATCATAAATTAGAATGTTCTTGAATAGTTCAAAGAATATAGATTGAAGTTGAAGAGAAACTTGATAAAAGTATTAAAATTATCTGATTTGATCGAGGTGACAAGTTCCTATTCTTCGGAGTCTAAGAGATTTATAAACAAAATGGAATTGTTAATACTTGACACCTACTAATTCACACTCTTAAAAATTTGTCTAAAGGATGAGAAACTAAACCTTATTCAATATGGTTGGATTTGTACTTAGGCATTTACTTCTTTCTATTTTTATGGGTTATGCATTGGAGACTATAAATTATTTGTAGAATTCCTACCAAATCTTTTTTCTTCTACTCCATATTAGACGTGGATATGAAGAAAATAAGTATGCGACGCTTAGAGCTTTGGAGTTATCACATTCTCGTTAGAGAACAAAATATGAGTAAACTAAAATCTAAAATAAATATTATCCTACTTGTAGGTTACCCTAAATAAAATACTAGATATTATATTGATAATCTTAGTGTAGTTTTTAGATAATAATTGTTATTAAAAATGTATTCTTTTATAAGATCAAATTGTTGATTGAGGATCTATACAACTCTAAAAAAGTTAATTTCTTTTGTGGGAGACTTATTTAATCTAGTGAAAGAAATTTCAAATGAGTTAGAGATTTTATGAATTTAGTAGGAGCTTCAAGTAATAAAGTAAATAGAGGTTTACTTACTAACTTTATTGTTGAATACACTGATTATAATTAAGAGATCAAATAGGATTTTCATCTACCTATATAGTACAATAATATATCTCATTAAAATATATTTGATGAAAATTAACAAGGAAAATAAAAATTCTAAAATTTATACAAAGGTCAAGTTCGACATGATTTCATGTAAGTGAGTTGATGTCATATTTGATGTCAAACGATTATTAATTTTTGAAGAAACATTTTCTCCAATTGTAATGCTATAGTTCATAAAGATCCATTTAGTCATTTCAGCATGTTATGAATATAAGATATTGATAAATGGATTTTAAAATAATCTTCTTGAATGTATATATTAAATAAGATATTTACATATAGAGATTATAGAATCAAGTATGTAAAATTTAAGAAGATAAGATTGATTAATTGAATCAATCAAGTTATGAACTTAATCAAGCTGTAGATAATTAAAATATTCATTTTGATGAAATGATTAAGGAAATTGATTTTGATCAAATGCTTAAGAAGAAAGCTTGTATGTATAAAATAATAAAATAATTCCATTATATTCTTAGTGTTACTTATTATGGCATATTACTCATTGAGAATGATATTTTAATGTTATAACTAAAAGTATAGCTTTGCGATAAGTTCTTTATGAAGGATATATATTTTTTAGACATTTTATATCTTAGATCTCAAACTCTATATAGATGGAGAAAGAGATATATATAATTTTCACAATCTACTTATATAGATAAGATTCATAGAAGGCTCAACTTAATAAGATTCTAAGAAAGGAATGATTCCTATAAGATATAAATTCTCACTCTCGAAGAAAATGTGAATTACAATTAAAAAAGAGGTTGGGTGTCTTAGAAACAATTGAACTTGTGAGTAGATTCTAGTCTAATCCTAATGAGGAACATTGGACTACAATGTAAGTCATATTTCTATTTTTTTTGCATAAGACTAAAATTATTGTTTAGTTAATGATGCAAAGACATGAAAAGTAGAGAATATACAGTATATATTTTCAATCCAATCCTACTAAAAGATCGTCTATTTCAGGTTATATTTATATCATTAAAACAATAGCAAATTATGTAGTCATGTGAAATCACTAAAGAAGGCATATAGATAAATGAGTTTCTCCATAAGCTTATTATTATTCCTTATAATGTATTTCTTTCTCACTGTTATTTAATAGTAGCAAAGTTATTGTGAAAAGCTTAGGAAAAGTATTATCTTATTAAAGGTTAATAAGAAGAAATATGTGATGTTTCAAAGGATGGCGAAGCAGATAGTAGTTAATGTCTGTTTACAAACCATTATCATAAAATATTTTTGATAGATGGAGTTAGAATTATATTTGTTTGGGTGCTAGGGTAAGTGGGAGATTGCTGGAATAGTAATAATATGCCCTTAAACATCCAATATTCTTGTAATATAAATGGATTCAATTGTTGCATATATAATTTGGGTATCATTTTCTATAATTGTTATATATTCTTAGAAATTATTTTGTTAGATCATGCACTGTAATGTGTTACTTGCTTTGAGATGTGATCTAACTTGAGTTTTCTTAAACTTGTGATTAACCTATAACTAGTAAAGGATAACTTTGTTATAATAGATAATTATGCATGATACCGACATGTGAGATGTAATAGTGGGTCTTAACCACCAGGACTGGAGATTCCCCAGATGTATATTATAAGAACATATTGTGATGTGTGTAGCACTCGACCGCATTTGAATTCTCTAGGACGAGTCACCTACGAGATAGATATTCAAATTTTTACATGGTCCCTTTGACTTGATGATATTGTTATTTCTAATTTGATAATTTAGTATCCTTTGATGTGATGGTTAATATTGTTTAGTAAGAAACCTAAAACGTTGGGTTACTAAATTTTATTTAGAGAAATGATGGATATCTAAATAGGATCCAGTATGCTCATTATAATAAATTAATTTATTATTATTCCTTATAGATTCTTACCAGCTGGTTGTTTTGAAAAAAAATTTAAAAAATTATTTTCTTATAAAATAAAATATTTTAATGTTTCAAAATAATTTCTATTTACGTTCATAGGAATAGCAATTTAGAAATGAGCAAATAGGTGAATTATCCTGCTCAAAATAGTTATCCAAAATAAATAATAATGGAGGGGACTGAATGTAAAATATTATTTGTAAATAATTAATCCTATATTATGGAAGAGCTTTTATGAACAGTTGGTCGGATAGGGATTTGATTGTTAAATTAAAATTATTAACTTGATGAATAATTGATTCTCGATATGGGACCCAATTGGTTTTACTAATGTCATTAGAAAAGATATATTCGCAATATAATTCTATTTCTCTCCTTAATTGTTATGGAAAGAGTGTTCTATTTTTAACTGTTACAGCAAAGAATACTTTATCTTTAATTATTATGGAAAAGAGTTTTGAACAATTACAAATTGTTTAAATTTAAAATCTATAAGGCAAGTCTAATCCTATATATAGGGTTCACATGTAGCCTTATGAGATCCAGAGAATAAAAAAATAAAAAAAATTGAGAACCTATCTCTCAGTATTGCTCCTCTTCGGTGATAGGTGGATTTCAATTAGAGGTTTTTTCTCTTGAGGAAGCAATTTTGAATTTATCTTGAGACAGATTATTCAAGAAATTTGGAAAGCATTTCAGATATTCTTCTAGTTTTTAATTAATTTGGATTAGTAGTGATGATATGCATATTCTGCCTTGGTGTATATGATGTAACTAACATGTACGTCATCTAAGATCGTTGTCATTGAAGTAGATTTAGGTTCTCGGTCGATCCCTAATAGTTGGCTCTTTCTATCACTTGAGCCTACACTACGTAAAGTATTCAAATATTAAATCAACAATATTATTCTAAACGTATTCAAGAAAATTATTTCAATTATTAAAAAAATTAACACTTATACAATACTCCTGAGTTTGGGTATCAGGATGTGTACATGAATATGTATCAGCTGTTGGATCGATTAACATTGCATGAGTACCCAATTATTCCTTCAATGCACTTGGGCTACTACCCGATTCTTCGATCCGAGCTCTCTGTAATTCACCAAAACATAAATATGTATAATATATTGTATCATAAATTAAGAAATGCATTTTTAAACCCTTAAGAATTAATTTTACCACTCTCTGCTTTGCTTGTTGCTCGACCTCACTTCTTTGACTCCCCATTATCCTTCTTTTTATTTTGCCTCCGCCTACACATAAATATAAGATTTATATTGCAATCCAAAAAGAAGAACATACCAAACATTGAATCATTTGTTAACCATACGCCTGCTTGCTATTGGAAGAATAAAGCTTGCATCCATATAGTCTTAGACCTCATCGGTCTTCTACCACATATCATCATTAATCCTTAGAAAGGAGTACATATATATATGAGATGCATGTAATACATGTATGTAACTTTCATGTATGTAAATGTGTGATATGAGTGTGTACAAGTAACAAAGTGAACGTATGTGAGTGTATGAATTTTTAAGTGATTAGTGCCTTTTTTGTTTTACAGACTCATTGGATGTTGTAGGAATATCTATAATGATTTCACATTCGAAATCATTCTGGACCCATGAAACTTCATGTTCAACCCGAGATTCATTTGGATCTATAGAAATAGAAGCTTGTAGCAATCTAAGTCCTTTATCATCAGAATTTGTCTCAACATTGTCCTTTATGTCAACATCCGCAAATTGTGGGACATCATAAGTATTCCCGGGCTTCCATCGGCAAACAACACTCCATCCCGAATGTTTCAAGTAATTTGAGTATTATACTTGAAATGCTTGTTCCGAGAATATATACGGTTCGTCTTCAAACTCAAAAATATTAGTGTTTGCACTAGTCAATCCATATTAATCTTTCCAAATCCCATATGTTTCTCTCCACTTTCTTTGTTCGGTTCTTATATGATACCAAACACTAAAATAAATAGATTAGTTTTGCTCATCATGGTTAGCGAATATCGAGTATTTTATCCGCATACCCACAAAAAATCATTCCTTTGGTTCTATGGGCCGCAATTCTATATTCTGGATGGTTTGAGATTCTTTTTTCTCCTTAATTTCAAACTTGTAACCACTTACACCAAATCCTTTGTAATATGCAACCTCTCGGCTCAGATATTCAGCTAGACATCTCAGATACTTATCCAATATTAATTTATATTTGGATCTTGGACCTGACAAAACAGTTTGTGTGGTAATTATATAAAGATACGAGTTTAGATTAAGATAATAATACAAAAATATTGGAAATAAAAAACTTACATAATTTATGAACCAGACACAAAAATTATCCTGAGGATCTTTTTCCAATAGTTCAACATTCTGATTGTGATGCTCTTCATGTAATTCATTATTGTGAATTATGTTCTCAACATGAATTGTTATAACATCAATATTATATTATTTTACACACACACACATAACAATTAATATAAAATAAACTTACTCTCTAACTTCCTCAAGGCATATGCTTTTGAGAAGGACAAAGTGATGTATATCATTAATAAATGTAAGTCCCATTGTCGTGTAAGTTTGTTTGCCATATGTTCCGTCATGAATGCTCACAAATCTATTAAGCTTCGTTTCTATATTTTTGTCCAAATAATGAGAACAAAATATCATTACTTTCTCCAAGAGATGACATTCCATAATAGAACCCTCATGTCAATTTCTATTTCATATATAACTTTTTAGAGTTAGAAGTTACCTACAAAAACTCACATTAAATTGCTACACACTAGAATGCAGAATAATAAAATTATATCTGTTGTGCCAAATAAAAAAAAATTAAGTTACCTTTCTATTAAATATATCCACCTATATTGTACCGGTCCCGCAAGTCTAGCCTCTGTTACAAGATGAATAGTCAAGTGCATTATGATATCAAAGAACGATAGTAGAAAAATCCACCCATGCTTGCACAATATCAAGGGTATCACTTTCTCTAGCTTTCCTAGCTCCTTATCATTAACATTTTTAGCACACAATTCTCTAAAGAAGGTGCAAAGTTTATTAATCACTAAACAAACAGATTCAGGAAGAAAAGTCCTTAGGGATAGTGGGAGAGGGTGTTGCATAATAACAAGGTGATCATGACTCTTCAACCTATCAATATTGCCTTTCACAGTCTTTATCTTTTTACTAACTGATCATGAAAACCTGTAGAAACCTTCAGCTTATGCAATACCTCTAAGAACATTTTCTTTTTTGATTTTGACATGTGATAAACGACACTGGGGAGCATAAATTTGCCCAGATTATCTACTTTAGGTATAGGATATTGTTGGCCTTCTTGTTTTGATGATGTTTAACAAACAATTTATAACTAATATTGTTTGTCTAGTGCTTGTATTATCTATTCATTGTAGACAAACAACGTAGTTGGAGGATGGATGGATTGCGCTTCAACGATCATATCCAAAGGAGGTTGGCGGAATGTCGGTGAAGCCTATGCAATTCAAGTTAAAGATCAAGTTCAAGCTTCATCCGCAAATATATCAAGTCAAGCCTATTGAAGATTAAGATCAAGCTTTGGTATATTTAGTTTAGGTTTTATATTATGTGTGTTAAGTACGTTAAGCTCAATTATCTATACACACACATTTTATTGGTTTCCTTGCATATATATGTAGTCACATATATATACAACACAAGTTTTAGTTTTCATGTTTATAAATATGAAATTACATGTTTCATATTTATTATTGTGATTTGGTTTATCTACTTAGATATGAAACAAATATATTTTCATATACATACTCATAGGTTTAATTTTCTATTGTATTTGTGAAAATATTGTATTCTAAGTTTGTAGACTTCAATGTCAGTTTATACATGTTTTACTAAGTCTATAAAAACATTTTACAAAGTTTCAAAATGTTGTTTAAATCAAAATATCAAAATATCAATTTTTAGGTTTTCATGTTTTTGAACATATTTGCAAAATAATGATATTTTACATTTGGGAAGTCCTTTCTGATAACCAGTCACTGTAGCATGTTTATTATCATGTCTACAATCATTCCCCAAAGTTTTATATTTTTTAGAATTTATTTGATATTTTTAAACAGCGTTTTAAAATCAGAAAAACAGTTTTCAGTTTTCTGTCATATCCGTTTTCGGTCGACCGCACCGGTCGACCGAACCTGAGTTCATATGTTCACTGGGCGACAGAGAGTCTGTCGATCGACCGGTCCGGTCGATCGATAAAAATTTCCGGTCGACCGACGAATTTTTCGGTCGACCGACAAGGTCTTTTTCTGCTTCCAACGGCTAGTTTTTTGACCGTTGCCTTGGGGCTGTTTTTGTCTTTTGCTCAGGTTTTTGGCTGAAGTTTGAGAGGGTATAAATACCCCATTGCTGTCATCTTTCAAACAAGTTAAGAGAATGGTACTCTTTGTTCACACACAACCTATTGAGCTTATTGTATTTACATTCATAGTATAATTTGGGGTTGTGGGTTTGTGACTAAGAGTTGTGCTTAATTGAGTTCTCACCTTGTTTTGAGAACAATCATTTGTCATATTTGTGCTTATTGTGAGAATCACTTTGTAATACACTTGTACACCGAGTGAGGAGTGTGTGGTGAGAGTCGGGGATCGTCCCAAGAGGAGTGGCGTCGGTTGACGTGCCTAGGGAGAGGTTGTAACCGAGCACTTGAGGGAGACACGGCTAGGTCCAACACTTAGTGGGTGTAGAGTGTGATTGCAAGAGTGTGAGTTGTAGAGTTTTCGGTTAGCTAGAAAACCGAGTGTGTAGAAGAAGTTCCGGCTTCCAAACTGGATTGTGTTAGTGGATTTCTCCCCGGGAGTGGGGAGCGGAGACGTAGGACAGAAGGTCCGAACTCCGTGATCATATTGCTTGTTTGAGTGTGCTTTGGCGTTCATTTATATTTATGTTCATATCGTATATCGCCATTGGCCATAGCTCATTATTTATATGATCCACTATTTAGTTTATATTGTTTACCCCTTGTGTTAGTTTATATATCCTTACATATATCATATTGTATATCTTCTTGGTAGGATATATTATCTTGTGTTAGTTTATATATCCTTGCATATATATATTCATCATATAGGATATATCTCATTGTTCATATTGCTTATCCTAGCTTATATAGTTGTTATATTTCATACTTGCTAGGATAACTTGTTAACTAGTTTTTATTGGCATATAATCGGATTAGATTAGCATAAGACCCTAATCACCCCCCCTCTAGGGTTTAACAATTGGTATCAGAGCTTGGTGCTCTTTGATTTAAGGACTAACCGCCTTGAGTTAAAGATCCAAGTTATCTTATTTGTGCTAATCTAGTTATGATTACATTTGTCTTGCTTGCATATATTCACATATATATCATGAATATAAATGTATTTCGTTTAGGCTATGAATCAAATGTTGCTCCCAAATTCATTAGTTTTCCCTATGCACAATGGGATTCTAGATTTAAACTATTTGTTGAATCTAGAAATATTGACTTATGAAAAGTTATTGATTGTGCTTATATTGTGCCTACATTGGAGAAATCCAAGTGGAGCGATCATGATAATAGAATGTTTACAATGAACAAGCGTTTGTTAGAATTTTTGCTTAATGCTTTTGACTCATCCTTTTCTAACAAATTTGTTCATTTTGATAGTTCTTACAAACTTTGGAAATTTATTGAAGCACATCAAGGGGACTTGGAGGCAATCCGACAAGCTTTGGAGGATTCTTCTTCAAGTTCATGTGGAGCATCATGCACTCGGCCACAAGAGGATCACTCTTGTGTAGTAAGCGATTCCGATTCCGATAATGATTTATCTATTGATGAACTGGCTTGTGCATATGATAGATTATCTCATGCCTATACAAAATTGCAAAATAATTTTATTGATGTTAAAAGCAAGCATATTTGTTTAAAATCCGATCATGAGTCGCTAGCTTCCAAACTTGATATTGTTGTTAAAGAGAATGCTATTTTAAAAGAAAACAATAAGTTATTAAGTTTGGAAAATAATAACATGTCTTCATCTATTGCTAGCTTAACTCATGCTAATAATGATGCCATGATAGAAGTAGAAACTATTAGAAATGAGTTTAGCTCTTTTAAAAATGATCATGTTTTATCTACTTCTATTTCCAATGCTTGTATGCCCAAAAATGAGTTGGATCATGTTAAAGAACGCATATCATCTTTAGATTCAACCCTTAAAACATGCATTGTAGATAATAAGAAACTTATGGACTTGGGTGCAAATTCTAGTACTACAACTTCTAAACCCGTACACTTTGCACACTTGTATAGTAAAACTTATAAGTGCTCCATTTGTGGTCGTAAAGGCCATTTAGCTAAGTTTTGCTATGATGCACAAAAACATGAGAATATTAATCCTTCTTGTGCATCTCATAAGGCTTCTTCTTCATCACATGTACATACACATGCACCCATTGTTCATCATAAGCATGCTAATGTGTATCATTGTGATTTTTGTGGTAGAGTTGGTCACTTAGCTAAGTTTTGTTTTGATTTGCGAAAAGTTTCTAAATCGCAAAATATTTCAAGTAGACCAACATTATTTCAAAATGTTTCTCATTTGCAAAATAATCTTAAAAGACCATCTTTATTTGCAAATGTTCCTCGTGCACATCCACATGGTCAACATAACCAAATGCATCCTCTTCATTGCACTTATTGCAATCGAATGGGTCATTTGCATAATTATTGCTATGACCGGACCCGTGCACTAAATGCGTCCAAATGGGTTCATAACCCTAGGGCTTTGAGCTTGAATGATAGGGGTCATGTCCCTAAATCGTTTGGTACCAAGAGTTCTTGGGTACCAAAACAAATTTAATTTTTATACCAAGAATTTTAGTGTTTTTTTTTCTGTTTTCTTTTTCTTGGTTTTGAAAAATTATACTTTAAACTTTTGAATATGAAAACATTTTTTTTAATTCTTTTGTTTTCATAATTATTAGTTTTGTTTTGATGAGAGGTTTATGGTTATATAACCCCCCGGATTTATTAGGTGTTTATTCCCAAATCATGTTTACCGGATGCTTAAATGATTATATGGGTTGGAATAAGCTCAAGAGCTTGATATAATTGTTGCCTCTCTTAAAAATTGTGTTTTGATTTGTTGCTTTTGAATTCATTATAATTCACCTATATGATGATATTTATGTGTTTGTGCTAATGGATCATCTATTCGTGCTTTATAATGTATTCTATGAGTGGGTTGATCAAGTTATGTAAAGAAAATTTTTCTTTATTGATCAAACATTGTTTTTGAATATAAACTTTGATTTATGAATTCTTTTGGTTGATTTGTTTTCATTTGAAAACTTTTTGCATGATTCTCATGTTCCTCTTCTTTTGATTTCATAAATCTATTCTTTTATATGGTTGTTATATTTTTTTTGTGTTAATGAGACACTATTTTCATATTGACATATTTATATGTGTTCTCATTATCTTCATGTATGTGAGTAAATTTTTAGCATATTCATGTATGCTTGCTCACATATGTTTTGCCATGATCTTCATCGCATATATTCTATATGGCTTTTTGATAGGGGGAGCAATCCCTATACTTGTTTGATACTAACCTATGCTTATTGGTAGGGGGAGCTTTCGCTCTCTTAATTCTTTTGTCACCTTTTTGATGTTGTCAAAGGGGGAGAAATATTATGAGTATATCTATCTTGTTTGATTATATGCATGCGAATTATATTTTATATATTCATTTCCTTTCATGCATATATCTCTTTTCGTAAATTGTTTGTCATCATCAAAAAGGGGGAGATTGTTGGCCTTCTTATTTTGATGATGTTTAACAAACAATTTATAACTAATGTTGTTTGTCTAGTGCTTGTATTATCTATTCATTGTAGACAAACAACGTAGTTGGAGGATGGATGGATTGCGCTTCAACCGATCATATCCAAAGGAGGTTGGCGGAATGTCGGTGAAGCCTTGCTATTCAAAGTTCAAGATCCAAGTTAAAGCTTCATCCGAGAGATTACCTAGAAGAGCTTATTGAAGATCAAGATCTAGCTTGGGTAATTTAGTTTAGGATTTATATTATGTGTGTTATATACTCTAAGCTCAATATTATATTCACACACACATTTATTAGTTTCTTAGTATATATATATATATAGTTATATACATATACATCTTGGTTTTTAGTTTTATCCACAAACAAAGTTTTTACAAATAAATTCCAAAAAATGTGTATACATGCTTGTTTTCTATGTGGATAAGTTGTTTTGGTTTAATTTCATAGATATGAAACAAATATATTTTCATATACATACTCATACGTTTTACTTTCTATTGTATTTGTGAACGGCTATTTCTGAGCTGGTTTTTCTGGGGGCCTTTTGGTCATTTTGTTTGGGTTTTTGCTGAGATTTCTAGTGGGTATATATACCCCATTGCTGATGTCTTTTCAAGTTAACTAAGAGAGTTTTTAATCAAGTTTAATAAAGTTTTTAACAAGGGTTTTAGTTTGGTTTAAGTGTGTTTAAAAAGCTTTTAAGCAAATTGAGAGTTTGTTTTTGTGATTCAATTCTACAAGAGCTTGAGGAGATCATCTATTGGTGTTTGGGCATTCAACTACTTCTCCCTCCACTCTTTATATATTGAGAAGTTTTCTAAACTCTATTTCTAGCTCTTTTATATATTTGATTATCATTGTTATTAAGCTAGAACTACTTTGAGTTTAGTTTTGATTTATATCTCTTTGTTCACACACAACCTTTTGAGCTTATTGTATTTACATTCATAGTGTAATTTGGGGTTGTGGGTTTGTGACTAAGAGTTGTACTTAATTGAGTTCTCACCTTATTTTGAGAATAATCGATTGTTATATTTGTGCTTATTGTGAGAATCACTTTGTAATACACTTGTACACCGAGTGAGGAGTGTGTGGTGAGAGTCGGGGATCGTCCCAAGAGGAGTGGCGTCGGTTGACGTGCCTAGGGAGAGGTTGTAACCGAGCACTTGAGGGAGACACGACTAGGTCCAACACTTAGTGGGTGTAGAGTGTGATTACAAGAGTGTGAGTTGTAGAGTTTTCGGTTAGCTAGAAAACCGAGTGTGTAGAAGAAGTTCCGGCTTCCAAACCGGATTGTGTTAGTGGATTTCTCCCCGGGAGTGGGGAGCGGAGACGTAGGACGGAAGGTCCGAACTCCGTGATCATATTGCTTGTTTGAGTGTGCTTTGGCGTTCATTTATATTTATGTTCATATCTTATATCGCCATTGGCCATAGCTCATTATTTATATGATCCACTATTTAGTTCATATTGTTTACCCCTTGTGTTAGTTTATATATCTTTACATATATCATATTGTATATCTTCTTGGTAGGATATATTATCTTGTGTTAGTTTATATATCCTTGCATATATATTCATCATATAGGATATATCTCATTGTTCATATTGCTTATCCTAGCTTATATAGTTGTTATATTTCATACTTGCTAGGATAACTTGTTAACTAGTTTTTATTGGCATATAATCGGATTAGATTAGCATAAGACCCTAATCACCCCCCCTCTAGGGTTTAACAGATATAACTTTTTTTTAAATGTTCAAGTGCTGCAAATCCCTCCTAGCTTGGAGGTTGTCTTTCGCTTTTCTATCTTTACAGAGAAGAAAATTAAGTATGTGCTCAGATACTCCATTCCTCAATGTGCATGACGTTTAGATTGTGACACATGGTATTTTTCTCCCAATACGACAATTCAAAGAAAGTACTTTTCTTGATCCATCCTTGCAGCCTTTTCTGTCTTTTTTTACTTTCTCGAAAGTCACATTCCCGTAACCATTCACTGAGAAAGTATGTTTTTTTTTCGAATAAGAAAGTTGGAGACTTTCGGTGGTTTGTAGTACCATCAAAGTGATCAGTGTCATTCGTATAGGGATGATTTTCTTCCAACATACATTGATGCCCACAATATCAGATCTTTTTGCTAATAGGAAACCATGTTGATGATGTATCGGCATGGTAGTAAGGGCATACTTCATAACCATGTACAGAATAACTTGATAGCATTCCATTTATAGGAAAGTCATTAATTATCCATATTAAGGTTGTACGCATCATGAATGTTTCCCCTTTGTCTGCATCATATGTCTCTACACCATAATTGAATAAAGACCGTAACTCATCGATGAGAGGTTGAAGGTAGACGTCGATATTGTTGCCAAGTGAACTCGGTCCATTAATAATAAGAGACATCATAAAATATGATTGATCCATAGCCAACCACAGTGCGAGATAATAAATCATCATTATAATAGGCCATGTACCGTGCGGATTGCTATTAGAACTAAAGGAGCAGAAACCATCACTAGCCAATCCAAGCCTAATATTACCGGGATCTTGCCTAAATGTTGGGTGCAACTTGTTGAAACCCTTCCATGTTGGTGAATCTCTTGGATGACTTATTTTACCATCTTTGCTTGGAATAGCACGGTCATGAAAGGTCATTGCCATAGCTATCTGCTTACACTTGGAGAGCCTCTGCAGCCTCTGTATCATAGGAAAGTGTCGTACCACATTGACTAGTATGTCATTCTTGTTAGCATGTGCTTTCTTCTTATATTTAGACACTCCACAAGTACGCCACTCTTTTAGTTTAGAATTTTCTTTCTAGTACAACACACAATCACTAGGACATGCATAAATATTCTCATAATTTAAATCCAGATCAAACATTATCCTTTTACCTTCATACCAGCTCTAAGACACATTGTTCAACGGAGGCATATAATCTTTCAGGAATTTTAGAAGCATTGTGAATGACTTGTTGCTCTATTTATTTAGGCATTTAATCTAGAAAAGTTGAACAAACCATGATAGTGTGGGAAATTTTGCATTCTCATAAATCGGTCTCTTGGCATCATTCATGTACTTCTCATACTCATCAACATGTTCTTGTCTAGAAGGATGATCATCTTTAGCAAGATTAGTGTCACTAAAAACAACCTCTACCATTTCCTCCATCTCCTATTCTAGAAATAAATTTTGTTCATTGTCTTCTTCTTCATTATCGGCAATATTAGAAGCTAGAATTTCTCTGTGATATACCCAAATTGTATAATCTCTAATAAAATCATCCTTAACAATGTCAAGTTCTACATCTTCCTCCTTGTGATGCAACCTATTTCCACAGTGACTACACAGACAAATGATCAGCCCATGTTGGATCTCATCGTGTTCACGCATAAATTTTATGAAAGAAGCAACTCCTTCAATGAATTCAGGCTTTGTACATTTTTTTGCGATTCGCATACTTCTAATCCTTAACTCTGATATAGTCACGTGCCATGCTAACCTAAATAAGTCAAAGTTAGCGATAAAACTCTTAAAATTATGCACGCTTGCATTAAAGGACAAAATTAGTGACCAGAAATATCAAATTGAGGATACAATCATAATAGATCAGAGTTTAGTTGGAGGTGATTGTGCCCTAACTGTGGGATTTGGTTTAGCCTGTAATTGTTCGCTAATTGAATTTGGTAAATGTTGTTGCCTATTCAACTAAGGGCCCGTTTGGATGGACGTAACTATTAGAAGTAAGAAGTGGATCAAAGAT
This sequence comes from Asparagus officinalis, assembly GCF_001876935.1. Lineage (NCBI taxonomy): Eukaryota > Viridiplantae > Streptophyta > Magnoliopsida > Asparagales > Asparagaceae > Asparagus > Asparagus officinalis. The sequence continues at coordinate 28,707,331 of NC_033801.1, forward strand.
GTAACTTCCTTAATTATGAAGTAGAAAGTAGCAGAAATAATACTTATTTTGTTTGTTTCATATATTTTTAGAAGTAGCGAAAATAGTACTTCATCATCTTCTTTTATTTATTTGTTTGTTTGGATAGAAATTGAATATATTATTTAAGATCATATGCCCTTGTAAATCTCTAATTTAGGTGGAGCCCACTTTTTATCCACTTCCCCTCTACTTCTGAGCTTTCAAGGATGGAAGAAAATATAGGAAGTATGAGTGCCACCTAGATGGCACATCTGCATTTATGGAAGTAGTTGAAGTAGTTTTTCAGAGAAACAAACATACTATTTTGCTTGAAGTAGGAGAAACATCCTCTACTTCAGTTGCTTCTTTGCTACTTTCATGCAAACAAACAGGCCCTAACGCCTCGTTTGGTACGTGGGAATAAAGTCAAGTGAGAATGGAATGGAAGAAGGAATGGAATGGAATGTATGTCAGAATGGAATGGTCATTCCCATTCTCTTATTTGGGTACGTTTGTAGAATGAAGGTAGAATAAAAATCTAATTCACATTCCCATGTTTGATATCACTAGTTCACAAGTGAGAATGGAATCTCATTTTCTAATAATGCCCTTCTAACAACATAGATTTTTAATAAGATAAAAATAAACAGTAATGATAATAACTAAATAAATTTATTTATGCATATGTTATATTAATCTAGGTATGTGTTATACTAATGCGCATGTTATCGATCATGTGTATGTTTCGTTTATATTTTTTAAACAATTCTCACTATTTGTGCATATGTTATATTAATCTAGGTATGTGTTATAATAATGCCCTTATACCTCTATATATAGTCTAGACATGATATGGTTTTGATAATTTTAATATTTTGGCCAATTTCTTAGCGAGAGTTTCCTCTTTTCATAAATATTGGGTCAAATATTTTTTAATCAAAAGTTAGATTTATTGTTGTGCATGAACCACAATCAAACATGTACGCAATGGTACATATAGTTCTCTATGGTGGGAAAACAATAGCAAAAGTTTAAAAAGAATATAATATGCTGGTGAAAATAACAGACTTTAGACATTGGTGAATAAACAAAAAAATTTGATTGACCAAAAAAAAATATTGACATGAAAGAATTTCAATCGGCACATAATATATAGTTTCAGTTGTATCTGTTTTTATATTAAATTATGTTGCTCCTATGTTGATCAATTGTGATATAATAGGCTAATGAAATATGTACAGCTAGTTTTAATATGCTACTGAAATATGTACCATTAGTTTTAATCCCTACCCCGCAAAAAATTCCTATTGTTCGAATATAACTAGTAGCTGAGAGAAAATGAGAATACGTAGTCAAAAGCCATGTTTTTTAAATTGATTCTAATTATTAATAGGGGTATAATTAAAAAAAAAACTTAACTAATTTGGTTCTCCCCTTGAATGAGAATGATCATTCCTTATCTTCTCACTTGGAATGCCCATTCCCACAAAAAATGGGAATGACCATTCTATGGGAATGATCATTCCAACATCTAAAACAAGTTTTGTTTGGTATGAGAGAATGAGAAGTGAGAATGACATTCCACACCAAACAAAACTTTGGCATCGACTACTTTACTGTATTATGACTTGCAGAATAACAATGAATACACATCACCTCAGAACAACCCACATGTTAGCGGGTCGTCTGAGCTGCACATGGGGACTGAAGTGACAAAATGACCCCCATCAAGTCCATGTACGGCTCAAATGACCCGCTTGCATGCGGGTCGTTCTGAGGCGATGCGTACTCGCATGTGGGTCGTTCTGAGGCGATGCGTACTCGATAACAAGTATGGATATTGAGAAACCAATAGAATTATGTCACACATAATATTGGTCTTATACTTCTATTTCTCAGCCAGGCTCTCAACTAGCATACATTATACAAAAAAATTTGAAGTATACAGTTGAGTGGCTCATCGAGTTGATGAAAGTTGAGAGAGTGAAATAACGAGTAGCTTAATGTCGTATGAACCTGAAAGTGTTGGGGGAAGAGGATGGAGTAGAGCGAGTGAGCGATCTATGGAGGGAGGACACGTGTCGACGAACTCCGACGGCCGTCTTTCGACAGTAGCGGTGAGTTTTCGATTGGGAGGGGGGGGAGGGGGGGGGGGGGGGGGGGGGAGGGGGGGGGGGGGGGGAGGAGGCGGGGTTTGGCGATTTTTGATGAGAGAGAGAGGAAACGACTGCGTGAGGCTTTTTTTCTGCAGTTTTTTTCTTAAAATGAATGGGGGAAATTCCCTCCAATTTAATTAGTTGAAAGGGGCTGGTGAACTCTACCCCAACAGTCTGATCCACCCATTGGGGCTAAGCCCTTTTTCACTAGTGAGACCTCGTTCTTAAACTATCCTTTGATTCAAAGTTTCAAAGTGCATTAATAAATAAATTAAAATACTTAATTCAAATGTAATGAGTCTCAAACCATAATTAGTAATTAACCATTTGAAGTAGACGTCATTCCTGATGTCATCATCTCTTGAAAGACACTAATTTTCTAACTCTAGGAAGTGTGAATAACATGAAGTTTATAGAGTTTCGAATGTTGGTTTTGGGGGTGTAGACCCAAATCTTGGAACAAGCTGAAAATTTTCTAAGTCTGAAAAATAGGCGAACTCAGCATGCAGGCAAGCTTTGGAGGTTCAGGAGAACTCCAAGTGCAGACGAGCTCTAAGTGCAGGCCAGCTCCAAGTGGAGGTGAAGCTTGACCAGCTTAGGCGAACATAAGTCAGGCGAACTTGTGAGTTCAGACAAACTTCACAAGTCAGGCGAGCTTCGAGTGTTCAGGCGAACCAGCTTGTCAGGAGAATTCACAGAAAAAGACAGATTCCCAGATCTACTTTTGACCTAGGGTTTCCTTATAAATAGGGAACCTTGGCCGCCACTTTGAGTTGAGATTTTCCCGAGTGCTTGTAGTGAATTTTTGGCGGCGCTTTCTCCAACGATTCCTGAGCGGCGATTTTTCAGAGAAAAATCCTACGCATTCCTGTAGCGATTCTACAGTAGCGATTTTTTATAGAGAGATCTCAAGGTGTTTGAGATTATCTTCTTTGCAAGCTTTGTAATCCTCTTTAATATTCAAAGGAAATTTTTTGTGTGGCTCCCGAGGACGTAGGCAAGTTGCCAAACATCATTAAAAATTTGGTGTTCTCTCTTCTATTTTTTCCTTGTAAAGTTTTCTTTTATTTGCTATGATTTCTTCTTGCATTCTTTCAACGCAAGATCCAGAGGGCACGTTCCATGAGAGGGTTTATTTGATAGGTTATCGATAGGACGAATCCCCAACAACGGGTATCAGAGCATCATTTAGATCTGTGTATAAGCAATAACAGAAGAAAGCAAATTAAAGATTGAGAAATTTGACGGATCAGACTTCGTCTACTGTAAGTCAAAGATGGAGGACTATTTGTACCAGAAGGATCTTTACCGTCTATTGATGGGTAAAACGAAAGGAAAGAAGAAAGACGAGACCGACAAGGATTGGGATACATTGGATTGGAAGGTTCTAGGGTAGATCTGATTGTTGCTCGAAAAAATACTCACCCATAATATATTGAAGGAGAAGACGACGGTGGGGATTATTGAAGCACTCGCGAAGATGTACGAGTAACCGTCAGCTACAAATAAGGTGCATCTCATCAAAACGCTCTTCAACCTTAAGATGGCAGAAGGATGTTCCTTTACGATGCATCTCAGCGAGTTTAACATGATTGTTGATTAACTCATCTCAGTCAACATCATGTTTGATGACGAAATGCAGGCCCTACTGATACTATCGTAGTTGTCGGATAGTTGTGTAGGTTGCATAACCACAATCAGTAACTCAGTGGGGAAGGAGAAGCTGAAGTTGAGCGAGGTTGCCAGCATGATTCTATCTGAGGAGGTTAGAAAAAAATCACATGAATCAGAAGGTTCAGGTTCAGGCCTAAGTTTCGAGCAGAGAGGCCGAAGCCGTAATAAGATTAATCAAAACAGGAATCAATCAAAGTTGAAGAAGAAGAGGTCAAACTCGAAGGTGAGGACTATCAGAGGGAAGTGTTGAAACTGTGACCAGGAGGGTCATATGTCTTCAGTCTGTAAAGCACCAAAGGAGGATATAAATAAGAAGGAGGCTCATATCATGCAAGATGCCTTGATCCTTGCTATGGATAATGATTCCAATTCATGAATTTATGATTTGGGAGCCTTATTCCACGCCACTACTAAGAGCAAGATTCTTCATAACTATGTAGTAGGAAACTTTAGAAAAGTATACTTGAGGGATAATGAGCCCTGTAGTATTATGGGAAGAGGTGACATGCAGATACAGATGAAGGGCTCCAAGTGGAATATGAAGAATGTTAGACATGTACCGAATATGAAGAGAAATCTTGTTTCGGTTGGCCAGCTTAGAGCAGAAGGATATGTTACAAAATTTACTAGGGATTCGTAGAAAATCTCCAATGGTACTATGATGGTTTCCCATGGCAAAAAGATCAGAACACTCTACCTAACTTCATATGCGTTTGACACCCTCGTAATTATAGCGAACAAGGAGAGTGCAGATCTGTGGCACAATAGGTTAGGACACATAAGGGAGAAGGGTATGAAGATCCTACAGTCTCAAGGAAAGCTAACCGGTATCGTTTCAGTTAAAGTTGGTGTTTGCGAAGACTTCATCTATGGGAAGCAGAAGATGGTCAACTTTCAGAAGAGTGGAAGACCACCTAAAGCTCACAAGCTAGAGCTTGTTCATATAGATGTATGGGGTCCAGCTAGCATGTCTTCTCTTGGCGGTTCGGCATACTATGTTACCTTTATCGACGATCACTCGAGAAAGCTGTGTGTATACTTTTTGAAGCACAAGTCAGAGGTGTTTGGAACCTTCAAGAAGTGGAAAGCCATGGTGGAGAACGAGATTAGCCAATGATGGAGAATATGAGCTGGAGGAGTTCAAGAAGTTCTGTGCTCTGAATAAGATTCATCTAGAGAGGACTACTTTAGGAACACCGCAATAGAATGGTGTTATAAAGAGAATAAACAGAACATTGATAGAGCATGCGAGGAGCATACGTCGACATGCAGGTCTGCCAAAAAATATTTTGGACGGACGCGGTGCATACAACAGCTTACTTAACTAATCATGGACCATCAGTTCCATTGGATTTTGGGATTCCAGAGGAGGTTTGGAGTGGCAAGATGGTTTATTTCTTACACTTGAGAGTCTTTGGTTATGTGACATATGTTCATATCAGTGACCATGTCAGAGATAGGCTAGAAGCTAAGTCACAAAAGTATACATTCATTGGATATGACATTGATGAGTTCAGATATCGTCTTTGGGATGAGAAGAATAAGAAAATCATCAGGAGGCGAGACATCATATTTAATGAAGAGGTAATGTACAAGGACATGGACAATGCAAAGGATAACCAAAGCAGTAGGAGTAGCACTAAAGATGCGGGTACATCCGAGTACATGGATTTGGAGGAATTTCCAGATATGGGAGACAATGTCAGTTCTGACCGAAGAACGGAGAAGACTTTAGGTGCAGAGATCATTACCTAGAGTGAGGAGCTTAGGAGGTCATCCAGGGTACCCAAACTGAATCCCAGATATCTCTCATCACTAGATTATTTGATTTTGACAGATAACAGAGAACCGGAGTGCTATGAGGAGGCTATGCAAGTGAGTAAATCTCAACAGTGGGAGCATGTGATGTAAGAAGAGATGGATTCTCTTCACTCGAATGAGACATGAGAGTTAGCCTAGCTACCTGTACAGAAGAAATCCTTATATAACAAGTGAGTTTACTAGGTCAAGCAGGAGAGTGATGGAAACAAGAGATACAAGGCCAGATTAGTTATGAAAGGATTCCAACTTGGGAAGGACTATATTATACAGAGATATTTTCCCCCTTTATGAAGCTTACAACCATTAGAGTGGTGTTAAGCTTAGTAGCTACTAAAAATCTTTACCTTGAGCAGTTGGATGTGAAAACTATCTTTTTTCATGATGATTTGGATGAAGAAATTTATATGAAGCAACATGTTGGATTCATTAAGGAAGGTAAAGAAGAGATGTTGTGCATGCTCAATAAGAGCTTGTACGGTTTGAAACAGGCTCCAAGACAATAGTACAAGAAGTTCGATAACTTCATGCAAAGCAATTGCTATAGAAGATGCAATTTAGATTATTGCTACTATTTTAAGAGATTCGAGTTTAGCTATATCATGTTATTGCTATATGTAGATGATATGTTAGTTGTAGGACCGTGTTTACAGGAGATAAACAAGTTGAAGAAGCATTTGGCAAAGGAGTTTGCTATGAAGGATCTGTGTGTATCGAAGCAGATTCTTAGGATGCGAATCGGTTGGGATATGGCTAAAGGAACGTTGAAGTTGAGTCAGGCTGAATACATTTAGAAGGTACTTCAGAGATTCAACATGCAGATTGCTAAGACCGTTAGTACACCCCTTGGAAGTCAATTCAGGTTATTTAAGGAACAATCGCCTAAGATGGATGCAGAGGAGGAGCATATGAGAAGAGTGTCATATTCATCATCCATTGATAGTCTTATGTACGCAATGGTTTACACGAGACCGGACATTGTCCATGCAGTGAGAGTTATGAGCAGGTTTGTAAGCAATCTAGGGAAGCAGCATTGGGAAGCCGTGAAGTGAACTTTGCGCTACTTAAAGGAGACTACGTATATGTCACTGTGTTTTGGGAGAAAGGAGTTAGTACTACGAGGATTCATGGATACAAATTTTACCGGTGATCATGATATGAGGTGAAGCACCATGGGGTATGTTTATACCTTAGGACAGTAGTGAGCTGGATCTCACCTCTAAAGAAGATGGTGACATTGTCCACGACTAATGCAAAATATGTCGTAGTAACTGAAGCTAGCAAGGAGATAATTTGGTTACCCAGACGTCTGAAAGAGTTGAGTCTGAAACGGGGGAACATAGTTCTTTATTATGATAGCCAGAGTGCTATACACCTTACTAAGAATCCAGTATATTATGCCAGAATGAAGCACATTGACGTACGTTACCATTTCATACGCTCGCTGATAGAGGACGGGAAGTTACTATTGGAGAAGATTTTGGGGAGCCAAAATTCTGTAGATATGTTGACTAAAGCAGTGACCATTCAGAAACTGGAGTTGTGTACAATTTCAGTTGGCCTTCAAGCATAGGAGATGAGGGCGGAGACACACTATAAGAAAGAAATTGATTGAAGAGATTCTCCGGGTAGGAGAAGGTGCTTTCTAAGTTGAAGAGAGCTTGCTGATGACGGTTTGGTCTTCAAGTGGGAGATTTTGGTTTTGGGGGTGTAGACCCAAACCTTGGACAAGCTAAAAATTCTCTAAGTCTAGAAAACAGCCTAAACAGGTGAACTCAGCATTCATGAGAACCTATAGTTCAGGCGAGCTTTGGAGGTTCAGGCGAACTCAAATTGCAGGCGAGCTCCAAGTGCAGGCGAGCTTCGAGTTTAGGCGAACTCCAAGTTCAGGTGAAGCTTGACCAGCTTAGGGGAACATAAGTCAGGCGAACTTGTGAGTTCAGGCGAACTTCACAAGTCAGGCGAGCTTCGAGTGTTCAGGCGAACCAGCTTGTCAGGAGAATTCATAGAAAAAGACAAATTCCCAGATCTACTTTTGACCTAGGGTTTCCCTATAAATAGGGAACCCTTACCGCCACTTTGAGTTGAGGTTTTCCCGAGCGCTTGTAGTAAATTTTTGGCGGCGCTTTCTCCAACGATCCCTGAGCGGCGATTTTTCAGAGAAAAATCCTGCGCATTCCTGTAGCGATTCTACAGTAGCGATTTTTGATAGAGAGATCTCAAGGAGTTTGAGATCATCTTCTTTGCAAGCTTTGTAATCCTTTTTAATATTCAAAGGAAATTTTTTGTGTGGCTCTCAAGAATGTAGGCAAGTTGCCGAACCTCGTTAAAATTTTGGTGCTCTCTCTTCTATTTTTTCTTTACGAAGTTTTCTTTTATTTGCTGTGATTTCTTCTTGCCTTCTTTCAACACAACATCCAGAGGGCACATTCCTCGAGAGGGTTCATTTAACAGGTTGTCGATAGGACGAATCTCCAACATCGAACACATACAAACGATAAAATTTGTTGACAGAAGAATTATTGAATTACATACATAGCATGCAAATTGGTTGATTTTTAATGCTAGTTTGGCATTGCTAGAGATTTTGATAAATTACTTACATAAAAAGCTTACAAAAGCCATAAAAAACTTACAAAAGCAACTTTTATAAGTTGCTGAAGTTTTGTAATCATATATCTTAAGATGCTTCTAAAACAATTGAAGTGTTTGGTAAACTCTGTTTTAAGATTGTTATAGTTAAAAATGATCAAAATAGACATCTACATATTTATTAGTAGTGAAAACATATCTTTGTATTAGCAGATGAAGTAATATTATCAATATTACCTTCTAAAAAAAGGTATATATAGTATAAAAACTACAAAAAAATAAAAGAAACTTTTAATGGCATCGTCAAGTTGTTTCTAAAAGCAACCTCTTAAAAGTAGAAGTAGATTTAATATGCACGCAAAAAAAAGCCTATTATCAAATTATTAACTCTTTTTAACAAAATAAGCAAAAGCAATCTTGAAAAAAAAGCAAATACCAAAATGGACCTTATACAGTCATACGTTAATAACAATTCTTCTAATCATGAGTATTAATTCGAATAGAACATTTTAATTAAGGTAAAATTGACCTAAATAAATCTTCTTAAGTCTTGGTCCAATTCTTTTTGTTCCACTGAACCAGCTAAGTAGGAGTTACTTAGCAGGCACTTAATTTCCAAATGTGATGGGGATAGGAATTCAATCGGTCCTAACTGGGAGCTCATGGGTCTTTTTTTTGATCAGAAAGCATATTTTCCATTACCAAACTGTAGCAAAGGAGTACATACTCTCTATACACTCAGAGTCCTTCACATAACATAGGACTCAAAACTCAGTAAAAGAGAAAAACAAACAAAGAACCATAGAGAATAAAAAAACTTATGCAAGTGTATCTTTATGTGACCTGTACAGACTCAAAACAAACAGTATCATAGACTCTTTAGAGACTGAAAAACAAGGTAAATACACATTGCCCTACACCACTTCCTATTAGTAGTAGTATTTTTCATCCTCGCCACTTTAGCACATTGAATTTTAACTTCAAAAATGACTTGCTGATATATATCTTCTAAGCGAGGCAACTTTCTCTAGAACATCAGCGTATTTCTAACGTTCTAAATGTGATATACACATGCAACAACCACAGCCCTCTTGATTCCCCTGATGCAGTTGCTCCCCTTCCAAGCTGGGATCGCTCAAGGTAAGATGTCTTGCCACCTACAGGGAGGGTTGGTTTCCTGCACAAAAGCCATCACCAGCCCCTACAGTTTTATATCGAAACTATACTGAAAGAATAAATGGTCTTTGCTCTCAATCATCAAACCACATAGAGCACATGAGTTATCCTCCAGCACCCCAAGATGTTATAGCCTGATTTTTTTAGGCAATCTATCATGACAGACCAACCAAGTTGTAAAAATATGTTTAGGAATAGAATATCTATTCCCACAACATGAGCCCACTATTTTTTGCTCAATTTCACCCAGGATTACTTGATAAGTTGCAAAGGAGCTAAACTCTGGTTTATACCCAGTCCAATTCAAATAACCACTGCTAAAAGACATACATAACAAAGCTTCCTGCCTCGGCTTACTAATTCTCTTAAACACCCAAGAGAAATGAGGTTTTATATCAATATCCCACAAATAACTCTCTCTGATATAGTAACTATTATGGTGTTCTCATTCGCTAGAAATATAATGTATAAGCAAAGACTGATGAGCGCATTTCAGCAATCAAGGCCCTAATCAACTTAGCGGTCCAAGCCCAATGGAGGCCTCGACCCCGCCAACTCATCAAGTCGACATTCTTTCATGCCGAACACGAAAAGTGGGATCAGCTGACCCTATCGTCAAAGCCGATTCACCAAGAGCACTCGACCATTTACTCGGCGACTCACAGAGCTGACTTGGTGAACATTCCCTATCGACTAGATTGAGGAGTAAACTTTGCCTCAAGTCTCATCCCCTGAACAGATATCAGCATCCCAGTCCACCTCGGACAAACCTTATCTTGATAGCAGCCTGAAGGTCTTCATGACTTATCAGCTGCCCACGTGCCTTCTACCACGCTCTAAATAACTTCCTAAAAAAATACAAAGACACCCTCTATCGTACTAAAGTGACTTCCCCTCCAGTCGTCAGTCGATACCTGTAAAGCGTGGGATGACTCATCCTGCCAGCATGCCTTCTGCCACGCTCTCAATTACTTCCCGGAAAATACAGAGACACCCTCTTCCGTACCGAAGTAACTTTCCCTCCAGTCACCAGCCAACACTTATAAAGTGAGGGATGACTCAGCCTGCCAATGTGTCTTTTTCCATGCTCTCAATCACTTCCCAGAAAATACGGAGACACCCTTGTAGGCATATAAAACTGCTTATAGGTCCCTTAGCGAAGCAGATTAACGAGGAAACGAGCCTAACGAACCGCACGCAAACAACGGAATACATCCACTCGCGTGCAGAATCAAGCTAACGGATCGGTGGGTCAACAAGTCATCCAACCATAGAACGGATTTGAACTCAAACACCGAGGCGGATTTACTGCCATATCGGGATTCAGACTGTCAAGTCAGAGTCCAGATCAACAACGAAGCGCAGAACAGGAAAAACGGACACAACAACGAAGCGCGGAATCGAAAAACGGACACCTGGAGGACTCGGCCAAAACCGAGCCACCTCTAGGTGGCTCGGCCAAAGCCGAGCCACCTCGCCAAATAAGGCAGGAGTTCGAGAGAGATCAGATCTGAGATCTACACGGTTTTCCTCCGAAGCTTGGCCTTTGATCCCGAGAACTAAAGGCTATTATTTCCTTGGTGAAATAGTACCCCCGGCTGTTATTTTCTTCATGAGATAACACCCGCTATACCGTGTAGATCCGACCGGATCAAGATCGCGTGGTGGTCCACGGATTAACCCCGGCGTAGGCGAAGAACCCACAAAAGCGAGTGATCGCAAAACAGGAGCTCGTGATTCGTTCGACAAACAAGGAAGATTGTAACTTTTTCTTTTTCTTTTGATCTCGTTGTAACCGGATCTTATAAAAAGACCGGATCTTTGTAATTGATAAACTATTACTAAAGAGTGTACAATGACTTCAATGAAAGCTATGATTTTTCCCGCGAACAATCTGGCGACCACAGTGGGAGCCACTGATCTCGCTGCCGAGATCGATGCGTCGCAGCCGCGGATCTCAATCCCGGTCGAGGAGGAGGTCGAGTATGAATTCGACCAGCAAAAGTTTGAGGAGTATCTTTCATCCTCGTCCGGATCTACCTCCCCTCGCAAGTCCAAAAAGTTCTCCTCCAGGAGAAAGGTACGTTGGTACGAAGAAGTTGAAGCTACCAACGACGTGAGGCTCCACCAATCTCCAACCAGATCAAGCTGGTTCCAACCAATTCCTCCGTCACCAAAGGAGCGGTGACTCTCTCAAGGAGAGCCCGCCAAAGGCGACGCCAACGCTTAGCCAAAGAATTCGCCAAAGCGATGGAGTCCACCGACGGAATCCGCTACAACGCGGACCTGAAGAACAGGAGAGGCAAACAGCCTCAACGACTGATGAATGGCGACTTCTCCAAGCCGCCAACGAACGAATGGGTCTGTGTCAAACGGAACCGTTCAACACTGGAGGAGCGCATTTGCAAGTGCCGCGCAATGTCAGCGCAGGCACGGGCTCAAGTCCAAGAGGCCCGTAAAAGGCTACAGAAGGAAGTGGCCAAGAAGCCGCCATCAACCCGTCAAGTTTAGAGGCTGAAGTCTGAAGCGGCAATTCTGACTAAGGCACAATCAGTGCAGCCTTCGAAGCAGGTTCAACCTCCGGCGAGCCGACCAAAGTCGCCGGTAATTCCAATAGCTTCTCCGGGAGATCCCGCGGAATCATCCCGAAGGAGAAAGTCAGTTTTGGAGCGCCTCTGTCCGCTTCTCGATGAGCGATGCAAAGCTCCAGTTCAAGAATGTTTGGGCCCGATAAAGAAGCCCCGAACGACTCAACATGCTGGGGGACGCCGTCACCTCCAACATGACAAGGAGTTCAAGCCAGCTACGCGCACTAATTTGCGCATCGAAGTCCAGGAGCCCGCTGAGAATTCACGCCCAAAAAGGCATGTCTCAAGGCGCGTGACTTTTGAAAGCCCAAAGAAGGCAGTTCGCCCTCAGAAGGAAACGTTATTGTCCGATGATGACGACGTTATACCTGAGAAGTCATGCCAACACACGATAGGTTACTCCGACCGTCAAGCCGACGAGTTGTACTATCGTGATAGGAGTACGAGAAAAAACAGGAAGAGGAGTCCTCGAGGACTAGAAACTCAATGCCCTTGTTCCAAACTCATTCGGCCAGTATTGTCTGAGTGCAACTGCATCAAGATGGTCCCCGAAAGAATTTTGGTTTTCGAAAGGCTCAGCACCGAAACGCCAAAACCAAGGCCTAGGCGTTTCCGACAAAGAAGAAGGGTAGTCGAGGATGAAGAATTTCCGAGGGTCACCACGAATATGACCAGCAAAAGGACATCGACACAGAATAATTCAGAGTCGATTCTGGAAGCACCCCGGCCTATAACCCGTCTGCAGTCTGGGGCCATCAAACGAGGAACCTACGGTAGGGTTCGGACAAGGGTACCTTCAGAAGATGAAGAATCGGATGCCGGCTCTGCGGTTGCATCAGATAATACGGTATCCAGCGAGGGACAACCCCGCGAGGTACTTATGATAAGTGCGGAACAAGTGGCCAAGATGCTTGAAGATGTCATGACTAAACAACAGGAGAGCTTCAGGTTCGAAATGCAGATGGCCATGCAGAACATGAGAGAAATGCATGAGCAACAAATTCAAGCACTGACGAACCAGCAGGGCGAACCAAGTCGTCGTAACCAAGTTCATCAGGAAGACGAGGATACAAATGAAGCTCATAATGCCAATAATCCTCCCGTCAACATAGGGGGTGGTAACGAGAATGCTAGTGAAAACACAGGTGAAAGCTTGAAGATTAAAAACGTCGAGAGAAAAATCAATACGTTGATTTCCGCTCAAGAGATGAAGAAGACGGGCATTCCTTGTCCATACCCAAGAGAATGGGAATCAATCCCCTACCCGGCGAAGTTCAGCCTAATTAACTTCACGCCGTTTGATGGGAAAGGTTCACTCACTCAGCATTTGATTTACTTCAAATCGTACCTAGGGGTCATCTCTGGTAATGAACCTCTGATGGTACGGTCCTTCGTTGGCACTCTTCGTGGAGCCGCCTTCGATTGGTATCACCGCCTCAAGCCAGGAAGCGTGAGTAGCTGGGACGACATCGAAACTAAATTCCTCGCTAATTTCTTCGAAGACGATACCGAGATATCCATCGGAACGTTGCTCGACGAGAAACAAAAGGACGGGGAATTGGTTGACACCTTCGTATAAAGGTTCCGGAACAAGGCGATGAACTGTCGGGACCCGATCACTGAGGAGTTTATTCTCCAGACTTGCCACAACAACCTCACGTTGGACGTGTTGGAGGCAATGGGAACAGCACCGTCTGACACTTGGAAAGACTTGAAGATGCGCGGTGAACAAGCCGAACGCTTCCTCCGAAGGAAGAAGACCGAGAGGAACCGACCGACGGGTAATCCGCTGAGCTCGAACTTCGCTTCTCGTGATAAGGGCAAGGCACCTGCAGCTGCTGTTGGTGCTAATCAAACGGCACAACAACAATCCCGAAGGCAGCAAAAGACTTCGGACCCGAGACTCAAAAAAGAGTATTCCTTCAAGGACGAAGACGTTCCAGCCATCTTCGAATCCCTCCTTGAAAATAACAAAATCAGGCTACCACCTATCACAAATCAGGAGGAAGCTGACAACACGACGGATCCAAAGTACTGTGCATACCACAGGAGGGTCCTTCATCCCACCAAGGATTGCTTTACTCTCAAGAATAGCATTCAGATCTTGGTCGAAGTCGGCGTCATAACGCTAAAATAAGCCAAACGAGAACAACAAGACTCCGACAAGTATAAGAGTATAAACTGCTTCTTAACACCCCGATAAGTATAAAAGTATAAACTGCTCCTTTCTAGACTCCGACAAGTATAAGAGTATAAACTTCTTCTCAATCCTCCGACCGGTATAAGAGGTTAAACTGCTCCCTGATACTCCAACATGTATATGAGTCTAAACTGTTTCATTTCTTTCACGGGAAGTTCCTGGAGAATTTTTATATGTAATATTCTTAAGGATAACCCGGTCATGTAACTGAGTACAATGTCGGACCCAGTTCCACAAGGGAAGCTGGGGGTGGATTATTCATGTATCGGGAAGTTCCCGAAAGAATACCACGGGTGATATTCTTAGGGATAACCCAATCACTATAAAAGTGATAAGTAAAACATCCACATTTAAACTCTAAATGTCGGAATGTTTTCCATTATTGTTATCAAATTCACTAATTCTCATGAGTTATCTTGTTGAGACGAGATTCGATCCTTTTGACAGATTAATCTTTCCTCACAAAAATCCCCCACTGATCAAGTCAATTGACGGTGGGTCCACTAAATTTTCTGTCCGCCAATTCATGGCAATTTCCAAAGCTTGACGTGTTAAGTCCTGATTACTTAACGTCAAAACCCTTCATCGAGTGGCCAGTACAAACCAGTATTTCTACTGCTACTTGTATTCCACTCCCTTTGCTTTCAGGTGTTCGGTAATCAAACCTTTCGACAGTTAGGGTTATCTGAATCTTTTCGATTCTCGGAGTGGAGATCCCACTCTTAGTTTCACCTTTCCGGATTCTGGGGGTGGAGATCCCACCTCGAGTCTCCTTTCCAACTAGAGATAGAATATAAAATTCTTCCTCTTCAGTGTTGGGAGATAGAATATAAAATTCTTCCTCTCCCGCATCGGGTTTGTCTTTGCCCCAAGAGAAGACTCCGCTTTTTTCAAACTCCTAGAATCCGTGCTTCACACGTATAGGAAGTTTTTCCCGAATCCTAAGCAGGGATAAGTCTGCGCCTAACACGCGCTGCCGGTTTAGTCTTTTTCCGTAGAAAAAGACACCAGAATTCGATTCTGGGGTATTCTATCCTGAAACCTAAGCAGGGATAAGTCTGCGCTTAACCCGCGCTGCCGGTTAGTTCCTAACCGTTAAAAAGAACACTCGTCCGCATATTCAACATCGCGGCAGGTTGTTATTAATAACACCAAAATCCATGCCTTACACGCATGGGGAATTTCATCCTGAATCCTAAGAAAGGATATGCCGACGCCTAACACGCGTCGCCGGTTTAGTCTTTCGCCGTAGAAAAAAGACACCAGAATACCAGTCTGGGGTATTTTTATCCCGAAGCCTAAGTAGGGATAAGTCAACGTCTAATACACGTTGCCGGGTAGCCTATTCCCGTAACAATGGCGAAGCCTATGTATTCAACATCATAGCACAAAGTCTCAGAGAATTCACTCTCTTAGCACAACGTTACATGCGGAACGGATTTAGACAATTCGGTAAAGGCTTATCAAACCCGTTGATGGCTGAGGGTTTGCCAAAAATCCTATAAATGCGAGAGTCACTGACGCATCAGCTTCATTAGTTGGTCTCGTGACTTGAGCATCCTACGACGTTCGAAACCCTAGGGTTAACGCCGGACAACGCGTACCCCTAGGCCAATGCCAGTCAATGCGTTGCGATAAAAAAGTCAACGTACGATGTTCAAAACCCTAAGGTCGACACCGGTCAACGCGTAACCCTAGGTCAACGCCAGTCAACGCGTTGCGATCAAAAAGTCAACGCTCCGAAAAGTATACGAGTATAAACTGCTTCTTAATACTCCAATAAGGTATATGAGTATAAACTTTTCCCACCCTCGACGGGAAGTTCTTAGTACTCCAATAAGGTATACGAGTATAAACTATTCCCTATTTTTGTTGAGAAGTTTCTGGAGAGTATTTTTCTAAAAATATTCTTAAGGATAACTCAACAACACTCCGACAGACGTATGAGTATAAACTATGTCAAACGCCGGACAACACGTTACAAATGAAGACTCAACGCCAACAATCAATGGTCGTTTCTATGTTGAAACAACAAACACGAGCTAAAAATCAGAAAATCAGGAATTGGCTTCAAGTTCAAAATTTCGACAACGGTCAGGCAATAAATGCAGCACCGGAACCCTTGCAGACATTCGACAAAGCACCGAATAGCCTGAAGGATTGAAGGAATCAAGAATAGAAGCCATTCCAAGGTCCCGTTACACCGACTGAAGGTTGGGACAATCATATCCAAAGTATTCCAGACTCTTCTATAAAAGAACGAGACTGAAATACTTTAGAGGGGGTATCTGTAGGTGTATAAAACTACTTATAGGTCCCTTAGCACGGCTCGGCACAAACCGACGAACCATCGGGCGACATATCCAAACACGAGCGTAAGTCCACAACACCGAAGCCAGGTGACCCGCAACGAAGCGGATTAACGAGGCAATGAGCCTAACGAACCGCACGCAAACAACGGAATACATCCACTCGCGTGCGGAATCAAGCTAACGGATCAGTGGGTCAACAAGTCATCCAACCATAGAACGGATTTGAACTCAAACACCGAGGCGGATTTACTATCATATCGGGATTCGGACTGTCAAATCAGAGTCCAGATCAACAACGAAGCGCAGAACCGGAAAAACGGACACAACAACGAAGCGCGGAATCGGAAAACGGACACCTGGAGGACTCGGCCAAAACCGAGCCACCTCTGGGTGGCCGGCCAGATCTGTGCCAAGGCACAGATCTGAGTGCCTATAAATAGAGGGGCATGGCTCATTTGTGAGAGGTTGGAATTTTTGGAGGCGAAGCTCTGCTGGATTGAATGCTCAAAACTTAAAAAGATTGAAGCTTTGGAACTTTGAAGACTTGGACATATCGGATCTGGTTCTTAGCGATCATCCACGCCAAATAAGGCAGAAGTTCGAGAGAGATCAGATCTGAGATCTACACGGTTTCACTCCGGATCAAAACTTGGTTTTTGATCCCGAGAAGGCTATTATTTCCTTGGTGAAATAGTACCCTCGGCTGTTATTTCCTTCATGAGATAACACCCGCTATACCGTTTAGATCCGACCGGATCTAGATCGCGCGGTGGTCCACGGATAAACCCCGGCGCAGGCAAAGAACCCACCAAAGCGAGTGACCGTAAAACAGGAGCTCGTGATTTGTTCGACAAACAAGGAAGATTGTAACTTTTTCTTTTTCTTTTGATCTCGTTGTAACCGGATCTTATAAAAAGACCGGATCTTTGTAATCGATAAACTATTACTAAAGAGTGTACAATGACTTCAATGAAAGCTACGATTTTTCCCGCGAACAACCCTCTCCCATACCGAAGTGACTTCTCCTCCAGTAGCCAGCCGACACCTGTAAAGTGAGGGATGACTTGGATCTTAGCCACACTTCGCCACCACCTCCTGATACTTGGGTGGAAGTGACCTATTTATCGCCATCATGGTGATATATACAGGTAGACTGCTAACCTCAGAGGAGGGAGGACCTCTCTGGATCTCTCTCTAAAAAATGAACACACATAGATCCTTCATATACACAGAGGATCTCACATAGACCCTCTGGAGCGACACTTTGCCACCTCAAGAACCACCTCGGTTCCTGACCTTTTCCTTCCCCACTCAAGTTTTACTAACTTGACCGTCGGAGGAACCATGGGGAACCGGTCCCCGCCCTCTAATGGGTTCTTCTTGTCTGTGCAGCATGGACTTCAACCCTCAATTCAAGAACCAGACATAAAGTCAGAGAAGGAGGTGACCCCTTCATCTATCTCCTCTACCTCATCACGATGAGGACTTAGGCAGAATTGATCCCGCACTAGATCCACACCAATCGTCTCCTAGATAAGATTGACTATTTGATCTTAGCCATCAACAGTAACCATGCACCCATCTCACCTAGAAAGAGTCCTTTTTGAGAATTAGAGACCCGAGATTATTCATAACCAAACATTTATTCAAGAAGATAAATACTAAAGACTAAGTCCCTCACAGTTTTAGGTTTGCATAACTGAGTCTAGGCCATTTTTTCTTTGAAGTGTTGACCATAAGATCCAATCCATAAGTAATCCCTACATAGTTGTTCCACTGCATGTATAACCCCCTTAGCAAGAGGAATATGCTCCCCAAATAAGCATGCGTACTATAAATGATAGATTTTATAAGTTGCAATCTACCAGCATAAGATAAGAATATGGTAGTCCAGCTTTTAACTTTATAGAGAATTCTCTCAATTAGCAAAGCACAATCAGTAGAGGAGGACCCTTTGGATGAAGGAGGAATGCCCAAATATTTTACAGGAATAACCCCTTCAATAAAGCCCAAGTGTTGCAAGATTAGATTTATGCTAATACAGATACCCCTCCAAAAAACACTTAACTCTTAGACAAGTTTGCACAGAGCCTAGAGACTTGAGAGATGTGAGAGAGTCTCAAAGAAAATTGCTCAAGAACTTATATCCTCTTTATAGAATAGCATCATGTCATTAGCAAAGCAAAGGTGAGTGATCTTATTTTTCCTACATTTAGGATGCAAATGAAAATCTCTCACTTCCCCCAAGTTAGATAAGCTCCTACTGAGATACTCCATCACCAAAACAAAAAAGGTAGGGGAAGATAGGATCCCCTTTGTCTTAGATAACGCTTCGGAACCATTTTTAACCCAAAACCTTAAGTTATTAGGTCTTGCCTTTGACTCTTATTTAAATACACCATTCATTTTTATCCTTTCCATGCGGGCTTCACCTAAATTGTAATTTAAATTTGATTATTATTATTCTCATCAAGAAGTTGATTTGCTTGTTGTAAATCTGCAAATTTAGTTTGTAGGTCTCGTACTTGTTATGTTAAGGTTTGTATTTGTGGCCTTAACACTATCCTATTTGACGGATTATAAGTTTCTGGTTGAAGGATGTCCTTCAGATCTTTGTTTTCATGATCTTGTTTAGATGATTAGTCCAATACCACATATGGGTAAAGAATTCAATGGTATGGTTTTGAACTTTGGTTTTTCCTTAAACAACACTTGTTTTCAAGGATTTGATTTCTTCAATTTATTTTTGAAGATTGAAAACATTAGTATGAATATCCTCTATTGGATATATAATACATATTACCCAGTTTATCATGGATGCTAAATCTTGGTTAGATGGTGACTTTGTAGATTCATTAGGAAAATAAAGTAAGTGCGTATAACTTTTGGGTTCAACACTTATTTTACATGTTTTTATATTATTCTAAACATGATTATATCGATATCTTTCTCCTTTCTTTATATCTTATTATATGACTCAATTATATGAAATGACAGCAAAGGAGTCCCAATCCTCGATTTTTATTTGTAAAGTCTCTACTCCTTGGTAATCGATTTGTTAACCAAGGGGTTATTCAATTCTCTCCGGCTAAACACACATCATCTGAGTGTGGTTTTCCATGCAGACTAAGGAGTCGAAACCAGCAACACACATGCTGCCACACAAAGAGTTACCGCAATCCTAGCATACTGATTTAGAAAGAGAGAGCATTGCCTAGTTTCATTTCCTATCTCTAGGAGTAGCATGATTAACAAATAAATATAAAAAGCATAATAAGAAGAAATAATCAAATACAAACACCTATGACACCAATCAAAGAAGTCAAGCTACTTAATTACAATATACTGTTGTGCTCAACGGAAGCAGACTCAATCCACAACAAGTTGGTAAGCAATGCACAAAGAACACAACAAACACAATCCACAATATAAACATCCAAGATTAATCGTAAATACATAGAATTACGTGGTTCGACAAGATGCCTACATCCACGAAGGGAGGATGGGGAGATTTCACTATATGCAGGAGAAATACAATGTGTTACAACTCTCAAACAATCAAAATAACCCTCACCAATAAGATCTCACTCACCTCCAAAGAATATCCCTCTCAAAGTGCTTAATCAACTCTGAAAACCGCTTATTTTTATAGCCACCACGCCCATCTAATATATAAACCCTAAATCCAAAATAAAATAGGAAACTGTTTTCTCTATGATTGGTCGACTGATACATATGTTCGATCGACCGACCATAGAGAAATTTCCACCTGCTGCTATGCATGATTTTTGGTCAACTAATTATGTTGATCAGTCGACTGACCAGAGAGATTTTCTAATTTTCACACGAAGACTCTTTCAACAATTCTCCACCTTGGAAAAGTGTTCCTAAAACTTAGTCAATACCAACAAGAGCACTAATGTGTCGTCTCTCCAAATCCGGCTGCACCAATGTGGTTTCCTACATACCCCCTCTGCCAAGGGATCAAGCCACCCGTAGTTCCTCCAAATGGCATCAATAGGCCTCAACGAACACAAATCTGCAACAAGTTTTTACAGTGACTGAAGTTAGTGCTAGGGACCACATTCGTAAGCATATCTGCTGGATTGTCTTTGCTGTGAACCTTCACAAACTCCACATCCCCATCTTCAAGAACATCCCGGACGAAGTGATAGCGAACGTCAATTTGCTTCGTCCTCGCATGGAAAACTTGATTCTTTACCAAATAGATAGCATTCATGTATCACAATGAATAGTGACAGACCGTTGCGAAATACCAAGATCCTCCAAAATTCATCGAAGCTATATTGCCTCCTTAACAGCCTCTGTAATAGCTATATACTCTGCCTCTATCATTGACAAAGTAATTGTAGACTGCAAGGTGCATCTCCAACACACCAGTGCACGGGTCAAAGTGAACACATACCCCATCATCGATCGGTGCTTGTACAAATCTCCAGCTCAGTTAGAATCTACGTTCCACCAGTGTCCCCCTCAAACATCAAACCAATATTGAGAGTATCTCGAATGTACCTTAATATCCACCTTACAGCATCCCAATCATCCGGACCCGGGTCATGCATGTATCGTGAAACCATGCTAACTGCCTGTGATAGCTCCGCTCTCGTACATACCATTGCATACATTAAACTTCCTACTGTAATTGCATAAGGAGTCTTCGACATTAACTCTCTATCTTCAACTGATTTCAGTGAAAGACCAACCGAAAGCTTCAAAAGGGCTCCCAAAAGTACACTGACTGGCTTTGTCTCCATACTGACATTGAATCGCTGTAACACATTTTTCAAATAAGCCACCTGTGTTAAATAAATTCTACGTTTATCTTTATCTCTATCGATCTCCATCCCCAAAATGAGTTTTGCTTCACCCCAATCCTTCATTTTAAACTCGTTTGAAAGCTGTATCTTTAATTTATATATGGCAGATCTAGAAATGGAAGCAACCAACATGTCATCTACATAAAGCAACAAATAAATGTACGCACATCCATAAAGCTTACGATAGTACATGCAAAGATCAAACTGGCTCATTATGTATGATTTGCTGAGTATAAACCCATTGAATCGCCTATACCATTGTCTTAGAGATTGCTTCAACCCGTATAGCAACTTCTTTAGTCAACACGCCAACTTTTCCTTTCCTACAGCTCAAAACCCCAATGGCTGAGTCATATAAATTTCTTCATCAAGATCGCCATGAAGAAATGCTATCTTTATATCCAATTGATCCAATTCTAATCTATACTACACCACCAAAGTTAGTAAGATTCGAATAGAAGAATGCTTTACCACCAGAGAGAAAACCTCATTGTAGTCAATTCCTTCTTCCTGTGTATAACCCTTCTCTACCAACCTAGCTTTAAATCTCACAGGAGTTTCTTGAATGCCCTCCTTTTTAGTATACACCCATTTGCAACCAATTGCCTTTCGCCTTTTTGGAAGCTCGACAAGCTCCCATGTGTCATTCTTGTGAAGAGACTCCATCTCTTTCTGCATAGCACCCTATCACATATCATCCTCTGAACACTGTTCAGCCTCTCTAAAAGTAGTAGGAACTATCTCATCGACACTCTCCATCAGAAGTACATAAGCAACCACTATATCTGTATATCGTGCTAGCAACCATATGTCTCTCCAAGGTCTCCGAACTGCTATGAAATCCTGAATCTGAGCCGTTGGTCCCTAATTCTGCTTTGTTATACCCGTATCCTCTAAGTCATCACTGTGCTTATCTGGCGTCACCTCAGTCGGTACTCTACTTGATACAGTCTCATCTAAACTCTATGGAACTACATCAATCTTCACCATCTGTTATGTCTCTACTGTCAGGGTGTTCTCCACCTGATGAGAGCTGGGAGGTTTCAAGAGCGAAACCTCATCAAATATGACGTCTCTACTCACCACAATCTTCTTATCAACTGGATCTCAAAGCTTATATCCTTTCACACCACGCTTGAAACCAATAAAGATGACTTTTTTAGCTCGAGGTTCTAACTTATCAGATTTGACATGATAAAATACAGGGCACCCAAAGACCTTGAGCTGATCATAGTCATGTGCTGGTACTCCCGATCACATCTCCATAGGGGTCTTCCCCTCTATCGTTGATGAACGTAGCCTATTAATAAGGTGGCATATGTAAGTATCTCAGCCCAAAAGATTTTCTGTAAACCACTCTGCGATAACAAACATCAGATCTTCTCCAGTAAACTTTGATTTAATCTCTTTGTCATCCTATTCTGCTATGATGTATGACTAAATGTGAAGTGTCTCTCTATGCTATCATCTCGACATAGTTGCTAAAAAAGGGATCTGAAGTATACTTACCACCGTTGTCGGATATCAACTTCTTGATCTTTCTCCCTGTCTGTAGTTCCAATCTTCTTTTTTACTCTACAAATATCTCTAGGACTTTACTTTTTTATTTTATGGTATATACCCAACAACGCCTAGAATAGTCATCCACAAAAGCGACGATCCAATATTGCCCACCAAATGATGCTGTCTTGGTAGGACCCTATACATCCGTGTGCACGTAGTCCAGGATACCGTTAGTTTTATGAATGACTGTCACGAACTTCACTTAAGTCTTCTTGCCAAGAATACAGTGCTCACAAAATTCAATTTTTCTACTCTTGCCTCCTTTCAATAATCCCTGCTTGCACAACACTTGCAGTGACTTTTTCCCTGTGTGCCCAAGTCTGAAATGCTAAAGTCTGCTAGTATCCGCCTCTGAAACTACTGAAGCTATCTGGCCAATCTCGGTACTTCCCTTCAGATAATAGAAATTTCTATTACGGACCTCTTTCATCACTACTAATGATCCTTTAGTAACTTTAGCTACAACATTCTCTAAAGTTACCTTGAATCCTTTTGCCTCTAAAGCTTCAACAGAAGATTTTTCTTCAGTTTAGGAACAAACCTTACTTCAGTCAACTCTCTAACAACTCCATCGTGCATCCGAATCCTGATAGTACTTATCCCACAAATACCACAGGACCGATTGTTTCCCATGATCACCACACCCCCATTGAGCTTCTCAAAAGATGCAAACCAATCTCTTTAGGGAGTCACATGATAAGTAGCCCCAGAATCCAATATCCAATCCAATGCATCTGCATGGTTAATCTCTGGAGTAATGGAAAGAGAAAAGCATGAATCATCGAAATCATTACTATTTTTAGCAAAATTCACCTCACTAGCCTTCGGGCCCTTCTTCTTGCTATTCTCCTTCTCTCTCAGCTTTGGGCAATCTCTCTTCCACTATTCTTGTTCTCTTCAGAAAGCAAACTAGTTTTTAGCAAGTTGGTAATGTGCTCTAGACTTTGACCTGTCCTGATTATCACCTCTTGGATAGGGACTCCTTCCTCTTGTCGACAAGGCTTCTCCTGAAGTGCTAGCTCTAGAAGATTCTTTATCCTTCCTCCTCAAATCAAAATTTTTCAATGCATTTATAACTTCACTATAGGTGATAGAAGATCTATCATTCAATAATGTAAACACAAAGGTATCAAAATCCTTATCAGGTAATGAGCCTAACAAAATAATCACCTTGTACTCATCCGTTATCTTCTCATCAATATTTGCCAAGTCCGATAACAACTTTGTATAGTTGTTCACATGATCTGCAAGAGATATATCCCTGAACATCTAGAATCTGAATAATCTCCATAGCTAGTGCAACCAATTCTCAATACTCTTCGTAAGATACTTGTTATTGAGAATCTCCTACATCTTCATCACAAACGTCTCTCCAATAATATCATATTTCAACTCTTATTCTAAACAAGACCTAATCACCCCACACACATTTCTATTTATTTTGTCACACATTGTCTCATCATATTTAGGTGGCCTCTCATGAGCCATTACTGTCTCTTGTAAGCTTTAAGCATTTAAAGCATCCTGCAGATCACTCATCCATAAACAAAAATTAATTTTGCCGTCATACTTCACAACACTGATCTTCGTATTATGAAGTGCAACTTGAACTGTACTTGACATAGTCTTTCTACTATCACCACTTTCTTCTGCCATTACTTACTAATTCCAAATTGTAGAGGAAAAAATTCCAAAATGATAGGGTTGAGAAATTACCCAAATTAAAACTTAGATAGGATTCCAAAACGATCTCCTAACCACACGAGGAAGGCGAGATCTCCAATGAAAACTTTGCAACGCTACCTCCACCGAAACCTAGATCTCCAAAATCCAAACTTCTAACACCGAATTTTCCTCCACCTAAATCAAACCCTAGATCTGAAATCTTGCTCTGATACCACTTGTTAAGCTCAACGGAAGCGGATTCAATCCACAACAAGTCTGTAAGTAATGCACAAAGAACACAACGAGCATAATCCATAATATAAACATCTAAGATCAATCACAAACATAGAGAATTACATGGTTCAGCAAGATGCCTACATCCACGCGGGGAAGATGTAGAGATTTTACTATATGGAGGAGAAATACAATGAGTTACAACTTCAAACAATCAAAATAACCCTCACCAACAAGATCTCACTCACCTCCAAAGAATATCCCTCTCAAAGTGCTCAATCAACTCTGAAAACCGCTTATTTATATAGCCACCACGCCCATCTAATATATAAACCCTAAATCCAAAATAGAATAGGAAATTGTTTTCTCCGTGATCGGTCGACTGATACATATGTTCGATCGACCTACCAGAGAGAATTTTCCACCTGTTGCTGTGCATGATTTTCGGTCGACTGATTATGTTGATCAGTCGACCGACTAGAGAGATTTTCTGATTTTCACGCGAAGGCTCTTTCAACATATGCAAGTTTCCAATGATTTTTAAAAACATTCAATACAATATTGTCACCTTTATACAGTGATAACCCATTGTTACATTTTGATAAAAGCCATAGATACTGTACCATCCAACTAAAAAAAGAGTATAAAGGAAAAAATGTCAAGATTAATCCTATAGCAGCTAACGTTGATGACATAAAAGAGTTTGAAACCCAAAGAGCTTAAACATGACCTTGTAGTCGACCTCCGAACACCTTTAAGCTTTCTTGGATCTACACTTGGCCCTATAGTCATAAATTGGGCCGATCGGAAGTTAATAAGCCTTAAAAGCTTAAGCTGAGAATCAATTTTAACTTAAAAACATAAGCTATTAAGCATATTGATCCCAACTTATTTAGTTTCAGGAAAATGCTAGAGGCACACCCCCTAACCACACCTCCAATCACACTCATCTCTCGCTACAGTGCACTGGGACCCTCGTGAGAATTATTTAAAAAATTCTCATGTGCGCCCCAATGCACTGTAGCGAGAGAGGAGTGTGGTTGGGGGTGTGACTGTAGCACCTCCCTTAGTTCCATTACTTTTTCTCATCATTTCAAATGACATGAGACTATACTCAGACGGAAATATCTTTAACAAAATGATAATACCATTCCCCGTCATTAGGGCTGTTCATCCGGGCCGACCCGGCCCGGGCCGGGCAAAACCGGAGCCCGGACCCGGGCCCGACCGGGCCGGGTTCCGGGCTGGCCCGGAATTTTTTTAATTTTTTAATAATTTTTTTAAATTTTAAATTATACAAAAAAAAGACAAGAAAAATTAATAAAAAATAATAATTTTATTAATCACTTAAAATGACATAAATTACAAATAAAAATGATAAAAACAAATTCTTTATTAATAATTAATAAATCATTTATAAATTACAAGTACAAATTTATTTTGGAATTCATCGCATCATAATAGATAAGTACATCCCAACTAGGTTGGCACCTACTCACCTATATCACTATCATTTGTAATTATTTCCAAAATAATTCTTTACAAATTTCTTTATATCTATCTGCTAGTCCCAATTCTTAAAATTTATCTTCAATTCCAGCCATCCGATCGATGCCTTGCGTTCACTTCTCGTACCTCCACCAATCTTGTAAGCACATCACCGCTTGTACAGTATACGGATCTAAGCATGTTCTGTGGTCGTCGATCAAACGTCCTGTTGTGCTGAAGGCGGATTCCGAAGCTACCGTCAAAACCTGCACTGTTAGTAAGTCACGAACCATGATGGAAAGTATAGGATATGAAACTGATCCATATAC
>NC_033801.1:28734046-28741947 GCF_001876935.1 Asparagus officinalis
TATTTCAGAAACCTCCAATGATGACGATCCAAGTCCAGATCCACCAGTTAGCTTAGCTACCATTGCATACCTATCAAAACTTACACTTTTACCTCGGGATGAGCTCGAAGAAACTGAAGCTGTAGATTGTTGTGTGAGCCTAACAAAATAATCACCTTGTACTCATCCGTTATCTTCTCATCAATATTTGCCAAGTCCGATAACAACTTTGTATAGTTGTTCACATGATCTGCAAGAGATATATCCCTGAACATCTAGAATCTGAATAATCTCCATAGCTAGTGCAACCAATTCTCAATACTCTTCGTAAGATACTTGTTATTGAGAATCTCCTACATCTTCATCACAAACGTCTCTCCAATAATATCATATTTCAACTCTTATTCTAAACAAGACCTAATCACCCCACACACATTTCTATTTATTTTGTCACACATTGTCTCATCATATTTAGGTGGCCTCTCATGAGCCATTACTGTCTCTTGTAAGCTTTAAGCATTTAAAGCATCCTGCAGATCACTCATCCATAAACAAAAATTAATTTTGCCGTCATACTTCACAACACTGATCTTCGTATTATGAAGTGCAACTTGAACTGTACTTGACATAGTCTTTCTACTATCACCACTTTCTTCTGCCATTACTTACTAATTCCAAATTGTAGAGGAAAAAATTCCAAAATGATAGGGTTGAGAAATTACCCAAATTAAAACTTAGATAGGATTCCAAAACGATCTCCTAACCACACGAGGAAGGCGAGATCTCCAATGAAAACTTTGCAACGCTACCTCCACCGAAACCTAGATCTCCAAAATCCAAACTTCTAACACCGAATTTTCCTCCACCTAAATCAAACCCTAGATCTGAAATCTTGCTCTGATACCACTTGTTAAGCTCAACGGAAGCGGATTCAATCCACAACAAGTCTGTAAGTAATGCACAAAGAACACAACGAGCATAATCCATAATATAAACATCTAAGATCAATCACAAACATAGAGAATTACATGGTTCAGCAAGATGCCTACATCCACGCGGGGAAGATGTAGAGATTTTACTATATGGAGGAGAAATACAATGAGTTACAACTTCAAACAATCAAAATAACCCTCACCAACAAGATCTCACTCACCTCCAAAGAATATCCCTCTCAAAGTGCTCAATCAACTCTGAAAACCGCTTATTTATATAGCCACCACGCCCATCTAATAT
The DNA here is from genome assembly GCF_001876935.1 of Asparagus officinalis. Lineage (NCBI taxonomy): Eukaryota > Viridiplantae > Streptophyta > Magnoliopsida > Asparagales > Asparagaceae > Asparagus > Asparagus officinalis. The sequence goes on from NC_033801.1 coordinate 28,735,259, forward strand.
ATAAACCCTAAATCCAAAATAGAATAGGAAATTGTTTTCTCCGTGATCGGTCGACTGATACATATGTTCGATCGACCTACCAGAGAGAATTTTCCACCTGTTGCTGTGCATGATTTTCGGTCGACTGATTATGTTGATCAGTCGACCGACTAGAGAGATTTTCTGATTTTCACGCGAAGGCTCTTTCAACATATGCAAGTTTCCAATGATTTTTAAAAACATTCAATACAATATTGTCACCTTTATACAGTGATAACCCATTGTTACATTTTGATAAAAGCCATAGATACTGTACCATCCAACTAAAAAAAGAGTATAAAGGAAAAAATGTCAAGATTAATCCTATAGCAGCTAACGTTGATGACATAAAAGAGTTTGAAACCCAAAGAGCTTAAACATGACCTTGTAGTCGACCTCCGAACACCTTTAAGCTTTCTTGGATCTACACTTGGCCCTATAGTCATAAATTGGGCCGATCGGAAGTTAATAAGCCTTAAAAGCTTAAGCTGAGAATCAATTTTAACTTAAAAACATAAGCTATTAAGCATATTGATCCCAACTTATTTAGTTTCAGGAAAATGCTAGAGGCACACCCCCTAACCACACCTCCAATCACACTCATCTCTCGCTACAGTGCACTGGGACCCTCGTGAGAATTATTTAAAAAATTCTCATGTGCGCCCCAATGCACTGTAGCGAGAGAGGAGTGTGGTTGGGGGTGTGACTGTAGCACCTCCCTTAGTTCCATTACTTTTTCTCATCATTTCAAATGACATGAGACTATACTCAGACGGAAATATCTTTAACAAAATGATAATACCATTCCCCGTCATTAGGGCCCCGACCGGGCCGGTTCCGGGCTGGCCCGGTTGATTTTCTTTTTTTTTATTTTTTTCCCCAAATTTTTTCAATTTTATTTAAATTTTAAATTATAAAAAAGATAAGAAAAATAATAAAAACAATAATTTTATTAATTACTTAAAATGACATAAATTACAAATAAAAATGATAAAAACAAATTCTTTATTAATAATTAATAAATCATTTATAAATTACAAGTACAAATTTATTTTGGAATTCATCGCATCATAATAGATAAGTACATCTCAACTAGGTTGGCACCTACATCACTATCATTTGCAACTATTTTCAAAATAATTCTTTACAAATTTTAAGCTAAGATATAAAAATTATAATTTATTCTTTATATCTATCTGCTAGTCCCAATTCTTAAAATTTATCTTCAATTCCAGCCATCCGATCGATGCCTTGCGTTCGCTTCTCGTACCTCCACCAATCTTGTAAGCACATCACCGCTTGTACAGTATACGGATCCAAGCATGTCCTGTGATCGTCGATCAAACGACCTGCTGTGCTGAAGGCGGATTCCGAAGCTACCGTCGAAACCTGCACTGTTAGTAAGTCACGAACCATGGTGGAAAGTATAGGATATGAAACTGATCCATATACTTTCCACCATTATAAAATATCTAAAGCATTTCCTTGACATTTAACTAAAGAAGCAGAGAAATATTCATCTATTTCAGAAACCTCCAATGATGACGATCCAAGTCCAGATCCACCAGTTAGCTTAGCTACCATTGCATACCTATCAAAACTTACACTTTTACCTCGGGATGAGCTCGAAGAAACTGAAGCTGTAGATTGTTGTGTAGCTACAGCATGTCTAGCTGCATACTCATCATATAAGGTTTGAAAATAATTTCTAATAGCTAAATGATGAGTAATAGCCGTAAGGGTAGTTCCATCATCTAAGTCTATAATCTGATTATCATACAAGGATTGTAACAAACTTCGAAGGCCAATATCCTTCAAGCATGGATCAATAAGAACCCCCAAACCAAAAATATGAGGAATAGGCCTAAAGTACTTATTAAATTTGCTCTCCATTTGAAAAATCATAGGTCCAAAAGTATCATTCATACGATATTTCCCATTTTTGAATATTTAAAATTTGTAAAGCAGCTAAAGTAATGGTTGGATAATAACAGCCAGATAATAATATTGTAGCATCATAAAAAACTTGTAACATTTCATTTAAATTACATATAATTGTCCATTCATCTTCAGTTATTCCATAAGTGCTACCAGAACTAGAACTAGAAGCATAATAGTTTATAAAATCAGTTATAATGTCTTTATATTTTATGGCTACACTTAACATTGCATAGGTGGAATTCCACCTATGGTTAACATCTTTTGGAATTAGTCTGGGTTTTATATTTTTTCTTTTATAAAATTGTTTCCATCTTTTAAGTCTTTGTTCAGAAGCATTATGCATATAAGCAACTGTTCTAACCTTTTCTATCATGGGTTTAATTTCAGTAAATGCACTTTGAATAATTAAATTTAAAATATGACAGATACACCTAGTATGAAAACATTGCATATGTGGAATTCCACCTATGGTCAACATCTTTTGGAATTAGTCTAGGCTTTACATTTTTTCTTTTACAAAATTGTTTCCATCTTTTAAGTCTTTGTTCAGAAGCACTATGCATGTAAGCAACTGTTCTAACCTTTTCTATCATGGGTTTAATTTCAGTAAATGCACTTTGAACAATTAAATTTAAAATATGACAGATGCACCTAATATGAAAAAGATCACCATGACATGGCAATGATAAAGATGATCTGATAAAATCAACAGCTACATTGTTATTACTTGCATTATCTAGTGAAAGAGAAAATATTCTTTCTGAAATTTCTAATTTCATAAGTTCTTCAATTATTAAATTTGCAACATTAGCACCAGTATGTGACTCTTCTATTGCAATAAAAGAAACAACTCTTTTAAACATTTGCCAATTTTCATCAATCCAGTGTGCTGTGATACATAAATATCCAGTTTGTGCTCTAGATGTCCAAATATCAGAAGTTAAAGAAAATTTACAGTTTAAATTTTTAAAATAAGAAATTATTTTTCCTTGTTCCTCCTGATAATATTTTAAAATATCACGTTGACAGGTTTGACGAGAAATTTTTTTAAATGCAGGATAAAAACCATCTCTAAACATATCTTCAAATTCATCATCTTCTACTAATTTAAAAGGAAGGTTTTTAAGAATGATAAACCTGATTACGCATTTTCTGGCTCTGGCAGCGTCATAGTTCCAACTACCGAGACTACCAGAAGAGGAGGATTGAGAAATCATAGATTGTCGGATATCACATTGAGGAGTCTGACCTTTGTTGTGTTTATCTAAATAGCGTTTGAGATGGTTGGTGCCGCTCTTATGATGAGCTTGAAAAATCTTGCCGCACAACGCACACTTAGCCTTCTGGGTGAGGATCCTACTGTGTTCATCCTTGGTGACGTCGATCTTCTTGTAAAAATTCCACACATCAGATCTTGGCCTTTTAGGAGCTCTTGGTGCAGATTCGTCGCCACCGGATTCGGGATTAAATTCGGTAGGAGTAGACCCAGTAGGATGACTCATTTCAGGATCGGGAGATAGGTTTTTCTCTTCATAATCAGATCTGAAAGCCATTTGATGAAAGGATTAGAAAGTATAAGAGAGTATAAGACTATAAGAGTATAAGAGAGAGTATAAGAGTATAAGAGAGAAGTAGATGAGTTTTGGTGTGAAGAAAACAAATGAAAACCCCCCTCTATTTATAGAACAGCCCCCTAAGCCAAATGCCAAAATAACCTCACAAAATAGCCGTTTTTGACCGTTTTTGGGGACAAAATGGTCAAACGACGGATTATGACCGTTGTGGCCGGGCCGACCTGGGCCCGGCGCACAACGGTCACTTTCAGTGGAACCCGTTGCTAGACGGGCCGGGCCGCGAGCCAGCCTGCCCGGCCCCGGCTATTTTTTGGCCCACAACCGTCACGGAAGTGACCGTTGTGCGCGAGTCGGTCGGCGCGCGTGTCGTTTTGGCCCCAACAGTCACTAGGGTGACTGTTGTGGTGGCCGGTGGCGCGGCCCGCGGCTTAGCCCGTGCCCGGCCCGGTATTTTTCGGCAACGGTCACACTATGGTGCACCGTTGCCCCCGTGGCCAGCGGTCCCGGCGGCCCGGGCTGCCGCGCGCCGAACATATTGCTGCGGCACCGCCCTGTTCCGCGACCGCGGGCCGCGCGCACCGCTGAAGCAGCCCGGAACCCGCGCCCAGTGCCCGGCATTTTTCGGGCTTCGAGCCGGCGCTCGAGCCGAGCCGTGACCCGGCAGGCCGACCCGCGGCGGCTTTTGGCACAGCCCTACCCGTCATCCCAGCCCCAAGTCTTGTGTTATATACTATTTCAAAAGCAGCGTAGCCACCCCTCAGCAATCATTGGCCAACCGAATTTGACAAAGACCACACCTATAGCTTAACAAAACACTCAAGACTTGAACTTTATTAAAAAAGAAAAAGAAAAAGCTAGCAAAACCTCAATATTTACAGTTTATACAGCTCAAGTCCCAAGTGGAAACTGTCTCATTCCCTTGGCCTCCTCATGATTTGGATATATCTATACGTGAGGAGTACACTCACATTATAAAGTGTCAGCCTAATCTTGTACAACTAAAATTCCCTTACAAAATTAATGTTAGTTCCCAAATTGAGGCTTGTGGGTGTCAAGAGCACATGCTCACTTTCCTTACTTTTATGTCCTACCCTTTTGTTTCTTCTAGCGTCTTGTTGCAAGAGAACAAAAGTGCAGTGAAGAAAGAGAATTCCCTTTTGAGAGAATTGAAGTGTTTCTGTGCAGCACTTTAGTCGTGTAGTCTTTGTACCTTGGGCTTAGGAATCCTTACAAACTCTCATTGTGATTAATTAAACTCCTTTGCTTAACTTATCTCGTTATCATCTTATGCTTTTAGGAGATTCTTCTATGCTCTCTCCTTGATATTTGTGCAATTGAGACACTATCGTGAGCATTAGATACTGTATTTCGTACTAATTAACTACTGAAGTTGGTCAGATTTCCATGCAAAGTGTCCTCTTTTCATATATGTTACCTTTTGGAGCTGAACAGTGAAAGGTTACAAGTAGAAGGCAACGGGCCTCAACTTTGTGAAAGTTTAATTTTGACCAGAATCTTGTTATTTTGAATTGAGGTATTAAGGACAAATTTTGCTAGCTAGGAGACTGCGTTGATGATGAAGGAAAAGACTCAGTATCTTCACTTTGCCAAATATTAATTAAAGGATAGTTCAGAACAAGGTACTTATGTATGCCTTATTTAACAAACTAAGTGGACAAATAGATGCAGTGATGTTTGTAGGAAAGTTGTTGGAGCTAAGTGCTTCAAAAGTACATGTGGCCGGGTAGTCATTTCAAGAGAAATTAAATGGTGGTATTTGTGAGGTTCATTGATCTCCATGTGTACTCAGTCCTTTCGTATAAACAATCTAGCAGTTTGGAGAGTAATTAAGAAAATATCAAGATTTATTCCAATTAAGTCATACGATTATTTTGTTAATTGAAGTGATCCAGTTTTCTAAGTCAAGTAAACTTGTCGCTCTAATTAAAGCAACTAACTGGTACGTACGTGGAGGAAAAAATCATCAAAATAATTAATAATTTATCACATAACATAATATACTATATTATGTCGATTGATCCGTGAGATGACCTAAATCATGTTATTTAGATCCGTGAGATGGCCCTCAATCTATAATGACTTATCCAGTCTAATCATTCCACAACGCATCTTGTAATAATCAAGCAGCATGTCACATAATTGCTTTCAATCTCCTATTTTCAAAATATAATCAAACATATTAAACTTGATTGTATCTACTTAAGATCATTTAGATATTGGTTTCATTAAGAATGCCTACACTCCTAAAAGATCAAACCCGCAAAAATTTATTGGGGAATTTTGTTCTCCCTTACTACGATATGCGCAACTTGGAATCCAATTAGCAATCCACAAGATAGAAACAGCCATAATTAAGAAAAACTACCGAGATTTAACGAGGTTTGATCGACCAACTTCATCCTACATCTATGGGACAACAATACGAGATATGCACTATATATATCAAGGAGAACTACAAGAGGAACAACTCAACTCTCGTTTCTCAATCTTTCAACCTCACATACATAATCAACTCTCGTATTTTCTCTAAACCCATTTCCTTACAATCTTTTGAACGTATAAGTATTGTAATATTTTGCATGAATAAAGACTACGAAACACTCGCCCCTCGCACAATATTTTTGAATCAGACCACACCCTTTGTTAACCCTAGATTACAAGAACATAGGCTCTCTCCTTCTCTTCTTCTCGATTTTTCCTCCGACAATAGAAGACTATATATTGGAAATCAAAACCCAGTCTATAGACTAACTTCCTAATTAGAATAGGATGCAAACTCCTTGTTATGATGAGACTCAATCTCCTAATCATATTAGACATTTAATCTTATCTAACTTTCGTGAAGTTATATAAAGAATCAAAGACACAATCCTAACAAAATTTTCACTAAGCTCCAGGTCATGACATCTTGAAGGGTTTTGAACCATCAACCAAGAATTAGGCTCAACCAAATTAATTCCTCCAAGCTTTTACTGGAGTTATCTGACAAGCAAACTCCAGAATTACCTTAGTAACTAAATCATCTTAGTTTCTAAAATTGCTGACAAATTTCAAATAAAGTAAAGTTAAGAAGTTTTGTGGTTGTATTAGTGGTTGTGTCCAGCATGTCACTATTGATTGTCAAAGTAAATGTTG
>NC_033801.1:28741959-28760077 GCF_001876935.1 Asparagus officinalis
ACACCCCACACCACCACCAAAAAAAAAGACAGAACAAGATATTGAGAACTCGAACTACATGCATCGTGCTCATTTCAATTTTAGTCAATTATGAAAAAAATCATAAACCATCAATAATTTTCATTTGTTCAATGAAGCGTTCATTTATCATTAGCAATGAGTATATTTTCTACATGACACATACTTAAAGAATAATGATATCTGGCATATTCAAGCAAAGAGTAGGGATACGTGGATGTGGAATTTTTTTTTGAAAAGCCAGAGATAAGACTCTGAGAATATATGGAAGTGCTGACAATTTGATGCAACTAATACAAAGATGTTCCAGGAATTCAAAAATCCAGCTCTCTATGCTGTCAAATCTGCCTAGACATTCTTTTGTCAGTTGGTTAGCAATTCAAGATCGTTTGCTCATACAAGATAGACTGATCAATAGAAGGATTGTGAGTGTTAACAATTGTTGTTGGTGCTCTGGTTATGAGAGCAAAGACCATCTCTTTTTTGAATGTCACTACTCAAGGGATGTTTGGGACATGGTTATGAATTGGCTACAATTCATGTGGAGATCTTGTATTTGGAGTCAGATTATAAACTGGTATTTCTTTAGATTGAGGGGGAATGATTTCAAGCAAAAAATTAAGAAAATGACTCTCACCTCAACAATCTATAGTATTTGGTGTGAAAGGAACTCCAGAATTTTCAGACAAGAAGGAAAAACTGTTGTTCAACTGTTTAAGGAGATAAAGTTTAACATTCTATCTAATATCCTCAATGTCTCCTTCTCGGCGGAAGATAAAGAATGGCTTAGTACTTTATAATTTCTTGGGAATGTGAGTAGCTGTTAGTTAACATGTAATCTCAGTCTACTGAGGAAGTTGATGTGCTGAACTTTCAATATTTGGAAGATGGATGAAATTTTTGTTGACAAAAAAAAAGTATATATATTTTCATATCAGGCATGTAAGGATTACAAGAAACACCCTGCTCAGAAGGAATCAATCTAACACTTAAATTCAGTAGGAATTGGATTGTGGTAATCAATCCAAACAATTGAACTCAATAGGAATTGGATTGTGGTACATAGAAGACTGTATGAAATGATAATAATTCAGGATGGATTGTCCAATAGTTGGAAGACAGTTGAAAAGTGTCTTGCCTCAGATTTGTGAACATATCGGTGTGATGTGTACCCGAGATCCACTAAGTGCATCAAGTTATTTAGCTCGATTCACCGTCAAATATGACTAAGCGAATATTGCAACTTGACTCTTGTGATTTACTATTTAAACTTATCCATATCACGACATCTATCCGCCGCGGAAGCGATATCACCTGAGAGAGAGCACTGTTTTTTGTTGTCACAAAAGCACAAGTCAACCTCTATATTCTTGTTTCTCAAAGGAAACGAGAATAGATAATGAAATTCTTATTTCTCAAAGGAAACAAGAATCGAAAGTGATATATTTCATCAAAGTGAAATATACACTCTTCCTCTCATCAGCTCTAAGACCGAATTTTGAGGGATCCTACAAGCAATAGCCAACAACCCAGAAAACAGTAAATACACGAGATTTACGTGGTTCGGCAAACTTGCCTACGTCCACGGGAGGGGTGAGGGGAGATTCCACTATAAGGAGAACACCGACGACTTGTACAATCCACAAGCTCGTCTCAAAGATCTGATTTTTTACCCAAAAGAAATAAACCTCTCTTTTGTAGAATCTCTCTTTTTCTCTCCTCTCAAGATCTCTCTTTCTCTCTCTTTTTCTTTTTCTCCAAGCCGCCGTTCCCTGTTGCTTGACTGCAGCCGGCTAAAGAAAAAATTTCCCCCTTAACACGAAACCCTAGGAACAGTTTACATTTATAGGAGAAACTTGCTACACATATGATTCGGGTGGGCCCGGCTTTTCAATCACTGCTGCACCGCTTCTTTTCCCCTGGTTTCGCGTGAATGGATATTCACGTGTGAGTGGATGTGGCCCCCACTCACGTGAAAAACTTCCGCTCACAATTCTCCACCTCGTACATCATTTGATAAACCTCAAATTTTGGACGAACACCAGAAGAACACCGCGAACATCACCAGACCAAAACTAGGCCAAACTAGTTGCGCCACTTTACCGCGGCTGCCTACGTACCCTCCACCGGGATCAAGCTAACCGTAGTTCTATAATTGTTCTCCATATAGTCTCCGTGCAAGAAAGCCGTTTTAACATCGAGTTGTTCCAGCTCAAGATCACCATGAGCAACAATACTCAATAGCACCCGAATAGAAGTGTGTTTCACCACCGGAGAAAATATCTCATTGTAATCCACACCCTCTCTTTGTGCAAACCCTTTAGCCACTAGCATTGCCTTGTACCTTGTACCACCGAGTTCTGTAGGATCTTCCTTTCTCTTATACACCCACTTACAACCAATAGCTTTTCTTCCTACGGGCAATGGGACCACCTCCCATGTTTGGTTCTTTCGGAGAGATTTCATCTCCTCCTTCATCGCAGCCAACCAACTCTCACTATCTTTATCTCGAATAGCTTCCTTGAAGGAGACCGGCTCATCTTCCTCCACCGAGAGTGCGTATTCAACCAAATTAACTTGCCCATAGTGCTTCAGGGTTCTCAGCTTCAGTACCTGCTTATATGCTCGCCTTGGCCTAGTGAAAGCCAAACTATCCTCGAGCTGCTGTTGTTGTAGTGCATGTGTATTTTCTTGCTGAACCTCCTCCTGCTCAAGCTCATCATCTACCTGATTTCCCACTTGAACATGACTAGAACCTGGTTGGTCTTTAGGTTCTATTTCAATAACCTGGGACTTTGAAGTCCCAACAGTCCCAACACCATCATCCTTGGGTGCCTTAGCAATCATGGATTTTTCATCAAAGGTAACGTCCCTGCTTATCACGAACTTCGAATCTTCTGTACACCAAAGGCGGTAGCCTTTTACGCCCTTCGCATACCCTAAGAATATCGCCTTCTTAGCCCTCGCGTCAAGCTTTCCCTCGTTGACGTGATAATAGGCGGTACATCCGAAAATTCTGAGCCTCTCATAATCTGCATGTTCCCCTGACCACACCCTATAGGGTGTATCACCATCCAATGTCGAATGTGGAGAACGGTTCACAATGTAACATGCTGTAGCCACCGCTTCTGCCCACCATTCGTTGCCCAATCCAGCATAAGATCGCATACTCATTGCCTTCTCCCGCAATGTTCGGTTCAGTCTCTCCGCGACCCCGTTCTGCTGTGGTGTTGACCTGACTGTCCAGTGTCGAACAATGCCCTCCTGATCACAGAACTTCTTGAAAGCACCATCTGTATACTCTGTACCGTTGTCAGATCTTAGTGTCTTCAATTTCTTGCCCGTCCTGTTCTCAACCATTGCTTTCCACTTCTTGAATGTCTCGAATACCTCATTCTTATGCTTAAGAAAATAAATCCAAGCATATCTCGAATGATCATCTATGAACGAGACAAAATACCTGGAACCACCCTTGGAAGTTGTCTGAGCCGGACCCCAAACATCCGTGTGCACATAATCTAGTATACCTCTGCTCTTGTGATTGCTTTTCAAGAATTGGACCCTGTGCGCCTTTCCGTACACACAATCCTCACAAAAATCCATGCAAGGTTTCTTCAGATTCTTCAGCAAACCCTCCTTACCAAGCAGAACCAGACCCTTCTCTGACATGTGCCCAAGCCGCCTATGACACCCCACACCACCACCAAAAAAAAAGACAGAACAAGATATTGAGAACTCGAACTACATGCATCGTGCTCATTTCAATTTTAGTCAATTATGAAAAAAATCATAAACCATCAATAATTTTCATTTGTTCAATGAAGCGTTCATTTATCATTAGCAATGAGTATATTTTCTACATGACACATACTTAAAGAATAATGATATCTGGCATATTCAAGCAAAGAGTAGGGATACGTGGATGTGGAATTTTTTTTTGAAAAGCCAGAGATAAGACTCTGAGAATATATGGAAGTGCTGACAATTTGATGCAACTAATACAAAGATGTTCCAGGAATTCAAAAATCCAGCTCTCTATGCTGTCAAATCTGCCTAGACATTCTTTTGTCAGTTGGTTAGCAATTCAAGATCGTTTGCTCATACAAGATAGACTGATCAATAGAAGGATTGTGAGTGTTAACAATTGTTGTTGGTGCTCTGGTTATGAGAGCAAAGACCATCTCTTTTTTGAATGTCACTACTCAAGGGATGTTTGGGACATGGTTATGAATTGGCTACAATTCATGTGGAGATCTTGTATTTGGAGTCAGATTATAAACTGGTATTTCTTTAGATTGAGGGGGAATGATTTCAAGCAAAAAATTAAGAAAATGACTCTCACCTCAACAATCTATAGTATTTGGTGTGAAAGGAACTCCAGAATTTTCAGACAAGAAGGAAAAACTGTTGTTCAACTGTTTAAGGAGATAAAGTTTAACATTCTATCTAATATCCTCAATGTCTCCTTCTCGGCGGAAGATAAAGAATGGCTTAGTACTTTATAATTTCTTGGGAATGTGAGTAGCTGTTAGTTAACATGTAATCTCAGTCTACTGAGGAAGTTGATGTGCTGAACTTTCAATATTTGGAAGATGGATGAAATTTTTGTTGACAAAAAAAAAGTATATATATTTTCATATCAGGCATGTAAGGATTACAAGAAACACCCTGCTCAGAAGGAATCAATCTAACACTTAAATTCAGTAGGAATTGGATTGTGGTAATCAATCCAAACAATTGAACTCAATAGGAATTGGATTGTGGTACATAGAAGACTGTATGAAATGATAATAATTCAGGATGGATTGTCCAATAGTTGGAAGACAGTTGAAAAGTGTCTTGCCTCAGATTTGTGAACATATCGGTGTGATGTGTACCCGAGATCCACTAAGTGAATAGGAAAAATCATTCTTCCCATTGAATTTTTCAATCTCGTATTTTCCAACTTTAACCGTTTTACTTGTTGACGCCATTCTCTGCTTGTCTTAGGAAATTACCGAGCACCACCTCAAATCAGAAGCTACACCACTCCCAATCTGAATAACAGCTCTGATACCAATTGTTGGGCGCAGAGTCACGCCCACCGCCGCGGAAGCGATATGTCCTGAGAGAGAGCCCTGGCTTTTGTTGTCACAAAAGCACAAGTCAACCTCGATATCTGTGTTTCGCGAAGGATACCCAGACTCAGTAGCGAAATATCTCAGCGAAGTGAGATATCCACTCTTCCTCTAATCAGCGCAAGACCGAATTTTGAGGGATCCTAAAAGCAATAGCCAACAACCCAGAAAAACAATAAATACCCGAGATTTACGTGGTTCGGCAAACTTGCCTACGTCCACGGGAGGGGTGAGGGGAGATTCCACTATGAGAAGAACACCGACGACTTGTACAATCCACAAGCTCGTCTCAAAGAAAAAAATCTGATTTTTACCCAAAAGAAATTGACCTCTCTTTTGTAAATCCCTCTTTTTCTCTCTTTTCAAAAAACTCTCAGCTTTTCTCTCAAAACAGCCGCCAAGAACTCCCTGCAGACTTTTCTCCAAACTGCTGTACCCGCAGACTTTTTCCCTTTGCTGCAGCCGACTAAAATTTGCCCTCTTAGCCTTTTGTTTCCCCGCACAGCAAAAAAACTAGAGATCATAGGTATTTATAGGAGATGATGCGGTTATTAAAATGAAACTTGGGCCTTGGCATTTACCCGCTGGATGTTATCTCTTTTCCCGTGAAAAGATAAGTTCAGCTTTTACCCGCTGAATAAAGCACATAGCTCCTTATCTCCTCACACGGCTTTTACCCGCTGTGTTTTTTTTTCTTTTCTTACCTATTCACAGAGATGCCAGGTTGTCCCCATGTACCCCACGTGTTCACACTAGTATAAACACTTGTGTTGGAAATTAGAGAGTAGATGAGGAGATAATATTTTTTATATTATTCATCAACTAAAAGTGCCTTTATATAGGCTTACAAAACAACTTAATCATCATAAAAATCTAAACTAATTTTAGATTTATTAGCCACTACTCCACTAACAAAATAACAACTAAAGACTAAGTCAACTTTGAATCATTCTTCAACACTCCCCCTTGATCCACTACTCCACTAACAAAATAACAACTAAAGACTAAGTCAACTTTGAATCATTCTTCAACACTCCCCCTTGATTCAAAGTTTCTTGTCATTCCTTTTGAATCTTCATAGAGCACTTCTCTCCATAATCTTGTAAAGCACTTCTCTTCACTTTGTGATGCACTTCTCATCTCAATCTTGTTGACGTACATAATCACCAACATTTCTTAAAGGAGCACTTCTCTCCACAAGCACTTGTCTCAATCTCTCCATGGCGCACATCTCACCATGATTCTTAGAATAAAATTTCTTCTTCAACTGCTTGTGCCATGTTAGCAAAGAAACCTGACTTCACAGAAGGCTTTCCTATACGTTCATAAGGTGCCAACATACCAACCAAGGCAATGTCCACAACAATTCCCACCAAAAGATCACCTGCATACAGCTCAAACTCTGCCCAGAAATCCATCCCCCTCTTATGGACATCAGCAAATGTTGCACAGCAAGAGTCTATAACTATCTCAGTGCCAACTTTAAAAAGAAATGAGGGATCCGCCAGCATTCGATCCCGCAGCATGGAACACGACCTCATCAACATCCCAAGAGGCCAAACTGACCCCTGCAAATCTAGATATCTAAGAAAAAGCAACCTCCGAATTCCCACGGATTTGGCTGCCTCCAACATATCATTAGGCAGCGTCCCCCCTCGAGCCTCCGCCTCTTTCATCACCTCCTCAAACTTTATTATCGGACTGAACTCAATTTCCTCATAATCGTCGTCGTCGTCGCAATTTTGCTGCAATTTGGCTCTGATACCATGTTGGAAATTAGAGAGTAGATGAGGAGATAATATTTTCTATATTATTCATCAACTAAAAGTGCCTTTATATAGGCTTACAAAACAACTTAATCACCATAAAAATTTAAACTAATTTCAGATTTATTAGCCACTACTCCACTAACAAAATAACAACTAAAGACTAAGTCAACTTTGAATCATTCTTCAACACTCCCCCTTGATCCACTACTCCACTAACAAAATAACAACTAAAGACTAAGTCAACTTTGAATCATTCTTCAACAACTTGATGATGTGAATTTTAGAGTTAACTTCTACAAATTCTAGAGGTGGCTTCCATTGAGCTCATGCCATGTAGTACCTAATCATGCATAACGCTTAAATTCACACTTTCAATTGTCCAACTGCTTTAATTACCCTTCATCATGCTCCAATCTTGCGAGCCCGTTTTGCGATATAAGCTAATTTAAGATTCTCCGTGTGTAACACATTACTCAGTTCCATCCACCATAAAAAATAATTAGCCAAACATATAGAGCCCCATAACTCAAAATTTAAACTCATCTACGTCCTCACGTCTATCCAATGTGGAATTATATTTGGAGTATCAAAAAAGATTACGTTTTACTCATCATTTGACGCTCTAGAATGACTAGATCACACATGGAATTAGCATAACAACAGATAAACACGTACGTTTCAATCTCCAAAAGCGGACTAGGTTCTCTCCACACAACGCTTACACATGTAACCATGGCTGGCTCTCATGTTGTGGAGACCACTGAAACAAGATTTGAGTCCCCAATAATGAGGTAACTGATGACGTGGACCCAAACTGCATAATAGACCAAACCAAGAGCCTGAAAGTCTCGTACATGCATGAAAAGTGCCCGCTTTCAGTTATAGGGGTCCCTACATTTTTACTGATGATGTGTGTTCCCATGCACTGCAGTGTATCATATCTCTTCACATGCATGCACGCAGCTGTATATAGACCAACGTACACAAAAAGATCCTATATATCATTAGATCATCACTCTCCCATGATGGGCCTAGCTAGAAAGGTCAGGTTGTGAATGACAAGCTTTCTTTTTAATTTCATTTTTTATTTTTTATTTTTTTGGAGACTGCAACTTCTAGAAAGGATCTTAAGAGATTGTTGATCGTGGATGTGGCAGTAGGCACTATCAAATTGCAACGATCTAATTTGGGAAGGTGTATATCAAAATCTGAACATGGAAAAGATACGGAAAAAAGAGAATTAGTTCCCTAAAGAAAAGGGAAAAAGAAAAAGAACAAACGAAAAAGTTATGGTCAAATGAGAAATTTATAAAGATTGATGTTCTAATATTATATTGGACTAGTTAGATAGGACGTTCATAATGCATACGAAAAAGAATTGAACTGTATTAGGGGCTGTTTGGTTGTTAAAATAAAATCAAATTCTAGGATAGAAAACCCAAAGTTGATTTTCCAACCAATTTGCAATAAATTTGTTAGGAAATGGGGTTCTTAGAAAAGTGGTCAATATATTCACGTATTTTTAAAAGCACATGCCATCCAAACATTATAAAAAAAAATCATTTCTAAAAAAGTGATTTCCATAAATTGTTTCCACCCATTTTTAATTTTTCCCAACCAAACTTAAAGAACAAAAATATTTTCTTGAGAGAAAAAGCCTCAATTTGGTGAGGGGCAAGGCAAAGTTGCTTGGTATATTTCATGGTATTAGACCATTAGCAGTCCATGCGGAGAGTTAAAAAAAGTGTTTGACTTGTAGTTAAATCCTTCATGGATTAGAAATATACTTACAATGAATCCCTTAAGATTGATTAAGAGCTTTGGAGAAGTTTTATTTTAGCCCATGCTAAACACGGTCTTACCTACTTGTTTTGATTTCTCACTTAAAAAACTCTTTTAATCCCTATCTTTTACTATTTTCAACCCTGCAAACATTAAAATGCATACTTTTAACGGAGCCAGAGAGAAAAAAAGAGTATCAAACCAAAACAAAAGCAAAGATTATGAATTAACTTAATAAAAGAACAAAAGTTAATACCATATTTACCTTATTTTTGCTTTTTTACATCTCTACCTAAATATCTATAGTTTTTATTATAGAAAGATTGGTGTTGCTATATATACATTTAGGGAATATGTTATTATTATTGTATTTTTCAATTTTATTCTATATCAATTTAGTGAATGAATATGTCAACATGATATCTATAAAAATTAAATATCTCTATTTGGTTTAGAAAATAAAAAAAACAAAAATTTTGGTAAAAATACTTAAATTATAAAACTTACACTTTCATTCTCTTATGCATTAAGTAGTAGAAAATGAATGGTGGAAAATAATATCCAGAAAATCCTAGATTATCAACTCATATTCATGATTTTCTTACCAAATAAAACAAATATTACATCTTAAAAAAATATTAAAAATGACAAAATTAATAGATGCGTGAAATAAATATGAACCTTGAACTTGAAATTTAAAGAAGGAGCTTGAAAAGGTATTCCTAATTAAACAAAGCAAATAATGTTTAGATTTCTTTTCTTGTTAGTTAATTTTCTTATACTTTAGATTTCTTTTCTTGTTCTTTTATATTCTTATTTTGTAAAATGAGTAGCTAAATCTTGTAGGAATTCTAGAACTGTATGAAACTAGTTTAATTTCTTTTAAGATTTATGAGTTACTCTCTTGTGCTTAAATTAATCATGTTTAGGATAATCAACTAGAGAACTAATTCATAGAAGAAGAATTTGATAATCTATGCTTATCTTAAGTGGTTTGATAGGTATGAATTTTAGAATTAATATTTAGTTGTTGTTCTTTTCATGAATGTTGATTTTTCTTGGATGATAATTTGATAAGTTATGCTTTCCTTAAATGGTTTGATTGACTATACTTAGAAAATCTAAAGCAAAATATGATAAATAGAGAATAGTTTATAAATCTTAAATGAAACAAACTAGTAGATTCTATTCTAGATTTCTATCTTCTCAACTTGATTTCCTCCATTTTCGATTTGTCTTGATTTTCCTTTTCTTGAATTTTTCTCTTCTTGGATTTAAATTTTTGTGAATTTTTTCTTTTCTTAAATTTTGTTCTTTGGAAAAATTGTGTCAATGCCCCAAATTTGAGAAGCCTATGCGACCCATCCCCTCTTACTTTTTACCAATGTGCTTAAGCCCTCAATTATTCAAAAAATTGTGCTCGAGCCCCTCCAGCGCATCTTTAGCCCAATTTTATATGTATTTTATCAAAAATCCAACTTTACCCCTCCCCAAAATCACCATTATCCCTCCTCCATTAAAATGCTCACGTCTTCTTCCTCCTCTTCCTCCTCTATCCTCATCTAAAAATCTAAGTGCCCTTAACCCTAGCAATCTCACCTCCTTGGGGTTCAAATCTATTGGACTGCTAGCTATTATCTACCAATGAAAGTACTTCAAAAAGTGGATGAGTTATGCAGGAATTATCTGTGGGGGAAAAATGACCAGTCTCTCAAAGTTGCTCTTGTTTCTTGGGAGAAAATTTGTTTGTCTAAAGATCAGGGAGGCCTGGGTATATATTCTGCTGCAAATTGGAACAGAGCCTCTGCCATTAGGAACATGTGGTATGTTCACATCAACAAAGAGCTGCTGTGGATCAGATGGATTCATGGTAATTATTTGAAGAGAGACAGCATATGGCAAGTAAAAGCAAGAAATGGGGATTCTTGGACTTGGAAGCAGATGTTGAAAATAAGAGACAATGCTTTGATTCAATGTGGAGGGGAGCATTAATATGCCAATAAATCCATAATAAAATTATACACATGACCTTCAGGTTCTAAAATAAGTTTCATAATTCTAGTAAAGTGCCATGGAGCAACACTGTTTGGGGAGGTTTGAACTATCCTAAACATTCCTTTATTTGTTGGCTTGCTGTCCAAAACAGGTTGCAAACAAGGGATAGATTGATGAAGAGAGGGATCGTAAGTGAAAATATGTGCACCTTATGTTCCGGTCAAGAGAACAGAGACCACTTATTCTTTGATTGCCCTTTTTCAAGTGAGATTTGGAACCAGGTGATGTTGTGGCTCCAATTCAAATGGAGAGCCTGCAATTGGCATAATCTTCTGGACTGGTACTGTAACAAGCTTAGAGGTAGAGGTGACAAAGTGAAGATCAAAAGACTGGCGTTTACTACCACCCTGTACAAAATTTGGTGTGAACGCAACTGTAGAATCTTCAAACAACAGTGCAGGAGCAAAGACCAATTGATAAAGGAAATCAAGATGGACATACTGATCATTGTCCTTAATAGCTCATTGGCGGATAACCTCAAAGAATGGATTAGTCTCTGTTAATAGCTTAGAAAGATATATGATCTTTTTTCTGATTTGTTTTTGATTTCTTGATACCTCACAAAGGAGGTTCTTGATGTTCTCAAAAGCTTACATTTGGTGAATGAATAAAATTTATTTCATTGACCAAAAAAAAAAAAAAATCTCACCTCCTCCTCCCACTGCAATCACTCCTCCCCCACCACCACCATTGACCTCATGATCCCCTCATTCCATCATCCTCTTCTCTTGCTCCTTCCTCATTCTCTCCTCTGTCTCCTGCCTCCTCTCAGTACTCTCCCAAGTAATTCTAACCCCATCCACCAACCCTCTCTTATTCCTCCTCCTCCTCCTCCACCCCCTCCTCAGAATCTCCTTATTCTACTCCTGCAAGTGTAGAAACCCTAGGTGCAAGGGATTGAAGAAGGCGATAAAGTTAAGTGTCCATATTTAAACCGAGTATTGGATGAGGGAGAAGGGAAGGAGTAGAACGAGATCGAAGATCTACCGTGAAAAAGCGGGCAACAAGGGAGGAACCCCGATAATGAGGTTTTGCGTGCCGAGCTGAGGAAGATGGCATCGTTCAATAGCCAGACTGTGTTACTATTTCGAGTGAGGTTTTGGTGTCAGCTTGCTAGTTGGAGGTTTGGGGGCCGAAGAAGGGCCGACAAGGAATTGGAGGCTAGAGTTAAGGTTTTGGCACTTCAAGGTAGTTGGGTGCAATAAAGGTGTTTGATGAAATGCCATACATGAATGTTGTTGCTTGGATCTATGCTATACTATTAAATCTTGAATTCATCAAAAGAAGCAGCTCAAATTACTATGTTTTTTATTGTTTTATTTTGTTGGTCGTTCATAAGATACGAGAGAGATTTTTTAGAGGATTAGTCTTTGTTTAAAATTTTATTGTACATAGGTCATTTTGTTGGCTTTAAAATTATATGTAGTTTGTATATAATGTATTGGTAATTAAGAAACAAAAGCCTACATACAAAAATGTTTATTTGAAATAGTAGATGTATAAATATTTAGTAGATTAATTGTTAAGTTTTACTTAATACACGTGAACTATAGCTAAATAACTATTAACGTTTACATGTTCCCTGTTAAGTATAGTTGATTAAGTGTTAACTTTTTTCTTTTATATGTGAATTGTAGCTGATTAACTATTAACATTTAGTTGTTCCATGTAAAGTATAATTGAGTAACTGTTAACTTTGTTCTTTTGAATGTTAAGTATAGTAGATTAATCGTTATATTTTACTTAATGCATGTAAACTATAGTTGATTGACTGTTAATGTTTACCTATTCCATGTTAAGTACAATTGAGAAATTGTCAACTTCTAAATTATGAGAACTTAATAGGTACTTGATTAGTTGTTAAGTTTTAGTATAAACTTAATAGATACTTGATTAATTAACAGATATGACCTAACTTTAATATATATGTTAGAACCTAAGTAAGTACTTTGAAACATTAACAAGAATGATATAACATTATCTAATCTATGTTAACAATATCAATTATCTATTAAGTTTATTAGAACTAAAAAATTAAACAAACAAAGTTAAATGTTAACAATTTAAGAGTTAAGTAATCCTTAATAAGTACTTCGTGAATTTTAATAGACATATATTAACAATTACTTGATATTTTACATTATATAGTCTTATTCTTTTCTCCCATTCCTTCTAGTAGTAATTGGCAGCAATATCTTGATCTTATCTTTTGGTACAATACGGTTCTCATAATTCAAAAGTTAACAATTTCTCAATTATACTTAACATGGAACATGTAAACGTTAATAATCAATCAACTATAGTTTACATGTATTGGGTAAAATATAATAGTTAATATACTATACTTAACATTCAAAAGAACAAAGTTAACAGTCACTCAATTATATTCAACATGGAACAGCTAAACGTTAACAATTAATCAGCTACAATTCATATGTATTAGGTTAAACATAACAGTTAATCAACTAAACTTAACACTTAAAAGAAAAAAAGTTAACACTTACTCAACTATACTTAACATAGAATATGTAAACATTAACAGTTAATTAGCTATAGTTCACGTGTATTAAATAAACCTTAACAATTGATCTACTAAATATTTATACATCAATTATTTTAAATAAATATTTTTGTATGTAGGCTTTTACCAACGCATTATGTACAAACTACATATAATTTCCAAGCCAATAAAATAACATATGCACAATAAAATTTTAAACTAAGGCTAATCCTCTCAACAATCTCTCTCATATCCTATGAACGACCAACAAAATAAAACAATAAAGATCATAGTAATTTGTGCTGCTTTTTTTGATGAATTCAAGCTTTAATAGTATAGCATAGCTCCAAGCAACAACATTCTTGTGCAACATTTCATCAAACACCTTTATTGCAGCCAACTACCTTGAAGTGCCAAAACTCTAACCCTAGCCTCCAATTCCGCTTCGACCCTTCTTCGGCCACCAAGCCTCCAACTTTAATAGCAAGCACTCGCACATCACTCGAAATAGCAGCCTAGTCTGGTCATTGACTGACGCCATCTTCGTCAGCTCGGCACGCATAACCTCATTATGCCCACATTTTCATGGTAGATCTTCGATCTCCTTCCACTCCTTTCCTTCTCCCTCACACAATCCTCAATCTGAATCTGGACACCAAACTTTAGCGTCTTCTTCAATCCCTTGCACTTATGATTTATGCATTTGTGGGAGTAGAATAAGGAGATTCTGAGGAGGGGGTGAAGGAGGAGGAGGAGAAGGAGGAAGGAGAGAGGGTTGGTGGGTGGAGTTAGAATTACATGGGAGAGGACTTAGAGGAGGCGGGAGAGAGAGGAGAGGATGAGAAAGGAGCAGGAGAAAAAGATGAAAGTCTATGTTCGTCAGCTCTAAGGTCATCTTCTCGGCATACAAATCCTCAGGTAAGTACCATTTTTATTCTTTTTACCCTTGGTTCCTAAATATATTTAATTTCTTTGTACTAAATGTATTTTGATCTATCATGTTGTACCTTATGTCATCTTTGATAAATTCTTGAGTTATATTGATATTTTCTGTAAAAAATATGTATGCATGTGAATATCAACCCTAAAGTTATAAATATATAATGAAATATAGTGATCCATATTTCATATGCTAGGTTTTGGTAGTTGTATGCGCTAATTTCTATTCTACATGCATATGGCAATTTTTGACGATGTTTCGACAATTTTTTACAAAATCATAGATGACAAATTCATGTTTTAATTGATTCTATGATCATGATATTTATTCCATATATGTTAGTTTTGTTTTATCATGTTGAAAAAACATAGAAAAGTATCCTAAAGCTTGTCGCAATAAAGATACGAGAAACCCTAGTTCAAAAATTAGGAAAATCTGTTGAAACCTAGTTTCAAACATTTGGTTAGGATTTTCAGATGTGTGGTCCGTAGTTCACACATATGCATGGAAATTTCATATGTCTCTGTTTTTTGTTTTTTGATTTTGAGTTTCCATCTGTTGATGTTCAAATATCTGGTTCAATTTGCCAGACGTCTAGTACGAATTTCAGACGTCTGGTGAGATAATTTAGATCCCTAAAAACATGCACAACTATTTTACTTTTGTTTTATGAATGATTTGACCTCATAACTTCTTCATTTGACTTCCGATTATAATGAAAATCTGTGAGCACCTTTTTCATTATATTTTTAGTGTGTTCAACGTTTTGTTTGATGTTTTTGAATTACATTTTGATAATTAGCTGGTTGAATTAAAACGTCTAAAAATACATTTTTCCTATGAATTTGAGTCTTGAACCCAAACTTTGGAGTTGCTTTAAATAAGAACATGGGTTTCTCCGCAACAAAATGGGCTATATATGATGTTGACTCTTGATAAAATGGTTCAACCCTGTAGATAATAACTATACTCTTAAAGATTGCACCTGCAAACCAACATAAATTAGGAGTTTAAATATTAACGTTTGTCTTGATCAACGTGCAAGTGGATGTGAAAAATGGAGATTCATGGGTATGAAAACAGCTCCTAAAAGTCAGAAATAAAGCAATTGGTCACTGTGATGGTGTGGAGAATTTACAAAATCTAATTCGAACTTGCTGCAGTAACTCAAAGATCAAATTATCAGCATTATATCATGCTCTGTCCTCTGCTGAAAACAAGGTGCCATGGTGCTCTACTATCTGGGGAGGTATTAATTATCCAAAACATTCTGTTATCTCTTGGTTAGCTGTCCAAGATAGGCTTCTAACTCAAGACAAACTGATTAGGAGAAGGATAATTCAAACAAATCAGTGTTTTCTTTGCTCAGGAGCTGAAACTGAAAGTAGGAATCACTTATTTTTTGATTGCAAATTCTCTAAAGATGTCTGGAATAACATAATGGGCTGGCTTTGCTTCAAGTGGAGAAGCTGTGATTGGAATCAGTTGTTAAACTGATATAGTTTCAGTTTGCGGGGAGGAAGATTCAAACATAATGTCAAAAGATTGGCTTTAACAGCAACAATCTATAGCATATGGATGGAGCGCAATGGAAGACTATTCAATCAAAAATCAAGGACAGTTGATCAGCTAGTTAAATTGATTAAAGTGGATATGATGATTGAAATTATTAACAGTGATATAGATGCTGAAAGTAGGAAATGGATGCAGCCGTTTTTGATTCTTCCAGGCAACAGTGTATAATACAGGGAGTTTTTTTTCCCCTCTTTTGGGTAGTTTGGATATGTTGTTTAACAGAGCTCTACATATCTTGAGCTTTAGATGCAAGTTTTTTTGGTTTTGATATCTCAATATTTGAGATTCTTGATGTACATATCTTCTTCATTTTGGAGATGAATAAAAGTATTTTCATTTACCAAAAAAAAAACGTGCAAGCTTTTAGCTAAAATAGTGGTGAATACAATAGGTGCAAACTTGTTGCCTATAGAATTGTGGATATAACTTATTGAGACGAGATAACATCATCGAATAGTTAAAATATGATTTTCCAAACTTTTAGAATTTGTGTATTACACATTTAAGTATTGAGTGATGATCTGTAAAGTGTGAGTGTGAGGATTTGCAATCTCCATGCTTTTGTGTTTGATTTCATACTTGATAATTAGTCATGTACTATAGAGAAGCTGAGATTAAACAACGTCATTTGTAATCACCTTAAAACAAGTTGTTCGTAAAATATTAGATTTAAATTGGGGAGAATAAATAATAATTTGGATTTATAATGTGTGAGATTTGATTTAGGTGTTTGATATGCTTATTATTGAAATTTCATTTTGCATTGCCGAGGTGTGATTTTATTGTCCACATTAAATTGACCAATATTATTATTTAATCTCAGATAATATAAATTTAATTTAAGTGTGTTAGGAAATTGCAATTTGTTTGCACATGCTTGTGTGATTTATGCATTTACCCATGTTGAGTAATGTAGTGTGTTTATGTTTTTGTACATTCGTGTTTTAGGATTTTAGAGTACCACAAGCTAGTTAGGAGTACCGATATAAGTACCTTTTGAGAGATACGATTAGTAGGAATGTTCCAACATGAGTTAAGAGATGTTGCCAGTTCTTATTTGCTCAATCATGCACATCTTTCTGTATTCCTATTCAACCTTGATATTATCTCAATTATTGAATCGCTAATGAATATCCTTTTGACCTTTTATCCATTAGATTTTATTTGTATGGCGATTCACATTTTCACACTTCCATCATTTGGGTCTTACACTATGGTGGTACTTGCCATTATCCACCCCGAAGGATTTGTTTTTATTATTGTTAGCATTTTCTTATCTTTTACGGGTGTTTAGCATATTCCGGAGTAGAGAGTTAATTGAGTCAGGAACAATAGTTACACACATATTTGTTGATTTTATCTTGGTTTTAGAAATAAATTTCTCACAAGATCAGATTTTTATATGATATTTTCCGTAAATTCATGTTTTAGAAAAAAGATAGGCATGCAAATTAGAGGCTTAAGTATATCATTTAGATTTAATTAATGTCCAAGTGGTGTGCTGCCAGTCTACTCATGTGTCATTTAGGTCTCAGAGCATGACAGAATTTGAGTTGTATCAGAGCGAAGGCTTCAAAATGAGTTAAAATTTATTTTACATATTTTTTAAAATTTGAGCTTTTAAAATATTTTTGTAAGAAAAGGTTTATTTTTGAAAACATGAAATTTTTGTAATAAAAGGTTCATTTTGTAAGTTATTGTTTTAAAACATGAAATTATATGGGATGTGCGTATGAAAATAGATGCATTATAGGTGAAATGGTTACATGAATACTATATGAGGAGAGCTACTGTTTAGGATCTACATGCTAAAGTTGGTGACTCTTGGTGTTGTAACAATTGATGAAAATCAGAGGCTATTTTTGATCTTTGTGGGGATATGCATATGCCATAACCTTGATGGACTCTCTTCAGCAAGTAAATTGAAAATTTTCATATTTATAATGGGATGGTGGTTGCTCTAATCAAAATGTTTGCTAGTATAAGATTATTTGGGGTTCTATGCATACCCCGAAAACATTTTGTTATCTCTTGGCTAGCTTTTCACAATAGGTTACTTACTTAAGATAGGTTATAAAAGTTTGACATTCACTAGTAGAAAAATGAGCAAACCAGATGGAGCAAACTAGACAGAATTATTTTCCATCTAGTTTAAGGCAAACTAAACGAAAAATTCTGTCTAGCTTACTCCGTCTAGTTTGAAGCAACCTAGATAGAAAATTCCATCTAGATTACCATACTAGACAGAAGGGTTATTTTTTTTAAATTTTCCAATCATTCTAGATGGAATTTTCGTCTAGGATGCAACCTAAATGGAATAACCATCTAGGTTGTTGCAAAAAAAAAAAACTTTCCCCACACC
>NC_033801.1:28760091-28785529 GCF_001876935.1 Asparagus officinalis
GCCCCCCTTATCCCACCTCTTCGCCACCCTCCTCTCTCTCTCTTGCTGCACATCGTCGCCTAGCCCTCGTTAGCCTGTCCCCTACGACCCCGCCGCCCTCTCTCCTCTCTCCCTCTTCCTCAATTCGTCGCCTTCCCCTGACCCCCTTAATTAAAAAATCCCTAAAATCGTAACTCCCCTACCCCTCGCGTGATGTTCCCGCTCTCTCTTCCTTAGCCCAACCGCGACCATCGCATGATACACCTGTCGTTTTGGATCTTATCGTCTCTCATCTCCTTAAAAGATGTGATTTTCATGAAATTTTTAAAAATTTGAAATTTTATATTTTTTATTGTTGAATTTAGTTTAAAGACCATAAATTATGATCCAAAAATAAATGAGTTTGAATCTTGTAACCCTAATTAGAAAATTTTAGTTATATATTAACCCTAACTGAACTATGTTTTACCCTATTTGAACAACACTTATAATTGTAAATCTAATTAAACACTTGTGAACTATTAATCCTAATTGAACACTCGATTTATGATAGCAGATTTACACTAAGTTTCGTTCGTGTTATAAGTATGTGTGATTATGTAAGTTTGTGATGTGAAAATATATGAAATAAAAAATTTTCAAAAAATAGAGCGACATATAACATATTATAATTTTTAATAATGTGTTATATATCTAATTTAGGTGAATGAAAAAATAACATTATCCTTAGACTTCTGTCCAATAATTACATCATATTCTTTGGACATATAATATAAGATAGACGAATCATATTTGTGTAGGAGATAAAGTTTTCTCCCAAAAATGATTATTTACTTTATATTATATGAAGAAAGAATTGGTATTAAAATTCATAATTATTGGATCTGTCCTTCTCGGACGAGTTAGGAATATAGTAGTACATACATCCAACTTTGTATACTTTGTATGTTTTCATTTCTTAAAAGTTTCGACAGCACGTATTCGTTATTCTCCGACAATAGGCGTATATTGTTCTGCATTTTGGTCTTTTGCTGATACGCATAATAACATCCACACAGTGTAAAGGGAGAATAACGGGTAGGTGCCACCGAAATTTTTAAAATATAAAAATATACAAAGTATACAAAGTGGGATGTTAGCACTACTATATTCTTAATGGATAGAAACCTTCCTATGATAGCCGCCAGAGTGGTCTAATTAGTTTCTATATATGTTTCAGATATATTTTATGTAGAAAAATAATTTTATTGTTAAATGATATATGTACGTAAGTATGATGTGTGTTGTATGTATATTGTCACGAAGAGTTAGGAATTTACTAGTAGTAGTGAGATTAATCATAGTTAATAATTATATATAATATACAGATGAGGATAATTCCTGACAAATCATGGATAGATATTCCATGACTTGAAAGATTTCATGACACACAATATAAGGAGGGATGTGACGCCTTCATGTGGTAGCCGAAATGAATCTAGAAAATTTAAGTAGCGGTGCTATGTATTGTCCCCATTGTAGGTATATGAATATGAAGCTGCAGAATAGAAATGATATACAGATCCACCTAATAAAACCAAGTTTGGGGAAAAAATATAAATATTGGTCATATCATGGGGAATGCTGAACTGAAGATGAGGATTCAAATGTGCATGTTGGTACCTCCGGTGGTTTACAGATAGACGACACAGAAACAATGTTCAATAATATTTTTTCTCGTCCTATCAAATATGATATCGATGATAATGTTGAGGATGATATCGGAGATAAAAGTGAAGATGATATTGAAGATGATGCTGAAGAGGTTGGAGATGTCGAAGGTGCAGACAATATTAAATATATGCATTCCTCTGCAGACATAAAATGAATAATGAAGATACTAGAAGATAGTGAAAATGACCTATATGAGGGTTGTACCGAGTGCTCTAGATTTTTATTTATACTAAAACTCCTATATATTAAGACACTTAACGAAATGTCTGATAATTATTTTAAAATGCTTCTTGATTTGCTTCGGACGGTAATTCCTAGAGGAGTGATTAGCATACTCCAAACTGTTGGCCTCCTTGTTTTGATGATGATTTACAAATAATTTACTACTAATGTTGTTTGTCTAGTGTTTGTGCATTCCTATGTATTGTAGACAAACAACGTAGTTAGAGGTTGGATGGATTGTGTCATAATGATCATATCAAATGGAGGTTGGCGGAATGACGGGTTGAAGCAACATACAATTCAAGTTAAAGATCAAGTTCAAGCTTCATCCGCAACGTGTACCAAGTTGATCCACAATGAAGATCAAGATCATTGCTTGGGTAATTTAGTATAGGTTTATATTATGTGTGTTTAATACGTTAAGATCAATATCTATACACACACATTTATTGGTTTCTTCGTGTGTATATATATATATATATATATATTTAAAATCAGATATACAGTTTTTGAGTATCAGTTTTCGGTCGACCGAACCGGTCGACCGAACCTGAGCTCTCGTGTTCACTGGGCGACAGAGAGTCTGTCGGTCGACCGGTCCGGTCGAACCGAAAGCTCCATCGGTCGACCGCACCGGTCGACCGACGATGGTCAAGAACAGTCCTTCGTGTTTTTGTTCTCCGTCGGTCGACCGACAGAATTTCCGGTCGACCGCTAATGTATCCGTTAGCTTCCAACGGCTATTTTTCTGAGCTATTTGCTGGGGCTGTTTTTGTCTTTTGTTAGGGGTTTTGGCTGAGTTTTTGAGTGGGTATAAATACCCTATTGCTGTTCTCTTTCAACCTAACTAAGAGAATTGTTTAAACAAGTTTAAGGGTGTTTTGTGTTTATTTAAAAGAGTGTTTAAGAGTTTTGTTTGTGAAGCAAATTTCACAAAGAGCAAGTGGAGATCATCCTTTGGTGTTTGAGCATTCACTCTTCTCCCACTCTCTTGTCATCTTTAGAGAAGTGTTTCTAAACTCATCTAGCAATTTATTATTTTGATTATAATTTCCATAAGCTAGATTTATATTGAGTTTAGTTTAATTGATTTTATTTATCTCTTTGTACACACACAACCATTTGAGCTTATTGTATTTACATTCATAGTATAATTGGGTTGTGGGATTGTGTAACTTAGAGAGTGAACTTATAATTCGTTCTCATTTATTATAGAGAACAAACAATTTGTATTGAGCTTAATTGTGAGGATTCACTTGTAATACACTTGTACACCGAGAGAAGTGTGTGGTGAGAGACGGGGTCGAATCCAAGAGGAGTGGCGTCGGTTGACGTGCCTAGGGAGAGGTTGTAACCCAGCACTTGAGGAGGAGGACACGGGCTAGGACCAACACTTAGTGTGTGAGGTGTGATTGCATAGTGATTGTATTGTGAGGTGTAAACGTTGTTCGGGTGAACGTAGAAAACCCGGTTGTGATAGTGGAGATCTCCTCGAGGTGAGGAGCGGAGACGTGGGTCGTGGGGACCGAACTCCGTAATCATATTGTTTGTTTGTGATTGCATTGGCGCACTTCCTTTTATGTTCATATCTTATATCACCTTTGTATATTGCTTGTTGATTTATTTCATCCACTATCTAGTTCATTTTGTTTACCCTTGTGTTGTTTATATAGCCTTGCATATATCTCATAGTATATCTCTTTACTAGGATATTTACCTTTGTTCATATTGCTTATCCTAGCTCATATACATTGTTGTATTTCATACTTGCTAGGATAACTTATTAATATATTTTAATTGATATTTAATCGGATTAGATTAGCATAAGACCCTAATCACCCCCCTCTAGGGTCTAACAATTGGTATCAGAGCTTGGTGCTCTTTGATTTAAGGTCTAATCACCTTGAGTTAAAGATCCAAGTTAGCTTATTGTGCTAATCTAATTTTGAGCTTTATTTGTATCTTGCTTGCGTTTTATATTATGGATATGCATGGTTTAGGTTATGCCATTAATATTTCTCCTAGATTAGATAATTTTCCCTATGCCCAATGGTGTGTTAGATTTAAACTTTTTGTTCAATCTAAACACTTTGATTTATGGGAAATTATAGATGATGCTTGTATTGTGTCCACTTTGGAGAAATCCAAGTGGAATAAGAATGATCATCGTATGTTTACAATGAACAATATTTTGTTAGAATATTTGCTAAATGCTTTTAATTCATCTATGTCTAACAAGTTTGTTCATTTTGATAGTGCTTACAAACTTTGGAAATTTATAGAAGCACATCAAGGAGACTTGGAGGCGATCCGACAAGCTTTGGAGGATCCCGCTTCAAGTTCATATGGAGCATTATGCACACGTGCACTAGGCGATAGCCCTAGTGAGGTTTGCGAGTTCGAAACCACTAATGACTTATCTAGTGATGAACTTGCTTGTGCTAGTGAAAAATTATTACATGCCTTTAACAAATTAAAGAAAGCATGAAGATTTGAAATCCGATCATGAGTTGTTAGCTTCTAAGTTTGATACTATTTCTAATAAGAATATGATCCTCAAAGAAAAGAATGATAAATTAAAATTGGATCATGATTCTTTAATTTCAAACTTTGCTATTTTAACTCATGAAAGAGATAATGCCATGTTAGAAGTAAAGAACATACAAAATGATACTGCTTCTTTTATAAATAACTATATATGTTCTACTTCTAATAACAATACTTGTATGCATAATGATGAGTTGAATCATGTTAAGGATCACATATCATCTTTAGATTCAACCCTTAAAACATGTATTGTTAATCATGATAAGCTTATGAACATGTGTGCTAAGTCTCATGCTAAAATATCTAAACATCCTATTCATCATGCACACATGTATAGCAAAGTCTACAAATGCACAAATTACGGTCGTAAAGGCCATCTTGCTAGATTTTGCTATGATGCACATAACCCCACTAAGATTCAATTTAATCCTCCTTATGCATCTCATCAAGCTTCATCATCATATTTTGCACACACACATGCACACATTGCTCATCATAAACATGCACGTGTGTATAAATGTGATCTATGTGGTCGGTTTGGCCATTTGGCAAAGTTTTTCTTTGACATGAAAAAGAATTCTAGTTTGCCAAATGTTTTTCATAGACCACATGTGCTTAAGTGTGATATTTGTGGTAGATTTGGCCATTTGGCAAAGTTTTGTTATGAGTTGAAAAAATATTCAAACTTGCCAAATTTCTCAAGTAGACCACCTTTGTTTAATGATGTTTCTCATTTGTAAAATAATTTTAAGAGACAATCTTCATTTGCAAATGATTCCCGTGCACGAGCTAAAGGTCCACAAAAACAAATGGATCTCTTTCATTGCACAAATTACAATCGGAAGGGTCATTTGAATGAATATTGTTTTGACCGTGTTAGTGCATCACATGTGTCCAAGAGGGTTCATAACCCTAGGGCTTTGAGCTTTAATGATAGGGGTCATGTCCCTAAACCTTTTGGTACCAAAATTACTTGGGTACCAAAATAAATTTGATTTTAAACCAAGAATTTTAGTATTTTTATTTTTCTTTGTCTTGGTTTTGAAAATTATGTTTTAAGATCTTTTGGTTATGAAAACAATTTCACTTTTATAAAATCTTTTGTTTTCATGATTATTAGTTTTGATTTTGATGAGAGGTTTGTATTTATATAACCCTCTAGATTTATTGGGTGTTTATTCCCAAATCATGTTTACCGGATGCTAGAATGATTATATGAGTTGAAACAAGCTTAAGAGCTTGATATATTGTTGCCTCTCTTGAAATTCTTTTGTCAAAGATTTTGTTTTGACTTGTTGCTTTGAATTCATTATATTTCACTTATATGATGATATTTATATGTTTGTGCTCATGGATCATCTATTCGTACCTTATAATGTATTCTATGAGTGGTTTGATCAAGTTATGTAAAGAAAATTTTCTTTTTGATCAAACATTATTTTTGGACTCAAATCTTGATTTATGATTTCATTTGAGTGATTTGTTTTCACTTGAAAACTTTTTTCATGGTTCTCATGTTTTCCTTTTCTTTTGATTTCATAAATCTATCTTTACACATGGTTTTTATGGTCTTTGATATGAGACACTATTTTTCATATTGATATATTCATATGCGTTCTCATTATCTCTTGTATGTGAGTGATATTTAGCATATTCATGTATGCTTGCTCACATATGTTTGCCATGATCTTCATTTCATATATTCTTTATGGCATTTTGATAGGGGGAGCAATCCCTATATCTTTTTATATGTTATACTCACCTATGCTTATTGATAGGGGGAGCTTTCGCTCTCTTATTCTTTTTGTTCCCTTTTTGATGTTGTCAAAGGGGGAGAAATATTGTGAGTATATGTATATTCTTTCTTGTTTATATGCATGTGAATTATAATTTATATATTCATTTCCTTTCATACATATATCATTTTTGTAAATTGTTTGTCATCATCAAAAAGGGGGAGATTGTTGGCCTCCTTGTTTTGATAATGATTTACAAACAATTTACTACTAATGTTGTTTGTCTAGTGTTTTTGCATTTCTATGTATTGTAGACAAACAACGTAGTTGGAGGTTGGATGGATTGCGCCATAACGATCATATCAAATGGAGGTTGGCGGAATGACGGGTTGAAGCAACATACAATTCAAGTTAAAGATCAAGTTCAAGCTTCATCCGCAACGTGACCAAGATAGAGCTTCGTTGAAGATCACAAGCTTGGGTAGAATGTCGGATTGAAGCCTAACATACAATTCAAGTTAAAGATCAAGTTCAAGCTTCATCCGCAACGTGTACCAAGTTGATCCACAATGAAGATCAAGATCATTGCTTGGGTAATTTAGTATAGGTTTATATTATGTGTGTTTAATATGTTAAGCTCAATATCTATACACACACATTTTATTGGTTTCTTCGTATATATATATAGTTATATATATATATATACATAAGTTTTGGTTTTTATGCATATATATAGTTATCTATATACATACATGTGTTTTGAGTTTTTATGATTATATATATGAAATTATATATTTCATATTTTCTATTGTGTTTTTGAAAACATTGCATAGAATATGCAATTTTGTGAAAATATTATATTCTTAGTTTGTAGACTTCAATATCAGTTTATACATGTTTTACTAAGTCTATAAAAACATTTCACAAAGTTTTAAAAGTTGGTTTATGTCAAAACATCAAAATTCAAGTATCTCATATTTTCATGTTTTGGACTATTTTGTAAAATAATGATATTTTTCATTTGGGAGGTCCTTTCTGATAACCAGTCGCCGTAGCATGTTTATTATCATGTCTACAATCATTCCCAAAGTTTTATATTTTTTGGAATTTATTTGATATTTTTAAACAGTGTTTTAAATCAGCATATCAGTTTTCTGCTGTGTCAGTTTTCGGTCGACCGCACCGGTCGACCGATCATTTGTTCTTTCGTCACCATGCAGCAGAGAGTTAGTCGGTACCGCACCGGTCGACCGACGATGGTCCAGAACAGTCCTTCGTGTTTTTGTTCTCTGTCGGTCGACCGACAGAATTTTCGGTCAACCGCCAATGTATCCGTTGGCTTCCAACGGCTATTTTTCTGAGCTATTTGCTGGGGCTGTTTTTGTCTTTTGTTAGGGGTTTTGGCTGAGTTTTTAAGTGGGTATAAATATCTTATTGCTGTTCTCTTTCAACTTAACCAAGAGAATTGTTTAAACAAGTTTAAGGGTGTTTTGTGTTTGTTTAAAAGAGTATTTAAGAGTTTTGTTTGTGAAGCAAATTTCACAAAAGAGCAAGTGGAGATCATCCTTAGGTGTTTGAGCATTCACTCTTCTCCCACTCTCTTGTCATCTTTAGAGAAGTGTTTCTAAACTCATCTAGCAATTTATTATTTTGATTATAATTTCCATAAGCTAGATTTATATTGAGTTTAGTTTAATTGATTTTATTTATCTCTTTGTACACACACAACCATTGAGCTTATTGTATTTACATTCATAGTATAATTGGGTTGTGGGATTGTGTAACTTAGAGAGTGAGCTTATAATTTGTTCTCATTCATTGTAGAGAACAAATACTTTGTATTGAGCCTAATTGTGAGGATTCACTTGTAATACACTTGTACACCGAGAGAAGTGTGTGGTGAGAGACGGGGTCGAATCCAAGAGGAGTGGCGTCGGTTGACGTGCCTAGGGAGAGGTTGTAACCGAGCACTTGAGGAGGAGGACACGGGCTAGGACCAACACTTAGTGTGTGAGGTGTGATTGCATAGTGATTGTATTGTGAGGTGTAAACGTTGTTCGGGTGAACGTAGAAAACCCGGTTGTGATAGTGGAGATCTCCTCGAGGTGAGGAGCAGAGACGTAGGTCGTGGGGACCGAACTCCGTAATCATATTGTTTGTTTGTGATTGCATTGGCGCACTTCCTTTTATGTTCATATCTTATATCGCCTTTGTATATTGCTTGTTGATTTATTTCATCCACTATATAGTTCATTTTGTTTACCCTTGTGTTGTTTATATATCCTTGCATATATCTCATAGTATATCTCTTTGCTAGGATATTTACCTTTGTTCATATTGCTTATCCTAGCTCATATACATTGTTATATTTCATACTTGCTAGGATAACTTGTTAATATATTTTAATTGATATTTAATCGGATTAGATTAGCATAAGACCCTAATCACCCCCCCTCTAGGGTCTAACACAAACAACTTATCAGGCTGAGAAGATTGTCTCCGCTCTGGGTGTTGATTATAATAGTATTGATGCATGTATTAATGATTGTATCATGTACCACAAAGCAAATAAAGACCTTCAAGAGTGTCTGACATGTGTAGTTTTTAGGTGGAAGCAACGCACATACTCTTCAACAAGGAGTACAATGGAGACAGAGGTGACACAGAAAAAATTCCAACAAAGGTGCTTCGTCATTTTCCATTGGCCCCTAGATTGCGACGATTGTACATGAACAAGGACATGGCAAATAACATGAGGTGGCACAAGAAAGATCGAGTAGACGATAATAAATTAAGACATCCTGCTAATACTTTATCTTTGAAGCATGTTGATAAAATTTATTCTCGCGTTGCCGATGATTGTAGAAATGTCAGACTAGGCCTATCTAGTGACGAATTCAATCTGTTTAGGGTAATGAGTTCTGACTGGTCTATCTGGCCAGTTGTATTAATGCCATATAATTTACCTTCATTGATTTGTATAAAACAATCGTATATGATACTCTCATTATTGATACCCGGTAAGCACACACCAAATAATGATATTGATGTCTATTTAGAGCTGCTAATTGATGAGTTGAAACAGTTATGGTCTGAGGGCATATTGACGTATGATGCCCATCTTAAAGAGTCGTTTAGATTACGTGCTATTCTATTATGAACTATTAATGATTTTCTCGCTTATGCTAATCTGTCCGGTTGGTCTATGAAGGGCAAGTGTGCTTGTCCTGTATGTGGTTTGGAATTTAAAGATCTTCAATTACCATATAGTCAAAAGAGTTGTTATTGGTTTAATTGTAGGTGGTTGTTCTTGAGTCATAAGTATAGAAAATCATTCGTTATATTTGATGGCACAATTGAGAAGAGAATGAAGCCGCGCCAGCTGATAAGAGTTGAGATCGTAAAATTACTTGAGGGGTATCCAAAAGTTAGGTTTGGAAAAAATCGTTATTCTAAATCCGACCCGCTTGGAGTAAGAGATTACTTAAAGATAAAAAATTTATTAAAATGTAAGCGAACGGTCCGAAAAATGTAAGTTGAGAATGAAACTGAAAAATTACCTAGATAATGGACTAAATTTAGTATTTTTTTTAGCTACCTTACTAGCAAAATCTTAAAATCCGACACAACTTAGATGTCATGCATATTAAAAAAATATCTGCGATAATATAGTGTCAACTCTTCTACAAGATGCGAACAAGTTGAATGATGACCTACAGGCTCGCCAAAACCTGACTGCATTGAATATCTAGAATGATTTACAAACACATGATGTTGGTCTTAAAAAATTAAAGTTGCCTCCGTCTTGTGTTATAATGTCAAATGAGCAGATACAACAATTTTGTGAAATTCGCAAATTAGTAAAGTCACGGGATGGTTACTCTGCTAACATATCAAATAATGTCTAGGTGCATGAGAGAAAACACTTAGGTCTGAAGACCCATGAATATCATGTCCTTCTTCATCAATTGCTCCTAGTTGCACTCTGTAATAATATGGAGAAAGAAGCATCGAAGATTATTATTGAGTATTATGGATTCTTCATAAAATTGTGCTATAAAGTCATAGATGTGGATGATTTTAAAAAACTTAAAGCCGAGGTCTGTGTTACTCTGTGCAATATGGAAGTAATATTTCCTCCTTTATTTTTTACAATTATGGTCTATCTTGCCCAATATCTTGTAAGAGAGGCTAGAATCGCAGGTCCTGTTACTTATCGTTGGATGTATCCGATTGAAAGGTTAGAGTTTTCATTACCTTCATTAATTATATACGCATTTTTTATATTGCCTTTATAATAATTACTTTGTTTTATAATTTTAAGATACTTGGGCTCCATGAAACACAATGTTCGCAATCGAGTTCGTTCGGAGGGCTCAATAGCTGAAGGATATGTGGCTAATGAATGCTTTGTATTTACATCACATTACATGCCTAAGAATAAAATCACATATCAAGCACTAACTAAGGAGAATAAGCGTGAAAAATATCCAAGATCTCACTTAGATCAAAATCATGCAGATGTGTTAGAAAATGTTGATATATTTCAAGACTATCGAAGGTAACAAATAAAATTAGTAATATATATAATGGATGTTCATTTCACATTTAGTTTACCAATTCAATCTTATATTTTGCTCATATAGGCAACATCTGGAGAAGTTTAAGAATGAAATAATTGGTAGGAATGCAACACATAAAATTCAGAAAAAATATACGAAAGAATTTTCAGATTGGTTCAAAATTGATGTAAGTGTTTTACAATTAAAATTTGAACTTTCATAATATAACTTTAAGTTAAACTTGTTCTAAATATTCTCATATTGTTTTGGCTTAGGTTGAAACTTCTTGATGGTACTACATTACAAGATGAAATTATTATTTATACACAACGTCCTTACTACGAAGTAAGATGTTATAATGAGCAACTAGTCAATGGATATAAATTTCAAACGCTAGAGACCGATGATAGGATGGTAACCCAGAATAGTGGGGGTCATGGGTTGTTTTGCTCAATAATGTTTTTCAAGTATAAGAGATCAGAATCCAGTTCTAGCTAACATACTATATTATAGCCAATTAGAAGACATTGTGAAGGTAATGTACGGGTTTGGTAAACTAAAATAATGTAATTACATGATATTCAAGGCTCGGTGGTGTCCTGTCAAAATGCAAAAAGATCATTATGAACTTACAGTTGTCAATCTCTATCGAAAAATATATATGGGTGAAAATTTCATTTTAGCAAAACAAGCGGATTAGTGCTTCTTTGTGAAAGATCTGAATGTCAAGATTGCTTTGGTGGTTTTGTACAAGGAGCCAAGATCTGTTGTACTTCCTAATAACAATAAAAAAATGATGAAGAAAGTGAAGATAATTGTAATGAACCAATTGGGCCATCTGATGACATTTGGCAAGACGTCTCTTACACAAATTGTGGCGCTTGATATGGCTGATCCCGATACGCAAACCAATATTCCGAATCTTACCACAAACGGAGGCTCGGGTTCAAATAAGCAATCAAATACAATACAAACTATAGCAAACATACTTAGTCGATACCGTGAAAAATAACTATAATAGGTATGAACTATGTTACAATGCATTATTATTTTATAAATTTCCTAATAAAAATCAATAATGCTTTTCATAATAATTTATCTTATGTGCATGCATATATTTCTTGTTAACTATGTTAAAAATTTAATTTACATATGAGGAATGTGAGGCTCTTTAGTGAGGACCGTGATCAATCACGGAGTATCACCCCTGACACAGGTCATATTAAGGAGACACCACCATCTCCTTATGCAGGTATAAAATATTTAACATTTTAATATCTTTTATAAATTATTAGTTATATAGCTCATAATTATCCTCTTTTATTGTGTAGGTGATTCGTGGATGCCATTATTTCCTTCCTCTACATTTCAGACTGACTTGCATTCGAAGACACATGAGTTTCGTAGTTTACCCTTCCCTTCGGACTCGATTAAGTCCAGAGATGAATCAATGAAGTACCACCCACGTGCTGCAAGAAGGTTGGAGGAATTGACGCCTATGTTGGATGCTGGCAAAGCCGTTGCACTCGTTGCCAAAAAATGGTAAATTTAATAAATGCTTTTAATTTTCACATTTATAGATTATATGATATATTATCATGTTATTATCTTTGTAGGTGTTAAGTCAGATTGCATAGAGGGACAATGTGGCGAGAGTAAGCCTGAGTCAAAATAATCACCAAGAGGCATGAGGGCCATTATTCGATGGAATAATAATGCATTGCCCATTTGTGCTTCATCATCAAGATTCAATAATTATATCGGGGTTCTCGTACGTAGATCAAACATTATCAATGCTTATTTTAATTTTCGAGAACTACCATGGACCGCCTATGAGTAGATATGGAATGAGCTATGGTAACTTTATATTACATTTGCTATTCACTTATTATTGATTAGTAATAAATATTAAATTATCCTAATGAAATACATATGCAAATTTAAAGGAAAGCTTCTGCCTTGAGGACTTTGATGGGGCTCGACATTATGTTTTTAATGTCAATGTTGAAGTTGTCCACAAATAATGGACGCATCAGATTAAACAAGAAACCTATGGTAGGTATTTAGAGGACTGACAGAGGTTTTTGAACCTTAATGATAGGGTTGACAAGCTTCATTTCATAGATCTCCTCATGTATTGGGAAACTGTTGTCGCACAGGTTAGTTTTATAGAAAACTATACTATTTACATGATATATTCATTCATTGCTTATTTACTAAAATAATTATTTTTAAAGAATAAATCAACGAAGGGATAGGGAAAAAGAATGAAAAAGATGCATGACCACCACTTGGGCGCACACTCATATGCCAATCTGGAGGATGGTTATTGTCGAGATACGGTTTATATTATTTAAACCTTTAAATTACTTTAATGCTTAGTATGACTACGAAGTCTCATAAACTTATAGTCTGACAGAGAAAATCAATAATGCAGATAACCTTGAAGGCAAAGTTGGCATATGTACCTTCTGTGATCGTTATAGGGATGACGAGAAGAATCAAGATAAGATCAAGTAAAATCTCAAGTTGGTGGTGAGACTTATTTATTACTTATTTAGAAATATTAACTATATTTCTTTCTTAATTTTATTTAAATTTTCTTAGATCTATTCCCAATGCTGTAGTTTTTGTAAACATATATTTGTGCTTTAGGAGGATTTTGAAGCTGCAACCAAGGAGTCTACAACACTACATATGTCTAAGGAAGAAGTACAAGGTGAGATAGACCCTCACATGCTATCTCCAGAGGATAACATCACTCTCACTCAGAACGTATTGGAATATAATAGGTAGGGATGGTGAACAATCGAATTGAATTGAATACTCCGTTTCTATTTTATATTTGTTTAAAATTATTGAATTCGAATGCAAAATCTAATATTCATTTACACCCTAATAATAGGAGAGGAAGATATCCGCTCCATGATGTTGGAGCTTCATCAGGCATAAGCATAAGATCATTCACAGCATCCTTCATGTTATCTATAGCAACAAGAGCACTAGGCAATTTGCAGGTTATACCACTTGTTTTACGTGTCTTCACATATTTGCGTGGAAAATTGACTCAGAGCTATACGTTCAAGTGACTAAGGAGATGAGTAGTGTTGTGTTGAGGGCTCGCACGATGGACGAGGTCATGTCCTACATTATAAATTGTTTGGCCGGTTTGATTCCCGCTGATTTGTTCAGTGATATCATACCGCTTATAAACTCGGGCGCTGGTAATACCGGCTTTGGGGAGAGCAACACACGTGTATCTTATTTTCCCTCACATACTAAGGAAGTCCCAAAAAATTAATAGTTGCAAATTATTTTTATAAAAGTGAAAATCCTAAAATACTAATGCTAAATTGAATATCTTAGGGTATAGTATATGAAAAAAACATTTATGTTTAGTATATTATCAAACATCACATGATTCTAAAATATAATCAATTTGACCTTCAGACTGGAGACATTGAAGGGAGCAACACTGGTTTTCATACGAGGGATAGAGTCGCTACCGACAATGATGAAATGTGAGGGTTTTTTATTTTTAATGCATTGAACAACTTTTTATTTGTAATATTACTCTATTTTTATTCATCTCGTGTACTCTATGTTATCCATGTCGTGTTATGGATGTACTTGATATTGCTAGTATATTTGTTGTAAATATTCAGATAATATATGTTTTTACTAAAATGGATATTAACTTAGATTGTTAAATGTGTATATTGGACCGGATTGTTGGATGTTACTTTCTAGATTGGATTGTTGAATGTGTGTATTGGATATGAATATTAATTATATTTGATTGGATGTGTTTAGTAAATATACAAGAATTATATATTCATGAGTATATCATGAATGTAATGTAATGTACAGGGAATCAACATTTTAAAAAGATTTTTTTTTTACAGAAAAAAGAACAACCTAGATGGAAATTTTGTCTAGGTTGCTTTGTAGATGGATTTCCGTTATCCGTCTAGGTTGAATCTTGTCTAGTTTGATCAAACTAGATGGATTTTCGTCTAGTTTGCCTCATACTAGACGGAATTGTCCTAGACGAATTTCCGTCTAGGTTGAGCAACCTAGACGGAAACCTAAGCAACCTAGATGATTTTTTTCTCGTCTATGGTTGCGTTTTTTTTTTTTAGTGATTGTCCAAGTTTATATATATATATATATATATATATATATATATATATATATATATATATATATATATATATATATATATATATATATATATATATATATATATATATATATATATATATATATATATATATATATATATTATATCATGGTCATAATGATAATATATATATATATATATATATATATATATATATATATATCTATATATATATAATATAATATATATAATATATATATATATATATATATATATATCATTATGACATGATATATATATATATATATATATATATATATATATATATATATATATTTATATATTCATAATATATAATATAATATATATATAATATATCATTATGACATGATATATATATATATATATACTATATATCATGTCATATATGATATATATATATATATATATATATATATATATATATATATATATATATATATATATATATAATATATATTATATATATATATATATCATGTCTAAGCAAGACGAGAGCAGAGATCATCAACAACTAATCTTCTTTTGCTCATATAGCTGTGATGAGTGAAATAGTGTGATGGACTGGTGGGATTAAATTTTCGAAGTTGTAGCTAGAATTTGTTGGTTAATTGGTTAGTGTAGTTGAGAGAGAATATTTATGATACAATTGTAAAAAGTTAATGCTTGCAGGTGCAGTTTATTATATCCAAAATGAGAGCAATAGAAGATTGCATGATGAAGTGGGGAGCACTCCTAATACCGTTGTTAAATGTATTAAGAAAATTGTGCTTACATTTAAGCAACTTGTGCTAACAATGCTTTTTGGCTCACCTATACCTGATAGATACAAACAATGAATTGATTCACTTAGTTTTATTTTGTTTTTGTTTTAATAGATGAGTGAGTGATTCTTTATGAGACTGTACTTGATCATGCAGTATCTGATGGTGGAAAATGTACTAAAGAGGCTCAATTGGTAATAGAATAAAATTATTCAGTTACTAAGAAAGAATAAGAATTTTTGCTTCCCCTTGGGAGGAGAAAGAGCATTTTGAGGATATTCTTCAGAAATAGCATTTTGTAATATCTCAACACTGAGAGAGACAAATGAAGATTTCTCCACATGAGGTTCAAAATTCAAAACATGAACTTTTTCCACTAATGGAATCCATTTTTGAACTAATGGATGTTTCTTGTAATGGCTAAAGTCATGGAAAATTGCCTTAGCTGAGAAACACCATTTAAGCTTTAGATCATATACAACTCCTTGACTATAAAACTTTCCGTCAGGGCTAGAGATGCTAATTTAGTATGATAAATCTATAGGCAGAGGCAATTTCACTTCAATTGGAACTCTGGCATAAGGAAGCCTCTATCTACATGTAGTTAGCTTGTCAGTAGTTATTGGATGACTTATTGTGCTTGCGATCTTGCGGACTCTTTCTTTTTCATTCAATATATTTAATCTTAGATAAGGAAATAGAACCCACATAGGGTAAATATAATCTAGTAATTTGTCTACCTTTTCATTCGTCAGTGTAGGTGTGGAGCATTTGTGGCTAAGGCTGTTGTTAATAAGGTCTCTAAAAATTATGAAATTACCTATTAGATTAAGCTACTATTAATATGAAGAGGATGGAATGCAGTTACCAAATAAGGGACAAGTGGAAGCGGGTCCCATCATATATTTTAATGGGAGTAGGTGATTACTTTTAATGATTATAGGTGAGATGCCCTTCCGAAGACAAGCTAAAGAAAAAAAAATAATAAGGGTACTATTTCCCTTTACTACTTTGGCACTAAGATTATAAAAGAGTGGGGGCCATGACGACTCACCACTTGAAATTATAGCGGCGAGACATCATGACCCCACTCTTTTGTGAGTGGTAGTGCCAAAATAGTGCAAGGAGTGAAGTACACTTATCGATACTCAAGAAAACGCCCTGATATGTTGTAGTGTTTTGCAACTATAAAGAAAAAAGAAGGATATTTTCACAAAAACCCACTGAACTTTGGGTTTGCACATAGTCCACCTGAAGTTTGTTTATCACATATAAAACCTCTGAATTTTTATGGTGCCTCACAAAACTCCTTTGAACTTTGAACTTTTCTTTTTAGATGCTTATTAATTTTAGATTATAGAAAAATATGGGAATTTGTGTATTGGATTCATGGCCCATACCAAGAAATATTTTCTAGCTTCACCACTGAGGACGAGAGCCAAAAAACCATGGCTATGATTCTAAAATCTCTCTCATAGTTTCATCATTATTGAATTTAAAGAGAAATAACACATGCTTGATCAAACACATAGTGAGTAGGCTATAGAACTCTATACAAATTTAACATAACCACAACTTTAATTTTCACATTGAGGCCAATAATATGTCGCACTAAAGAGTTCTTCCAAAGGGATTCACCTTCCTTCCACTCCTCGGATGAGAAACTACTAGTGTAGGATGCGGTTGTTGGGGGGGGGATAATCTAAATTCATACAATGACCAAGCCTCCGATTATCAGAGAAAAGACTACCAAAGAACTTTTATTGCTCAATTGGAGATTTAGGATGAACAAAATTAGCCTCAGTTTGAGCTCCAAAATTCATTTTCTCCTTAAATAATTTATCTAAAATGGAGTCGCTAGAGAAGTTTCCCCTCTTCGTTTATCAATAGATTTTGATGAATATGTAGGCTGCAATGGTACATTGCTACCACTTAAACATGCTAATAGAGGTGGGATTGAAATTTGACTATGAAGTCTGAATCTAGTTTACCATCCTCACCGTTAAGCTCATCTGCCCACATGTTATAGGTTTCCTCAAATACTCAAATTTATATTGCTTTGGGAGTTCCTTTTATAGGTTGGTTTGTTTAGATCAAGAGTCCTACTTACATTAGATTTTGCACAACCAATCATATTAGATGTTTATTTCTACTTTGACTCTTGTTGGGTTTTAGGACGTGTGTACTTCTATTCCTATTAGAACTCTTATTCCTTAAACAACAAGGAGTTGAGATCTTCAAGGCTATATAAGAACAGTCTTTCAAGCCAATGATTATCATCAATCTTTAGATCACCAATCAAGAAGAGAGAGTTCTTTTGCGAAGCTTATTTGATATTCTTCTCTTTTGTTCCTTTAGTTGAGAGTAATATTAGGCTTTTTTTGAGTGTGATTTAGGATTGAGAGATTGAGAGATTCCACTTTGTATTCCTCACAAGTAATAAAGCTTTTCTCCTCCTTCGCCCGTGGACATACGCAACAAGCTAAACCGCGTATATTTTTGTGCTCATGTATTCTTGATATTTTTTGTGTTCTCATGTGATTGATATTAGCTTATCCTGAGGAGTTTGTTATAACAAATTGGTATCAGAGCCCTCAGCTATCGATCAGACGAGAAGATGATGGCAACTACTACGAAGTGGGATATCAAGAAGTATGACAGTAACATTAGTTTTAGCCTTTGGCAAGTTAGGATGATCACCGTGTTAACACAGAGTGGATTGAAGAAGACTTTGTTTAGGAAGTCGAAGAAACTGATTACTATGACGGAGGAAGATTGGAACGAGCTGGCTAATAGAGCTCTCACAGTGATCCAGTTATGTTTGACAATTGAAGTTTTGCAAGAAGTTCTCATGGACAAAACAACCATTGATTTATGGTATAAATTGAAGGATTTGTATTTGACGAAGTTGCTCACTAGTCGCCTCCTCTTGAAGCAGCGTTTGTGCACATTTTGAATATTAGAAGGAACACACATCAAATCTTATATTGGTAAATTTAATTCTATGATTACATATTTGAGTTCTTTGTCGTCTTCCTACAAGCACTTTAGGGATACTATGATTTACGGTCGAGATTCTTTTGGTATCAAGAACGTCAAAGAGAACTTACTGAATAAGGAGAAGATCGACAAAGAGTTAACTACAAGTGAAAGTGGTGATAAAGCTGATGGCTTATTTGTTCAAGGAAGATCGAAAGAAAGGGGCTTTGGAGGTAACATGTATTAGTCGAAGCACAGGAATCTGACCTGCAGATATTGCAAGAAGAAAGGGCACATCAAGACCGATTGTTACAGATTAAAGAATAAAAATAAATAAGAAGAGTATGAAGAAAAATCAAAGGAGGACTCTGCTGAAGTTGATATTGCTGAAGATGTGATTTTGTTGGCTATAAATGATATAAACAAGAGCATAGATGATTGGATTTTGAATTCGGGTTGTTCCTATCATATGTGTCCTAATCGGGACTGGTTCACTACTTATGAAGCTATTAATGGTGGAGTTGTTCTTATGAGGAACAATACCTCATGCAAGACTGTTGGGAAACACACAATTCAGATTAAGATGCATGATGGAGTCATTAGGACTTTGACAGATGTTAGGCATGTTCCAGGTTTAAGGAAGAATCACATCTCTTTAGGCACTCTTGATAGCATTGGGTGCAATTTTTCAAGTGAAGGTGGAGTTCTTAGGGTTACAAAAACTCCCTTATGATTATGAAAGGAAAGAAGATCGGAATCTTGTATGTTTTGTAGGGTTATCGTTACCGGTTTGGCTACAGTTGCATCGTCGATGTCAAGAGTTGATACTACCAGATTATGACATATGAGACTTGGTCATATGAGTGAGCGCTGATTGACCGAGTTGAGTAAGAAAGGTCTTTTATGTGGACAGAGTACAGGAAAATTGGGATTCTACGAGCATTGCATCCTTGGGAACCAGAAAAGAGTGAGCTTCAGTACGACAGTGCATCATGCTAAAGGTACTTTGAATTATACCCATTCATATATTTGAGGACCTTCTCAAGTTACCTCGAGGGTGGTAGTTTCAGATATTAGTTAACCTTCATTGATGACTACTCTAGGAAGGATTGCTTCTACTTTTTGAAACATAAATATGAGGTGTTTGTGACTTTTAAGCAGTGGAAGTCTTTGATTGAGAAGCAGACTAGGAGGCTGATTAAGAGGCTTAAAACTGATAACGACCTTGAGTTTTATGGAGGAGAATTTAATAAGTTTTGTAAGAAGGAGGGAATCGTTAGACATCATATAGTCCCTC
Source organism: Asparagus officinalis (assembly GCF_001876935.1). Lineage (NCBI taxonomy): Eukaryota > Viridiplantae > Streptophyta > Magnoliopsida > Asparagales > Asparagaceae > Asparagus > Asparagus officinalis. Next base: position 28,780,053 of record NC_033801.1, read on the forward strand.
GCACGTCGTAACAGAATGGAGTGGCAGAACGTATGAACAGAACCTTATTGGAGAAAGCTTATTGTATGATGTTCAATGCATGTTTAGGCAAGAAATACGGGGTGGAAGTAGTGATTACAGCTTGTTACTTAGTGAATCGGTCGCCATCTACTGCTAGTAGTTGTAAAACTCCAAAGGAGGCTTGGTCCGATAAGCCTGCAGATTATTCTAATCTTAGAATATTTGATTGCCCTGCATATGTGCATGTTAATCAAGGGAAACTTGAGCCGCGAGTGAAGAAGTGCATATTCCTAGGTTATGCATCGGGTGTTAAGGGTTTTAGATTGTGGTATCCTAATCCGAAGTCTCCTAAGATTATTATTAGCCGTGATATTACTTTTGATGAATCTGCTATGTTCCACCAGAAACGGTCATCGGTTTCAGTTGTTGATAAGATGCGCACTACGGGATATAAGGATAAGACTACGGGAGTTTAGCAGCCAGATCCCGTTCAAGTAGATGAAGCACCTCAGTAGCTGCAGGAAGAGCAAGAATACACTATTGCTAGAGATCGGTCTAGGCGAGATATCCGACCACTGCGAAGATATGAAGATACAGTAGCTTATGCATTATCGATTGATAATTTTGTGCCCTTTAGCTATTCAGGAGCTACTTCAGGTGATGACTTCCCTAATATTTATGATCGTCTTACGGACAATTCAGTCAATTTGTTGAGGAGGTCTCTTTCAGTTAGCAAGTTCAAGCCGAGCTTGGACTTGATAGGTACGTGCCACACTTAGATGCCCTGCGAGGCTATTACAAAAGGTGGAGTAAGTTGGCTTATTTTGGAGTGAGGAATCTTCTACGCATTTGAGTCAATGTGGAGATTTGTTATAGGTTGCCTCAAATACTCAAATTTATATTGCTTTGGGAGTTCCTTTTTTAGGTTGATTTGTTTTGATCAAGAGTCCTACTTACATTAGACTTTGTATAACCCATCATATTAGAGGTTTATTTCTACTTAGACTCTTGTTGGGTTTTAGGACATGTGGACTTCTAATTCTATTAGAATTCTTATTCCTTAAACAACGAGTTGGGATCTTCAAGGCTATATAAGAGCAGTCTTTCAAGCCAATGATTATTATCAATCTTCAGAGCACCAATCAAGAAGAGAGAGTTCTTTTGTGAAGCATATTTGATATTATTCTCTTTTGTTCTTTTAGTTGAGAGTTGTATTAGGATTTTTTGGATGTGATTTAGGATCGAGAGATTGAGAGATTCCACTTTGTATTCCTCACAATTAATAAAACTTTTCTCCTCCTTTGGCCGTGGATGTAGGCTACAAGCCGAACCGCGTATATCTTTGTGTTTGTGTGTTCTTGATATTTTCGGTGCTCTCTTATGATTGATATTAGCTTATCCTAAGGAGTTTGTCATAACACCACAAATGGCTAGAAACCCCAAAATTGTAGATTGAAACTCTCTCCAATTAGTTGGGCCCCCACCATTTACCCCAAATTGGCTTGCAACATCGACAAATGAGTCAAATTAAACATCAGCCATTTGGCATTTGATGCTTTTTCTTAGCTCCACGATGGCCTATGCTACTCATATTGGGGTCCAACTATTCACACTCCCAAACAGTAACTTTGGGGGTGTGTGAGGACTAAATTGCCCTTCTCCCAAACCAAAACATGCCAAGTCCATTCCAGAAACACCCTCAACATCAAAAGGGCATTTTCGGCAATTCAATTCCCAAAATTACTGTTTGGGAGTGGATATAGTAAACATGCTCATATTGTTTGAGCTAGAAGACCCACGGCTACCTTGCTTTTTCACCAAGATGACAACAGGAGCAGTTGAGGAAATCCTCGTTCCCGTAATTAACACCTTTTCTTCCATGAATTTCTTCTTCTTCATCATGATTCCCTCGATAGCGCACGTGTTAGCAGAGAGATATATTCCCTTGCAAAAGTGCACCGTAAAGACAACCCTATTTCTTCAATTTATCTCACCGTTGATTCATAATTATGAAATATTAGACCTAAAAATCAAAAGCCACTAAAAGTTGCCATAACTTATAAATTTCAAAAAAAAAAAAAAACCCCTCTCCCAAACACCTTCTCCCATTCTCTTTAATGGGAGCTAAAAAGTGTGGCTAGTAAATATATCCTAGAAAATCTAATTATCCATCGTTATACTAGTGATAGCCCATACGATCCCAATTTATGTATTATAAGCTCCAAATTCAATAAAGAGCTCTCCCTACCCAATTGACAATAATCAGTTACAAAGTCCCCATAGTCGAGAGCCAATCAAGTTTGAAATACACGGCATAAAGTATCAGCTAAAAACACGATAGCTTCCCAAATTAGATGTATGATAAAAATATCAGAATAAACATTCATTTCTCAAAAGAGGAGGGTCCACTCAAACTGGAGTACCCCAAATTTAATGGAACATGCTTCTCTCATGACTTCATCTGTAGTTATGGAAAAACGGTATACGACTCTAAAACTTTTTAATTAAAGAAAAGTTCTCTTGATAATCAGTAATTAGGGAGCATACTCAAGAATTGTTTATTATATCTATACCACTTTATTTTATCATATTGCATAAATTGATGGGTTCACTTTGTCTCGATCTTATATGTATATATATTTTTTGTCAGGGTCACTTAATGTTTCTTATTTGAAGTTTAAAGCTCCATGATGCAATTTGGGTTTAGCTTATTGTTCAATTAACATGTCTCAATCTCTTTTTTAGTCACACATTTCGATCTATAGCTTTCTCTCTGTAGGCCCGGCTGCAAAATATATATATATCGAGAGAGTATCTGCAACGCGAATTTAATTTTGTTTTGTTTTGTTTTTGGCCCATGAAAATAGATTTCATCACTCTATCAGGCCTTTCCTTACTCCCACCACGCATGCGTCTGCTTCTCTCAAACCATAGTGCATGCACTGTTGTAGCCAAGGCAAGCCTTTGAACATTCTTCACAAAACTCCCTATTAGTTGAGTAACATACCAATTGAAGATAATGTGTCATTCACAGCTTCTGAATCTAAATTAAAGCCAATGCATAATTCTAATCCACGCTTCAGCAGCAAAAGTGCAAGGGAAAAAAAACGAATGATGTACAAATGTGCTGTACGATCTATAAGAACATTCAAAGAACAACTAATTGAACAAAAAGGAGCAGGTCTGAAGGTGTAGGTGAGCAAGCGATTTTATTGCTGCTAACTTGCACCCCCGCTTAGATTTCGATGGCAAAAAAGAAGAAAAGAAGCGGGAAGAAAATCTTCAACATTAGATTGAGAGAGTCTAATTCTAGTTCTCTAGATTCAGGGGATCATTTTGATACAAATTTAGTTGAAGCTGATGAAGGATTCGACAATTATATTATGGGTTCGACAGGGCCAAAGGGAGAGACGAAGAAGAGATCTATGGAGGAAATTCTCAGATATGCCGATTTTCTTATCAATTCACAACAATCTTTGAATCCTCCTCAGATGAACGGGGTACAAACGCGCCACCTCAGTAGTGACGGTGCTGGTAGCTCCTCTAGGGTTTCTTGGGCTGATGAGGTCGAACTGGAGGTTACTGCTTCTGATTTTTCTTCACTTTAGAATCGATGTCTGATATGGACACTGTTACATTGGAAACTGATATGAGAGATACTGTTGAGGTCAGATCTGATGATTTGAACAAAAATTCTTCTGATAAATATGCTAATGAGGAAAATGTGCTAGTTACTGATTCTCTTCTAAATTCTGGTATTAATGTTCCTGTAATTCCAAATCCGGAAGCAGAGGAGCCTCTGAATAATAAGGTGAACATGGAAAAACTAGAAACTGGATCTAGGAAATCGTTTGTAAGCCTATTTGCTGATAATAGAAGATCGGGCAATGGATTATCTTTAAGCTTCATGCCATCTGCTCAATCCAATATAGCTTTTTTTTCTACTGATGAATGGAAGGAGGAGAAGACTTACGGAAAAATTCTTTAATTGGACATATCATAGGATTAAATGTTAAATTTAAGTCTATGGAATCCTATGTTAGCAAATTACGAGGGAAAATCTCTATACCGAAGGTCACATTAATCAAACAAGGGATATTCCTCTTTGATTTTTAAATTGAGAAACAAATGAGAGATGTTCTTGAGGCAGGACCTTGGTTTTTTGGATCTAGACATCTAATGTTGAAGCCATGAAGCATTGACACAAATATAGATAAGCTACAGGATTATTATTATCCAATGTGGGTACAATTCCCAAATTTGAGGCTTAATCTGTGAAGCTCAATAGGCTTTAGTAAGATTGCTAGCCTCATTGGGAACCCAATTGCTACTGATAAGCTTATATCCACTAGACAAAGGCTGAGTTATGCAAGAGTATTGTTAGAAGTGAAATTACCTTTGAAAGAACCTCTACCTGATCAATTGGTCATCCAAGGTCCTGATGGAAGTAGCTACATGCAATCAGGGCTATATGAATTCAAACCAAGATGGTGCTCTTCTTGTGGCATGGTTGGCCATGACACTAAGCAATGTAGGACAAATAAAACTAAAAAGATGTGGATACCTGTTAATAGACAGGTTGGAAAACATGCACAGACATAACCTATTCCTGAACTTGATATGCAGGAAATCAGACGGGGGGCCGGGGGAGGGGGATTACTGAAAAATTTTACTCTTCGTACCTCAGTGCAAGAGAAGGAAAATGTTTTAGAAGTGGTAAAAGATAGTAGTTTATCTGGTCAGGGTTCACAGACAACTAAACATGTACAACATGTGACTGGAAGTCATGGTGTGCAATCTGTGGCAAAACATGCACAATTAGATATGCAGGTAATCAGAGAGGGGTCTACAAATCTTGTTAATGTTTTCTCCCATCAAGAACATGTGAGGGAAAATATTTTAGGGTTGCATACAACTAGTGGTTCACCTGGTGTACAAAAACATGCACAACATATGGCTGGGAAATAGGTAATCTATTTCTCAACTCCAATTGTCAACACATCTGGATTTACAAGTGCTAATAGAGAAAATAGAGCAAGAAGAGTGAATGTCTCCGATCCAGGTACTCCATGTATCCAACTATCTCATTTCTCCTTGCTAGAGCAACAGATTGATCCATCTAGTGTGGATAGGGGAGGATCATCTCATTAATGCATCTAGCTATATGGAACATTAGAGGACTTAATAAATCCCTTAAGCATATGTTAGTGAAGCAATTTATTCAAGAATATAAACTCTCTCTCTCTTAGCTCTTATGGAAACAAAGCTTCCTGCAAGCAAGCTACAAATTCTAGCAAAGAAAATAACAAAAAATTGGGATAGGATTTCAAATATTCAAGAAGCTGGAAATGGAAGAATTTGGATTCTCTCGAATAGTGATGCATTCATAGTTCAAACTATTAAATCTTCAGAACAATACCTAACTTGTTCAAGTAAATCCAGGGATGGAAGACTTTCTTGTGTATATACTATTGTCT